>NC_133621.1:311083425-311394675 GCF_048593235.1 Sminthopsis crassicaudata | reverse complement strand
TTTTCCAAATAGTCTATATAACATTGGAATTAATTATTCTTTAAATGTTTGGTGGAATTCACTTATAAATCCATCTGGCTCTGGAGACTTTTTCTTAGGGAATCCATTTGCATATTTTATTTCTAATCCATTCTGTTCTCTTTCATTTTGTATGTGAATTCATTCCTGTTCAGTTATGATTGCAAATTCTGTATTCCATTCCGTATTCTTATGCTTTTATTAATTTATTTTTAATTTGTCCTTTTTCTGGCATTTGACACTCTGACCCCATATTACTCAGACCTACATACTTCTTCCTTTTATACATTCCACATTCTCATCTTACTGTAATACATCTCTTTCTCAGTTCACATCATAAAATCACCATTTTCTCACATCACCTCTAAACTCCTTCTAAAATCCTTCCCTTCCTTTAAGCCCTTGATTGTAAAATGTTCTCCAACTCCTCAAGTAAATCTGTTGCCCTGCTGCTCTCCAACCAGGTTTCTCAAAGCCGCTGTTCTATGTGTTTTACTTACTCTTACTCTTCCTTGAATTCTATTTCTTTGTGAATATCCATGTTGCTCCTTTCCATCACATTGTAAACTCCTTGAGAAGAAGGCATGCTTTACATGTATCATTAGTTCTTAAGTGCAAAACATAGAGTTTTATGGATAGTTGGAATATAATAAATATTTAATCCTTCTTTACTAAAATTAGAGTTCCCTTAGAGGGACAGAAGTAGTACTGAAGGCTGCATGCTCTAGCCACTCAGAAGGAAGAATCATGTTATCATTATGAATATCAACAATGGAATGCCTTTTTCAACCTATAATTGAATTTAAGGTTAATGGAATCATAATTCCTTGCTCTTTTTAACATTCCTATTCCAAGGTACCTTGGAAGGTCCTCAAGGAGCTGCCTGATGAGAGTAGAAAATTGAAAAATTAGGACTTCAATGAAAGGAGATAGGAAAAGGAATTTTTTTTCCCACATTTAAGTGACAGTGTCAAGACATAAATTATTAGAAGTTGTATTGAAAGAGTAACATACTAAAACTCTTAGACCAAAATTTTCCAGCTTTATTTAAGCATGAATAAGATTAGGGGATCTTTAAATGTCGTGAGAGGGAAGTAGGCTAGAGATCAAAAATTACTGTTTGGCGTTGAGTGTTATTGTTAAATTCATTAAATTCCCAGTCCAAGACCTTTCAAATCTAAACTGGTAATTATCTGATGAATTTAACTAGTCCATTATGATTTCCTGGTCTCCAGCATCCTCTGCTTTAAGATTCACCCATCTAACCTGCTGGTGAAATCTAATTCTATTCCAGGTTTCTTGACAAGTAACCACTTGAATCATGGCATTGCTTTGTCCTACCTGGGCAAAAGGTCCATCAAGTCCAATTTAACAAGCATTTGGAACTCACGAGGGACTGGGGATAGGGCTCAAATCTGTTATTTTATTGATTTAGGAGATTCCCAGGTAAGAAAACTCTTATCTAGCAATGAAAGCCAGCATTCCTCAGTGACTTAGAGAGTTGCCCATAACATTGAAAGTTTGCGACTTAGCCAGATCACATGGCCAGTGTCAACTAAATTCAGCAAACAGCTACCCCATTCCAGGCACTGTTCTGTGTACTGGCAATAAAAAGAATGACAAAAAATTATAACCCCTACTATAAATGAGCTCACAGTCTTCTGGGAAGTCACCATGAAAATAATTATGGACAAAGAAGATATAGGCAGGACAAATTAGAGATAATCTTGGTATTCAATGAAGATGGGACTGGAACACAGATCTTCCTGCTTTCAAATCCACTTTCTATCATCCATCATCTTCCATTACCCATTACTTGTCAGAGCATGTATTGGGTTTTCTTTCTTGTTTGCCATCATTTTGACTCTGGAGAAAACTCAGCGCCATGGTGATTAGGTTTCAAAAGGGGAAAATCGGTGGGATCGATTGATGGTGGGCTTGGCACTTTCTTAAGTTACTTTGTCCATGGTACAAATTTACTAAAGATATGGGCATAATGCCTCAAAGAAGCGCAAGTCCTTCTCCCTGCAGAGTCTAAGCATCTAATGGAGCATCAGCTTCTAAGACATTTTAAGGGTTTGGTATCTGCATCAGTGAAGAAGGAAGCACCCAATCAGAAGAAATTGCAGATCTTTGGAAGTAAGAAGAATGATTAATAAATGTGTGTTTAAGTGAATTGAATTTCCTACAATATGTATAAGTAGATTCAGGTTAAAGAGACAGTAAAAGAATGAATTTGATTAAAGGAGAATTTCAGAATTGAATGCATTTAAATTTATCAAAAAATAGGGAAACATTGAAATTGTCCTTATAAAATGTACTAGGGAAATACAAATAAGCAATTTCTAATCTAACTGAATTACCTCACACTCCTGAAAAGAATTATGATAAGTGCATTCATGGAATTGTTATTTGTATGAAAAGAAGCTGTGCTAACTTTTAGTTACAATTTTAATATGTGACTTTGTCCATATAATGGGAAGGAGGGGTTGCCTCAGAAGTAATCACTGAAGTTTTAAATCACTGAATGTGATAATAACTTTGTGATATTGTTAAATAAAATGCATTTCTTTCAGGGAGAGGGGCTAGAAAGGAAGAAGGCACTTTGAAGACATATAGAGCTACTTGCTTGGAAAGAAGGGCTTCTTGATAGTCAGAAACAATTCTAGTTCTCATAGAGTCTTTATGTGATTGCCTCAATGATGAATCAGAAGCTTCCATTTCTATTAAACTCATGGGGTCCTAAAGCATTTTCTTCCTGGCAGTCTTCCGGGACAAGGAACATCTTTCATTTTGCAAATGAGGAAGCTGAGGTTAAGAGAAGTCAATTAACTCATTCAGGGCAATGGAGTTAGGACATACTTATCCTAAAACTATATATAGTGCTCTCCTGACTCTGCTTTCAGTCTTCTTTTAAGGTTGCCTGGGCTCAGGGAGGCTCTTGATTAAGACAAGGAGACTAAACACACATCTCTACAATTCTCTCCAGCCTTCCTCTTAATGCCATTTTCAGTTCCCTGGTGCTTATCATGAATAGAGAATCCAAGACTTAAACATTTTTAAGAGTCAAGCACAAGTTTTTGAAGGAGGTCTCTAATAGCTATTTGTCAATTGACTTCTAAGTTACATGACAAGAATTTAGAATATAACTTTTCCTAGATAGAATAAGAAAAAGACAGCTCAGGTCATGCAGCAGTAATTTTTTTTTCTTTTTCTTTTAAATTTTTATATTATTTTATTCCTTTGAATATATGTAAAGATGGTTTTCAATATTTATTTTTGTAGGAGTTTTTGTCCTAAAATTTTCTGCCTCCCTTCCTTATTTTTCTCTCCCCAAGACACCAAGTAATGTGATGTAGGTTAAATATGTACAATCTTTTAAAAAATACTTCCATATTTTTTATGTTGTACAAGAAAAATCAGTTCAAAAGGGGAAAAATAAACCACGAGAAAGGGGGGAAAAATAAGCGAACAAAAAGGGTGAAAATGTGCTTCAATCAGTAGTTAGTCTCCATAATTCTCTCTGAATGTGGATGGCATTTTCCATTCTAAGTCTATTGGAATTGTCTTGAATCACTGTGTTGACAAGAACCAAGTGCATCACAGTTGATCATCACATAATTTTGTTGGTGTATGCAATGTTCTTGGTTTCAGCAGTCAATTTCTTAAGAATTATAGAACTGCACTGGAGCTCAAAGAAGGAGATCATAGCCTCAAGAATTTTCTCCAGCTCACACTAGTGTGTTCTATTCTGGGTTCATCTTAAGTACATTAATAATGTTGTGATGCTTGATGTTTCTTTCCTAATTTGTTCACAATCATCAGAACATTGTAACTTTGGAAATTGAAAGATTAGTTATGAGAATATTTTTATCATATTTGAACAATTTGATGGCCGATAAATTAATGTTGGTACAGATTTTTAACTTCTAATACTTCATAGATGACAAACATTCTTTTAATAAGCATGTATTAGCATTTGCTATATGCCAGGCACTGTTATAAGTGCTTGTGATGCAAAGAAAAGCAAAAGAACATCCCTTCTCTAAAGGAACTCGCAGTCCAATGAGGGAGATCACGTGAAAAATAAATACATAAAAATAAGATACAGACCGAGTTAGCTGGAGATAATAAATAGGTTGAAGGCAGGCAGATATTAGATTCGATAAAGAAACAGAATTCTTCAAGACAGAAGGCTGGTGCCCCAATATTTGGCTAATAGTGGGGCACATTCAACTTGCAATACTGGAAAGCAAAGATAACTCTAAAAAAGAAATATGAAATTCATTGTCCCATGTGATATTGGAGAATTAACCTCTGCAGATCTCATGTACCTCTACAATAAAATGGGGTAATAGACCTAAATGATATCTAACATTTCTTTTGTCTAAGTTTCATAATTTTGTTTCTCGGATACATATCTAGACAGGCCATCTTTTATGTTCATACTCAAGGTTCTTCAGGTTCCAAATCTGGAGAAAGCCCATCACAACTGAAGTAAGAGACAAGTCAACATGTAAGGCATATATGTTGAATTTTGCACGACCCAGTTCTTTGCTTGTACATACATGTAATATAAATATTTACTTTTGCTTTGGAGCAGTGCAATAATGATCTATAAAATTTTCAAGATAAATAGACAAAATGCTATGATGAAATAACAATAGCTGACATGGATATTTCTGGTGAATCTGTTGTGACCATTCATCAATGCTCTTGATTTCCATTGTTTCAGCATCAATACCAGTGATGCAGTAGACAATGTTTTAAAATGCAGTATCATAGCCAGTGATTTGAATGTGGTTGCTGCCATATTTTGTAGCTAAGAAGTTCAGGTCTGGCTTTCTGTCAAGTTAAATCTTATCTCGAGAAATTTCATTCAATTAAATAAGAATGTATTTGTATAATGCCTGATTCAATTTTAACATTAGTTGAGAAAGGTGGGGAAAATGCAATAACACATTAGTCATCCTAATGTGACCTGTGAGGTCCAGTATGGTGGCCAGAAGGAGTTCATGAAAAAAACATTTGCTCTGGAGCCAAAGAAACAGGACACAATCCTGGTCTCTGAAGCTAGTTGTGGGGTTTTTGACATGTCATGTTACCTCTCAAAGCTTCAGTTTTCTCAGCTCTAAAATAAAGGAGTTAGACTTTTAAATTCCTAAGGTCTGTGGTTCTAAATCTATGAGTAAATCTTAGATGTCACAACCTCAAAATGTCCCAGATAGAACTCACTACCTTTCACCAACTTCCTTCTCCCTTAACAACATGCTTTTTTTTTTTTTTAATATTATAACTTTTTTTGACTACATATGCATAGGTAATTTTTTACAACATTATCCCTTGTACTCCCTTCTGTTCCAAATTTTTCCCCTCCTTCCCTCTACCCCCTCCCCTAGATGGCAGGCAGTCCCATACATGTTAAATGTGTTATAGTATATCCTAGATACAATATATGTGTGCAGAACAGAATTTCTTGTTGCACAAGAAGAATTGGATTCAGAAGGTAAAAATAACCGGGGAAGAAAAACAAAAATGCAAACAGTTTATACCCATTGCCCAGTGTTCCTTCTCTGGATGTAGCTGATTCTGTCCATCAATTGGAACTGAATTAGATCTTCTCTTTGTTGAAGATATCCACTTCCATCAGAATACATCCTCATACAGTATCGTTGTCGAAGTGTATAATGATCTCCTGGTTCTGCTCATTTCACTCAGCATCAGTTGATATAAGTCTCTCCAATCCTCTCTGTATTCATTCTACTGGTCATTTCTTATAGAACAATAATATTCCATAACATTTATAGACCATCGTTTACCCAACCATTCTCTAATTGATGGGCATCCATTCATTTTCCAGTTTCTAGACACTACAAAAAAGGGCTGCCATAAATATTTTGGCACATGTGGGTCTCTTTCCCTTCTTTAGTATTTCTTTGGAATATAAACCTAGTAGTAGCACTGCTAGATCAAAGGGTATGCTCACTTTGTAAACTTTTTGGGCATAGTTCCAAATTGCTCTCCAGAATGGTTGGATTTGTTCACAACTCCACCAACAATGCATCAATGTCCCAGTTTTCCTGCCCCCCTTCCAACATTCATCATTATTTTTTTCCTGTCATCTTAGCCAATCTGACAGGTATGTAGTGATTTTTCAGAGTTGTCTTAATTTACATTTCTTTGATCAATAATGATTTGGAACACTTTCATATGAGTGGAAATAATTTCAATTTCATTATCTGAAAATTGTCTGTTCATATTGGTTTACCATTTATCAATTGGAGAATGGCTTGATTTCTTATAAATTAGAGTCAATTATCTATATATTTTGGAAATAAGGCCTTTATCAGAACCTTTTAGCTGTAAAAAAATTTTCCCAATTGGTTGCTTCCCTTCTAATTTTGTTTGCATTAGTTTTGTTTGTACAAAGGTTTTTTAATGATGTAATCAAACTTTTCTATTTTGTAATAATAATGATCTCTAGTTCTTTTTTGGTCACAAATTCCTTCCTCCTCCACAAATCTGAGAGGTAAACTATACTATGTTCCTCTAATTTATTTACCATCTTGTTCTTTATGTCTAAATCTTGGACCCATTTTGATCTTATCTTGGTATATGGTGTTAAGTGTGAGTCCATGCCTAATTTCTGCCATATTAATTTCCAGTTTTCCCAGCAGTTTTTGTCAAATGATGAATTCTTAACCCAAAATTTGGGATCTTTGGGTTTGTCAACACTAGATTGACCTTTTGTTCTTCTTCCAGATGAATTTTGTTGTTATTTTTTCTAGGTGATTAAAATCATTTCTTGGAAGTCTGATACCAATCAGTATTGTCATCTTTATTATATTCACTTGCCCTATCCAAGAGCATTTAATATATTTCCAATTATTTAAATCTGACTTTATTTGTGTGGAAAATGTTTTGTAATTTTGCTCATATGATTCCTGACTCTTCTATGGTAGATAGATTCCCAAATATTTTGTGTTTCGATAGTTATTTTGAATGGAATTTCTCTTAGTATCTCTTGCTGCTGGATTTTGTTGGTGATATATAAAAATGCTGAGGGTTTATGTGGATTTATTTTGTATCCTGCAACTTTGTTAAAGTTGTGAATTATTTCTAATATCTTTTTAGTAGAATCTCTGGGGTTTTCTAAGTATACCATCATATCATCTGCAAAGAGTGATAGTTTGGTTTCCTCATTACCTACTCTAATTCCTTTAATCTCTTTCTCGACTCTTATTGCTGAGGCTTGCATTTCTAATGCAATATTGAATCATCATGGTGATAATGGGCAACCTTGTTTCACTCCTGATCTTATTGGGATTTGTTCCAGTTTTCCCCCCATTACATATGATACTGATAGTTTTAAAATATATACTCCTGACTATTTTAAGGAAAAGTCCATTTATTCCTATCTTCTCACGTGTTTTTATTAGGAATGGATGTTGGATTTTATCAAATGCTTTTCTGCATCTATTGAGATGATCATATGGTTTTTGTTAATTTGGTTATTGATGTAGTCAATTATGCAAAAAGTTTTCCTAATATTGAACCAGCCCTGCCTTCCTGGTATAAATCCTACTTGGTCATAGTATATTATCCTGGGGATGATTTTCTGTAATCTTTTTGCTAATATTTTATTAAAGATTTTAGCATCAATATTCATTAGGGAGATTGGTATACTTTTCTTTCTCTGTTTTCAACCTACCTGATTTAGGTATCAGTACCAGGTCTGTGTCATAAAAGGAACTTGGGAGGACTCCTTCAATCCCTATTTTTTCAAATAGTTTATATAGCATTGGAGTTAATTGTTCATTAAATGTTTGGTAGAATTCACATGTAAATCCATCTCTGGTCCTGGGGATTTTTTCTTAGGGAGTTAGTTAATAGCTTGCTCTATTTCTTTTTCTAAAATGGGACCTGTTTAGACTATTTACTTCTTCCTCTTGTTAATCTGGGGCAAGCTATATTTTTGAAAGTATTCTTCCATTTCATTTAAGTTATCTAATTTATTGGCATAAAGTTGGGCTAAGTAACTCCTAATTATTGTTCTAATTTCCTCTTCATTAGTGCCGAGTTCTCCCTTTTCATTTTTAAGACTAACAATTTGATTGTCCTCTTTCCTTTTTTAAATCAGATTTACTAAGGGCTTGTCTATTTTGTTGGTTTTTTCATAGAACCAACTCTTAGTTTTATTAATTAATTCAGTAATTTTTTTTACATTCAATTTTATTGATCTCTCCTTTTATTTTTAGAGTTTCAAGTTTAGTGTTTGACTGGGGGGTTTTAATTTGTTCCTTTTGTAGCATTTTTAGTTGCAAGCCCAATTCATTGATCTTCTCTTTCTTTATTTCATGCTAGTAGGCCTCTAGAAATATGAAATTTCCTCTTATTACCACTTTGGCTGTATCCCATACATTTTGGTATGATGTCTCATTATTGTTATTTTCTTGGGTGATGTTATTAATTATGTCTATGATTTGCTGTTTCACCCAATCATTCTTTAGTATGAGATTATTTAGTTTCCAATTATTTTTCCCTGCCTTTTTATTGAATGTAATTTTCATTGCATTGTGGTCTGAAAAGGATGCATTTACTATTTGTGCCTTATTGCATTTCAGTTTGAGGTTTTTATGTCCTAATATATGGTCAGTTTTTGTATAGGTTCCATGAACTGCTGAGAAGAAAGTGTACTCCTTGCTGTTTTCATTTAGTTTTTTTCCAAACATTTATTATACCTAACTTTTCTAATATTCTATTTACCTCTTTGACTTTTCTTATTTATTTTTGTGGTTTGATTTATCTAATTTTGAGAGTGCAAAATTGAGATTTCCCACTATTATAGTTTTGCTGTCTATTTCTTCTTGAAGCTCTCTTAATTTCTCTTTTAAGAAATTAGATGCTACACCACTTGGTGCATATATGTTTAATATTGACATTGCTTCATTAACTATACTACCCTTTAGCAAGATATAGTGCCCTTCCTTATTTCCTTTAATTAGATCAATCTTTGCTTTTCCTTGATCTGAGATCAGGATGGCTACCCCTGCTTTTTTTACTTCAGGTGAAGCATGGTAGATTCTGCTCCAATCTTTTACTTTTACTATGCATGTATCACCCTGCTTCAAGTGTGTTTCCTGTAAACAACATATTGTAGGGTTCTGGCTTTTAATCCAGTTTTCTAACTGTTTTCTCTTTATGGGGGAGTTTACCCATTTACATTTATGGTTAAATTTACTAATTCTATATTACTTGCCATCTTATTAACCCTGATTATGCTTTTCTCCTTTCCTCCTCCCTTATCCCTCTCTCCAGTATTAAACTTGTGAGCAACACTTATTTCTCATAGCATTCCGTTTTTAGTATTCCTCCCCCACCTTAGTTTCTCCCCTTATTTTACCCCTTTTCCTCATAATTTCTGTATTCCCTTCCACTTAGCTTACTCCTTCCCTTTTCACTTTTCCCCTCCCACTTTTTAATGAAGTGGGAGAAGTTTCTCCATAAATATTTCTAATATTTTTCTCTTTAAGCCAATTCTGATATGAGTAAGATATATACTATGTTTATCATCCTTCCTTCTTTCTCTCAGATATAATAGGTTTCCTTTGCTTATTTGTGAGATGTAGTATCTCCATTTTACCCTTTTTCTGGTACTATTTCCTTTCTACCTCTAGTTTCTAGAACAAATTATACATGTGTTCTTTATGTTCCCAAGATTTCTTTTTGAGGTTTCTCTTGAATCCTATATTTGGAGATCAAACTTTTTGTTTAGTTTCGTTTTTTTCAATCGAAATAGATGAAATTCACCTATTTCATTGAACGTCCATCTTCTCTCCTGGGAAAAAAAATGCTCATTTTGGTTGGGTAAGTTATTTTTGGCTGCATGCCAAGTACCTTCGCCTTTCAGAATATCAGATTCCAGGTCCTTTGATCCTTTAATGTGGATGCTGCTAGATCATAAGTAATCCTTATTGTGGCTCCTTTATATTTGAATTTATTTTTTTTCTAGCAGCTTGTAGTTTTTTTCCCTTGGTCTGATAGTTCTGGAATTTAGCCACAATATTTCTTGGAGTTCTGATTTTAGGGTCCCTTTCAGTAGGTGATCGATGACTTTTTTCAACGTCTATTTTACCCTCTGTTTCTATAACATCTGGACAGTTCTCTTTGATAATTTCCTGGTAAATAGTGCCTAGGCTCTTTTTTTTTTCATCATATTTTTCAGGGAATTTAATAATTCTCAGATTATCTTTCCTAGATCTATTTTCCAAGTCTGTTGTTTTCCCAAGAATGTATTTGACATTTTTTTCCATTGTTTCATTTTTTTGTTTTGTTTTGTTTGATTCTTGGTGTCTCCTTAAGTCATTCAATTCCATTTGTTCAATTCTAATTTTCAATGAATTATTTTCTTCACTTACTTTTTCTTATTAACTTTACAATTATAACTTTTCTTTTGACAGTACATATTCATGGGTAATTTTTTACAACATTATCCCTTGCACTCACTTCTGTCCCGAATTTTCCCCTGCTTTCCTCCATTCCCTCCCCTAAATGGCAGGCAGTCCCATACATGTTAAATGTGTTATAGTATATCCTAGATACAATATATGTGTGCAGAATCGAATTTCTTGTTGCACAGGAAGAATTGGATTCAGAAGGTAAAAATAACCTGGGAAGAAAAACAAAAATGCAAACAGTTGACACTCATTTCCCAGTGTTCCTTCTCTGGATGTAGCTGATTCTGTCCATCAATTGGAACTGAATTAGATCTTCTCTTTGTTGAAGATATCTACTTCCGTCAGAATACATACTCATACCGTATCGTTGTTGAAATGTATAATGATCTCCTGGTTCTGCTCATTTCACTCAGCATCAGTTCATGTAAGTGTCTCCAAGTCTCTCTGTATTCATCCTGCTGATCATTTCTTACAGAACAATAATATTCCATAACATTCATATACCATACTTTACCTAACCATTCTCCAATTGATGGGCATCCATTCATTTTCCAGTTTCTGGCCACTACAGAAAGGGCTGCCACAAACATTTTGGCACATGTGGGTCTCTTTCCCTTCTTTAGTATTTCTTTGGGATATAAGCCCAGTAGGAGCACTTCACTCACTTTTAAAAATTTCTTTTTCTTATTGTCCAATTGAGTTTTTATGTAAGTTGTTTTGTCCTATGGAATATTTTCTATTTTGTCAATTTTATTTTTTGGAGAGCTATCTTCTTTTTCCAATTCACTAATTATGTTTTTCAAGGATTTGATTTCTTTACCCAGTCTATCTTGAAATGAGCAGGATGACTTATGCAGACACTCTTGCCAAGTTTTCCTTTGCTTTTCCTATTTTTTCTTCTAGCTGTCTTGTGAGAATCTTTTAAATTTCTTCTATGAGAGTCTTGTGTGTTGAGGACCAGATCATCTCCCTTTGGGGATTCATGTGGAGACAGTCTGTCTTTAGTCTCCTCAGGGTTTAAAGTCGGCTCTCTATACATATAGAAGCTATCAATAGTGTGCTTTAATTTTTTTGCTAATTTTTTCTAAGAATCAAAGAAAAACTAACAAAAAAGGAAATGGTCTGCTTTTTTTTTTGGAGGGGGGGGGAATAATACTGGATGGTATTGCCAAGCTTCCTCTGCAGCAGCAAGGCACTAGCAGAACAGTAATTGCTGCACTGTGTCTGTGTTCTGGGACTCTGAGAATGTGCTGAGACACTCTGGGTGAGTGTTGCCAGGTCCCAAGAAACCCTAGCTTTTCAGGGTTATAGTCTTTACTCCCTATGCTTATAGCTGCTTGTCTACTGGCTTGCTGCCAATGCAAAGTAGCCACACTGTGGTAAAATTCTCCCTGAAAAAAATGGCTGAGATTACACCCCACCTCCCTCAGGTCTGTTCAGTGTGAGCTGCCTTCCATATGCTCACTGCCTGCAGAGCTCTTGTTGCATGCCTTTCATCTGCACTTGATCTAACCATCACCACCTTTGAGCAAAAACAGACCTTTTCTGGGGAATTTCAAGGATAAATTCTGTTGGTAATTATTTGTGGATTTTTTCAGTCAAGCTCTAATTCTGAGGTCTTGTCATGAAATAAAGTATTCTGAGAGCCAGAAGAAGCATAGATGGATGTGTGTGTCCTCTCCGCCATCTTGGCCAGAAGTAGTGTCCCAATTTTCTTGCATATATTCCAACATTTGCTACTTTTCTTTTCTATAATATTATATAATCTATAGATATGAGTTGGTACCACAGAATTGTTTTAATTTGCGCTTCTCTAATCAATAGAGATTTAAATTTTTTTTCAGAGATAGCTTTAAGTACTTCATCTAGTAACTACCTGTTTATGTATTTTGACTTTTTATCAAGTTGACTCTGTATCAAATTTTATTTTGATTCTTTATCAAGAAATCAAATGACTTGTATTCTTATTAATTTGACTCAGCTTTTCCAGTTTTGTGCTGTCTTTTTAATCTTGGCTATTGATTTTATCTGTGCAAATTTTTTGAATTTAGTGTAGTTGAAATTTTAAATTTTATATCCTATAATATTCTGTAAATTCCCTTCTCCATAGATCCTAACTGGTAAACTATTCCTTGCTCACCTAATTTGCTTATCTTATCATCCTTTATATCTAAATCATGCCACATTTTGATCTTATATAGGTATACAGTATGAGAATGGTCCATGCCTAGTTTCTTTCAAACTGCTTTCCAATTTTCCCGGTAATTATATCTATGTATTTGTACAAGCTGGAATATACTCCTTCCTCATCTTTACCTCTAAAAATAATTTTCTTTTTTTTTTTAATTTTTAATTTTTTTAAATTAATTTTTATAATTATAACATTTTCTTTGACAGTACATATGCATAGGTAATTTTTTTTTTTTTACAACATTATCCCTTGTACTTCCTTCTGTTCTGAGTTTTTCCCCTCCTTCCCTCCACCCCCTCCCCTAGATGGCAGGCATTCTTATACATATTAAATATCTTATAGTATATCCTAGATACAATATATGTGTGCAGAACCGAATTTTGTTGTTGTTGTTGCAAAGGAAGGATTGTATTCGGAAGGTAAAAATAATCTGGGAAGAGAAACAAAACAAAACAAACAAACAAAAAAAAAACAATGCTCACAGTTTACACTCATTTCCCAGTGTTCCTTTTCTGGATGTAGCTGATTCTGTCCATCATTGATCAATTGGAATTGGATTAGCTTTTCTTTATGTTGAAGATATCTACTTCCATCAGAATACATCCTCATACAGTATCATTGTTGAAGTGTATAATGATCCCTAGTTCTGCTCGCTTCACTCAGCATCAGTTGATGTAAGTCTCTCCAAGCCTCTCTGTATTTCTCCTTTTGGTCATTTCTTACAGAACAATAATATTCCATAACATTCATATATCATAATTTACCCAACCATTCTCCAATTGATAAATGGTCAAAGGATATGAACAGACAATTTTCAGATGATGAAATTAAAACTATTTCCACTCGTATGAAAGTGTTCCAAATCACTATTGATCAGAGAAATGCAAATTAAGACAACACCTGTCATATTGGCTAAGATGACAGGAACAAATAATGATGAATGTTGGAGGGGCTGTGGGAAAACTGGGACACTGATGCATCATTGGTGGAGTTGTGAAAGAATCCAACCATTCTGTAGAGCAATCTGGAATTATGCCCAAAAAGTTATCAAAATGGGCATACCCTTTGACCCAGCCGTACCACTACTGGGCTTATATATCCCAAGGAAATACTAAAAAAGGGAAAGGGACCTTTATGTGCCTAAATGTTTGTGGCAGCCTTTTTCATAGTGGCTAGAAACTGGAAAATGAATGGATGTCCATTAATTTTCTTTTTTTAATACCCAATTAATATACATCATCCTCTGGAAAGCCTTTATTTATCTTCTTTTTCTAGTTGTTGTTTTTTTTTTTTTTTTTTTTTTTTCTGTCTCACTTTCAATTTCTGTTTTGTTTAGTTATCTGTGTAAATGTGTTTCCCTAGCTGCATGTGAACTTCTAGAAGAGGATTCTCAGTGCATCATCATTGCCTAATAGTGGCAAATAGTAGATACTTGATTCAATCATTTTAGTTGTTTAGATGCAGAAATATGCAAAGTGATTTAATGGAATGGGAAATTTCTGAAGTAGAAATTCTAATCAAAGCAGATTTCTAATCAAAAAGATTAGGAAAAAGTTCTAATCAAAACAAATTTCTTATCAAAAGTCCTACATTCTAATGTTTATTCTGCCACTCTTGGGTTTTATGGCATGGTTTTTCCAAATCTCATCTCTCTCCTCTGTTTCTTCTTCAGTAGAATAAGGAGGTTAAGTTAGATGACCTCTAATGTCCCTTCTGGCTCTGATAATTTCTATTTTCATAACTTATTATAGGAGTAAAGCTGAAGTTATTAGAAGGTACAGTCCCATCCTGTACCTAGAGAGTGTAATTTCTCTTGATGTTATGGGAGGTGCTTTCTACTAGAGAAGGTAAAGAAAGAAGCTGTTCCAATAGTGCTTCCAAGATGCTGTAAGATGATATTTTAGGAAGCCAAGAACATAGCTCTATGTTGTAGATATTTTTCAAACACATATCATAAGTTATGCACCACACTTAGAGGATGTTGATTTTGTGATCTGAAGACTATGAATACCTTTCTCCAAAACATATGAATGCTATTTTAATGGAAAATGGTCAGAGTGAAGTTCAATATCCTATTAAAAAATTTGTTTTATTACAAATTAATACTTTTTAAGGTGCAAAAATAATTTTCCATTCAAATGTGAGCCAATTATAGGTTGGTCTGGAGCAAGTCAGAGGAATTAATTGTAGACCCAAGATCATTAGATCCAGAAATATTCTTTATCTTGGAAATGTGCTAGTTATGACACTATACCAGTCACTTATTTCTTTTTAATTTTTTTAAATAAAAAGTTGTAACTTCCTTTTTGACTCTAGATTCTTTCACCTATATGGGAACAATATCCAGTTTTGATTTGCAATATATTTTGTATACTATTAAAGTCTTTTTTTAAAGTAGAAGCCATTATTGTAGTATCCTTGTCTTTTTTTGTTTTCCCTGAGGCAATTGGAATTAAATGACTTGCCCAGGATCACACAGCTAGGAATTGTTAAGTGTCTGAGACCGGATTTGAACTCTTATCATCCTGAATTCAGGGCAGGTATTCTATCCACTATGCTATTTAGCTGCCCCTCTTTGTCATTTTTTTTTTTTAATATTTTCCTGCCTGCCCACTTGAATAAACATGAAAATGACACTAGAAGGAGAAGAGTAAAGTATAACTGACCTTTTTTCTTTTGTGACAAATCTGTCCTTTCTGTCTTTCTGTCTCCTTATCAAAGGCGGTATCTAAGAATTTCACCCACTTCTCTTTAAGTTGAGTTCCTGGTGTTCATTGAAATCATTCATGCCTGAGGATTATGGCTTCTCCATAGCCTACTGTTTTATTCTCCTCCTTGGACTGTATGGTCTCCCCCTTCAACTCCCGCCCCTCCTTATTTTTTCTTTTTCAAAATACTGCAGTCTCTCCAGGTTTGTTCTTTTATCAGATGTAATCTCTGCATATACAGTTTCAAGGTAAGCCCACTCATTTCCCCCTTGTCAATCAAGAGCAGACATGCTCAGTAAATTGTAGTATGATCCTTTGTCTCCCAACAGAATGAACTCGGGCTTAACCTGCATACTAGAATGTCTACTTCTCAGAAATCAGCTGGCTATTTTAGATTTCACATTCTAAGAGAATGCTTAGTAGATGCAATGTCACAGTCATAGATTTAGCGCTTGTACGGTCTTCTAAGGCCTATAGGGGCATAGAGATAATCCATGTTACCAAAAGATAAGTAGATCGCTTATAGAACAATCTAAGACAGGAACTTTTTGTACTTTGGTGATAGTAATGAATCTGAGGGAGAGACAGAGAGAGACAGAAGCTACCAGCTGAATGAGGTAGATTGAAGATATAGAGAATTCACAGAATTACAAATCACTTTGTCTAACCTTTACTTCGATTGGAATAACATCTGCTACATACCTGGGAAATATTCGTTTAGACTTCTCTTGAAGATCTTCAGTAATAAAAAACTTGCTACCTTATGAGGCAGCCTTTTCTACTTTTGGATAGCTGTAAGTGTTAAGGAATAGTTTCTTTTTCATCAAGCTGACCTTTGTCCTTTTGCAATTTTAGCACATTCCAGGGTAAAGCAAAACAAGCTTAAGCTCTCTTCAGTGTGAATTTTCACTCAAATACTTGAAGAAAGATTTTAGATGCCTTTTATATCTTCTCCAAGTACAAAAAGGCTGGTTCCTTCGGCCAACCTTCATAGTACCTAAATTCCAGTTATCTAATAAAGGCTATGCCATGGAATTGCCCACTCCCAGCTCCCCAAATTCATGTAGATACACTATTCAACTTTCCCTGCAAAATGGCTCTGCTCAACTCATTTAATTATAGAGGAATGGGTAAATCCTTGTTTTTAACATTTCTGAGTGTGCAGTGCAATAAGCCTTGGGTTTGGAGTTAGATTATGTTTGAATCAGACCTATTCAATTTAGTAGCTTTTAAAATCAGAAAAATTCCTATACTTCTCAGGACTTCAATGTCTCATCTTGCCAATTTATATCAGATTTATATTATATAAGCTTACGTGTATTGCCATATCAAACAGACCTTTATTTTTCTCTGATAAGAATGAGAATGAGATAAAGGTTAATACTGGAAAGAGAGGAAACAGAAGAAGGTCACAAATTTTGTCTTGGAGAATGGCCATAATTGACGCAATATCAGAGAGAAAAGCCAGCCAAGAGGCCAAATAAGTCTGCTGAAGCATTGAAGTGTTACTTCTTTTTTATTCTTAAAAACTCGATAGAGCTTTGTTCTGCTTTCATCTTTATAACTTACTTTAAAGATCACAGTGGAGTTCTTCTTTCTCTCTAAGTCTTGCAATAGCCTTTGGGCAAAAGTAATAAAAATCTTATCTGACCATAAATCATAGAATCCCAGAACTTTAGAAGAGAAAAGGACCTTAGAGAAAAGCTAGTTCAATTCCTTCATTCTCAAAGTGAGAGAACTGAGACCTATAAAGACAGATACTCAGAATACCATTCCATTTGGAAACGGCATATTCCTTCCCATTGTCAATATGTAGAGGTTGTTGTGTCTCCTTCAAAGATGGATACTTTTTTTCTATTACCTTATCACACTCTTCTATCCTAGTGGCCCTACTCCATTTTTATCAAATGTCTGCATTGAAGGACGCTACAGACCTGATACCATGAACTCATGAACTAGATATGTTACTCAATCCATAATGTGGACTATCTGAAAGGAGATTTAGTAACAGCAATGAGTGTGTGTATATGTATATGTATTTATGCATATATACATATATATTGTTTTAATAAGTTGTGAAGTAGTCTGCTGTACATTTAATATACATGAATAATATTATAATTACTTAATTTTGAATAATATCTATCCAACCTCCACAAAAAAGAGATTAGAAAAATAAGATGAAAAATAAGTCACAAGGAGGGGGTGGGCAGGTAGGTATCACAGTGGATAGAGCACCAGCCCTGATGTCAGGAGGACCTGAGTTTAAATCTAGCCTCAGACATGTAACACTTTCTAGTTGTGTGACTCTGGGCAAGTCATTTAACCCCGATCACCTTAGCAAAAAAAAAAAAAAAAAAAAAAAAGTCACAATTAGTGTATTTCACAGTTATTTTATATAGTTACATAATTATCTGGATACTATTGAAAATAAAAGAATGTCAGGACATCAAATAGTCTGAGGATAATTTCTCTCTGAATGCCATCAAAACTAAAGAAGAATGAATTAATGTTAATAAAGATAATCAAATGGAAAATAATAAAGTTTCCAAACCATGAAAACTATTAATATTATGAATGACAGCATAGTTACATCATAGGAAGTGAATGAAGCTCCAGCTTATCTTTAAGTCTGGGAATTAGCAGGTTCAGACAAGATCCAAAATTAATGGCTCAAGCATGGGACCAATAGAATATGACTCAAGTTACTAGCAAAGGACTTTACCTGCCTCATCTCAGACAAAAGAGTGAAATCATCATTCACTAATCATTTTTCATATAATACAATTCATTTTATATTTACTAACAAAGTTGGAAAATACCACTGACTCATCATCATTGATCATCATATAGTATTGTTTTTGAAGTATATAATGATCTCCTGGTCCTGCTCATTTCACTCAGCATTAGTTCATGTAAGTCTGTCCAGGCCTTTCTGAAATCATCCAGTTTCTGCCCACTACAAAAAGGGCTGCCACAAACATTCTTGCACATACAGGTCCCTTTCCCTCCTTCCTTTATGATCTCTTTGGGATATAAGCCCAGTAGTAACACTGCTGGATCAAAGGGTATGCACAGTTTGATAACTTTTGGGGCATAGTTCCAAGTCGTTTTCCAGAATGGTTGGATGTATTCACAATTCCACCAACAGTATATCAGTGTTCCAGTTTTCCCATATCCCCTCCAACATTCCATATTATCTTTCCCTGTCATTCTAGCCAATCTGACAGGTGTGTAGTGGTATCTCAGAGTTGTCTTCATTTGCATTTCTCTGATTAATAATGACTTGGAGCACCTTTTCATATGGCTAGAAATATTTTCAATTTCTTCATATGAGAATTGTCTGTTCATATCCTTTGACCATTTATCAATTGGAGAATGAGTTGACTTCTTATAAATTAGAATCAATTCTTTATATATTTTGGAAATGAGGCCTTTATCAGAACCTTTGACGTAAAAATGTTTTCCCATTTTATTGCCTCCTTTCTAATATTGTCTGCATTAGTTTTGTTTTGTACAAAAACTTTTCAATTTGATATAATTATTTTTTTTTAATTTTGTGATCAATAATGATCTCTAGTTCTTCTTTGCTCATATATTCCTTCCTCTTCCACCAGTCTGAGAAGTAAACTATCCTATGTTCTTCTAATTTATTTATAGTCTTATTCTTTATGTCTAGGGCATGAACCCATTTTGACCTTATCTTAGTATATGATATTAAGTATGGATCAATGCCTAGTTTCTGCCATACTAATTTCTAATTTTCCCAGCAGTTTTTGTCAAACAGTGAGCTGAACCTCAATCTTTATCAGCACCTGTTGGCCTGACCTTCTTTTCATCTTTTCCACTTTGATCCCAACAATATTGGCACAGGATGGCTAAGAAATATAGTATTGGATCAGTGGAATGGGTCAGATATAGATGTCACAATAATTAATGACTGCAGTAATCTAGTATTTTATAAATCCCCTAAATTCCAGCTTCTGGAATAAGAACAAACCATTTCAAAGAAATTTATAGGAAACCTGAAAAATAAGATGTAAGAAACTTGACATAGACCTACATTTTGCAGCCCATGAGGTCAAAATAGGTACATGACTTTGGCGTAAAGAGTGTAAGCAAATTAGTTAACTATCAGATCTTTGGAGAACGCAGGAATTTAAGACAAAAGAAGAACTAGCAACATTATGAAATGCAAAATGAAGAACTTTAATTACATTAAATTTAAAAGTTTTTGCACAAACAAAACCAGCACAAGCAAAATTAAAAGGGAAGGCCTCATTATAAAGATCCATGTCAAATTTATAAAAATATAGGTAATGTCAAAAAAAAAATTCTTCATCGGTCAATTCATACTCTCCACCAAATCTCTTAACTCAGATCATGATTTGGCTTTGTCCTTATTTTGAGCCTTGCTCATTGTGATTAGGAGGAAGAGAGACTGCTAAAATAGGGAGCTTACTGAAGTGGGCATGACAAGAAAATATTTATCCGTGGGATGCTTGTGAAAATAAACTGAAACACCAACTCACTCATGGTGACTGACATTTCAGCAGAATTGAAAATTATGATTTTTCTTTTTTTTTTTTTTCTTTTTTTTTTTTTTTTTTTTTTTTGGCTTAGCAACTAGGAGGGCAATATATGGAAACAGTTGCACTTTTTTCTCATGATTTTTTTTTTTCAGCTTGAATCACTTAGACATCATGAGTGTGTTTATGTTCATAATAGAATGGGAGAGCACAATATGTCTTATGGGATCACTGAATGCTCATAACTCCAGGCCATGGTATCCATCTGTATTCATTTTCCAAAGGAGAAAAAAGAGGCCGATAGATAACTCAGAGGACAAAGAATGAATGAAAATGAAAGAAATGAAAAAGAAGACTTGAGTTCCTGTCATTTAAGGAAGAAAGAACCCATAAAAATTTTGCATTATGACAGCAAATGTTAGAAATTATGTAACTTGCCATAGCAAACTGCAGAAATTCTGAAGAGGGGAAGACTAGAGAGGAGAAATAGCTTTCTTCATGTACTTTTAAACAGTGGTTAGGTGAAAATTTAATTATATTTGTTCTGTCTTTTCCCAGAGGATAGAACCAGGAGAAGTGAGTGAATGTGGGGGGAAAAAAGCTTAATGAAAAGTAGAGATAGCATTATAAATTTATCTGTCCCAAAGTGGAATGTACAACTTCAAAGGTTACTATGTTGTGAGTGAAGTGGTGTGGTGTGTGTATGTGTGTGTGTGTGTGTGTGTGTGTGTGTGTGTGCGTGCAAGCAAAGGCAAGATAAGCAAAAACTAATATTCTGTGTGAAAGAGTTTCTCTTTTTCATTGTGAGATCTCTGAGGTCTTGTGCAACTCTTGTACATCCTTTAAGTTTGTGATTTGACCAAGATTTCAGAAAATGGCAGAGCTGGGGCTACTTAGAACTATTCTATTCAGAATTCATTACTCTTTTCATATGATCATAGTCTGATTTTCTTAGAATATTTTAGACTTCTTCCAGCCCCAATCAGCACTAGAATATTATTTGAGAATAAGTTTCTCTGTTTTAGGATTTGGACATTTTTCCTTGCTTTCTCATCAATAGATGTATTTTCCCCATCACTTTGTTTTTACTACTATGGTGTTATGATTCCTTTAATTTTTGTGAAATCATATGGTCTACATCTCTCCATTTCACAGATCAAGAAACTGAGGCTGATATGAGATACTTAGAGAATCCCAGAGAATCAAGAAAAAACAATTAGGAATGATTAACAACTTTAGAAAAGTTGCAGGATATAAAATAAATTTATCTAAATCATCATCTCTCTGTTACAAAGTCCAGCATCAAGAGAGAGAAATTTTTTTCATATTACTAGGATGGCTTTAATTTCATTGTCTGAAAATTCTTTTCATATCCTTTCACCATTTATCAATTGGGGAATGGCTTGTAATCTTATAGATTTGAGTCAATTATCTATATAGTTTAGAAATAAGATCTTCACTATTGATCAGAGAAATGCAAATTAAGACAACTCTGAGATACCACTACATACCTGTCAGATTGGCTAAGATGACAGGAAAAAATAATAAATGTTGGAGGGCATGTGGGAAAACTGGGACACTGACACATTGTTGGTGGAGTTGTGAAAGAATCCAGCCATTTTGGAGAGCAATCTGGAATTATTCCCAAAAAGTTATCAAACTGAGCATACCCTTTGATCCAGCAGTGCTACTACTGGGTTTATATCCCAAAGAAATACTAAAGAAGGGAAAGGGACCCACATGTGCCAAAATGTTTGTGGTAGGCCTTTTTGAAGTGGCTGGAAACTGGAAAATGAATGGATGCTCATCAATTGGAGAATGGTAGGGTAAATTATGGTGTATGAATGTTATGGAATATTATTCTGTAAGAAATGACCATCAGGATGAATATAGAGAGGCTTGGAGAGACTTAAATCAATTGATGCTGAGTGAAATGAGCAGAACCAGGAGATCATTATACACTTCAATAGCGATGCTGTATGAGGATGTATTCTGATGGAAGTACATATCTTCAACAAAGAAAAAATCTAATTCAGTTCCAATTGATCAATGATGGACAGAATCGGCTACACCCAGAGAAGGAATACTGGGAAATGAGTGTAAACTTTGCATTTTTGTCTTTCTTACCAGGTTAGTTTTACCTTCTGAATCCAATTCTTCCTGTGCAACAAAAAATTCAGTTCTGCACACATATATTGTATCTAGAATATACTATAATACATTTAACATGTATGGGATTGCTTGCCATTGAGGGAAGGGGGTTGAGGGAAGGAGGGAAAATTCAGAACAGAAGTGAGTGCAACGGATGATGTAAAAAAAAAAAAATTACCCATGCATATGTACTGTCAAAAAATGTTATAATTATAAAATTAATAAAAAATATAAAAAAAGAAATAAGATCTTTATCAGAAACAATGGATATAAAACATTTCCCCCAGCTTTCTGCTTCTCTTCTAATTTTGGCTGCATTGATTTTGTTCCTGGCTTTCCTTGGCACATAGTTATTCAAATTGTTTATATTATCTACAGTTATTTTAAATGGAATTTCTCTTTCTATCTTTTGCTGCTGGCTTTACTAGGACACTAATATGTTATTGGTGGAATTGTGAATTGATATAGCCATTTTGGAAAGCAATTTGGAACTATGCCTAAAACTATGCTATCAAACTGTGCATACCCTTTGATCCAGCAGTGTCTTTACTGGGTTTGTATTCCAAAGAGATCATAAAAAAGGGGGGAAGGATCCACATATGCAAAAATGTTTGTAGCAGCTCTTTTTGTAGTAACAATGAACTAGAAATCAAGTGAATGCCCATCAGTTGGGGAAGCTGATTAAGTTATGCTATATGAATTTAGTGGAATACTCTTGTTTTCTAAGAAATGATAAGCAGGGTGATTTCAGAAAGAGGGGGGGGAAACTTGCATGAATTGATGCTGAGTTGAGTGAGCAGTAGAACCAGGAAAACAGAAAAACATTGTAATTGTAACTGTGAGATTGTGAGATGATCATTTATAACAAACTTAGTTCTTCCCAGCCATGCATAGATCCAAGACAATTCCAATAGATTTGGAATGGAAAGTACCATTCATATCTAGGAGAAATATGGCGACTAAATGTGGACCGAAGCATAGTATTTTTACTCCTGTTGCTATTTTTGTTGTTTTCTCATGATTTTTTCATTTGTTGTAAAAAATTTTCCCCAACATGACTCATATTAAATATTGATTGCATGTGTATAATTTTAAAATAATAAAATATTTCTATTAATTTGCAAGATTTGCAAATAATCTCTGTGGTCCCTTAAAATCTCAATTATTGTTATTGTGAGTAATTAATTAACATGTTTGATGAATAATCGAAAAAAAAATTTACAGTACTTTTGAATGTACCATATGTTTGCCAACTCCTATATCAATATAATGGGATCTTAGCACTAGAAAGGACCTCAGAGCTGATGTTCAGGACATCCCTGAATAAGCATTCCCTTTAACTCCACAACATGTTGTGAGTTTCTTCTTAAAACCTTCCAATAATTGGGATCTCATTCTTCCCGTTTCTCTAAGGAGTTTGACAGTAATGCATTTCGGACATAAAGAACAATGCAAAAATGCAAAGCATATGCAAAGATGTGAAGCCAGGAAACGGAATGCTGAGTTGAGGGAATAGAAACTAGGCCAGTATTGTAGGAACTGAGGGAACATGAAGAAGATGAAAGCCTCATCACTTTTAGGTAGCAGAGCTCAGGTTTGAAGCCAGATTTATTCCTTTTAAATCTGCTCAGCTAACAAGAACTGTAGTGTACAGCTGACACTGAAGACTTATATAACAAATATGACCATCAAGAACACATACCTTATTCTCCTAATATATTCTGAATTTCCCAACCTAGCATATAAATCACCTGGCTCTTGTTCTTCCTGTCTCCAAATCAGAGTCAGTACATATGAGATATTGATTCTTCCTTTTTTACCCCTCAAGAATGAGAAATATACATTTTATTTACTATATAAGTGATTCCCAAAATCCGCAGGCTAATTGTTGACAACATACATGGTGTTTGCTGCCAAAGAAATTAGTACAGTGTGCTGCCTAAGGAGCTCAGCAAAATAAAATACACACACACATGCACACACAGAATGATGCTAATGAAGCCTTTCATTATCTCTAAGGGGCTTAAGAGAGAGAAAGGAGGCCACTGCCTGAGTTACTTACTGGTGGCTTTGTCCCATTTAAAGAGTCAAGTGTGAATTCTTTGACATTGAAACCGACTCTTTGGGTAGAGGAAGACTGATAAAATTGAAATGTTTTGGTTGAGGAAATGGGGAAAGACCAGGGGAGATATATTTCCTTGAATGCTTCTAGCAGAATAGTCTGCAAGTACTTCTAAAATGCTTTAAGTTGATGACCTAAGGCGACAAAATTCCTGCCTCCTCTATTGTGGATGCCTTTTATGAGAAGGATAGGTCTAACATCCCTAAAATATTTAGTGGCTACTAGACACAAAAGTCAGCTTCCCAAAAAGTTAGATTGGCAAAAAGTTTATTGGCACTGAGAAGTCAGCTTTTGCTAGGAGGCTGACTTTTGAGTGACAAAGTCCTGGCAGAGAGAGAAACAAAGGTGTAGAGAAATCCTGTCGGAGATAAACAGGGTTGTATTACTATTGAAAAGAGGGGGTCTCTTCTCAGCGGGCAGGGTCCTGGCAGGCAGTCATGCCAAGGAGAGAGGTGTTCCTTGACAAGGCATGATCCTGCTTTGGCCCTCTGCCAGATCTTGACAGAGAAGTAGGTGAGAGAGATAAAGAGGGGTTAACACTGAATAGAGAATGTCTTCCAAGTGGGCAGGGGGTCCTTGCAGGCAGCTATGCCAAGGAGAGGTCCCTTGGCATGGTATGATTTCTGCTTTTTAGGTCCTTTGCAAAGAAATGAGTTTAAAATTGTGATTTTTATAAGGAAATCTGAGACAGAAGTTTCAAGGGAACAAGATTCCCTTAATGCTGTCATTGACCCCAGGCCTAGAAGAGACCACTTAATGGGAATTGGTCTTGAGTCAATTTTCAGCTCAATAGAGGTCCGTAGAAATCTAGATTTGTGGCTTAATGAGTTTAAGTTTAAGCTAAGAAATAATTGGTTAGAAGGTCTGTGTTTATTCCAAGGGGTGGCCAGTGGTTTCTCCCTCAATCCTGTTTGAGTCCCTCCTCCAGCAGATGTCTGGTGTCCTTAGGACATCTTCTCTTCCAGCCTTTACCCAAAGAGGGAAGATGGCTAGTAATCTGGAAGGGCAATTGATCCTGGAGTATTTATTTGCATATAAATTGTGTGAATTCTTCATTCATATGGAAGATTTATTCAGAAGTATATAATATTAGAAAAAGAAGAAGGCAGGCACTTAGGGCCCCTGGATATGTTTTTTACTCACTGGGAGACTTTGAACAAGGTCTCACTTAACCTTTCTAAATCTCAGTTGAAATATTAGTAAAATGAGGGAGTGGGAATAGATTGTCTACCTAGTTTGATGTTCCCTGTTCTGAGTCTTCTTTTAGCTCTGACATGATCCATATAAGATCCCTCCTCGATTTTATATTCTGTGTTCTAAGACCAATTATACTTCTAGCGTTCTAACTTGTAAAATCTCTCTCTGCCATTTTGTTGAATTTCCCCTTCTTTATGTCTGACTAATTATGCTGCCATGATTCCATATGTCCATTTGGTTGGGTTCCCTCAGTACTCTGGAAAGAAGCTCGTGTTAGTTGAAAAAGAAGCCCATCCTATCAATGGCCAATAGTTTCCAGTACGGGGAAACAAAGGAAGCATGTTTATAGAAAATTCACCTTCTGTTTGTGACCAGGCACTATATATTATCTTTCCAATTCTAATAGATTCCCTTTCTTCACAGGGTCAGGGCTTTTCATCTCCAGATGATCCTCTCCCACATTTCTCATTATTGCCCAGAAGCAGGTGCCAGCCGACTGCTCATATAAGCCAATCGCTTAAGTCGAAGGACAGTTAGTCATCACTCTTGCTTTTTTCTGTTGTTTTTTTCAGATGGAAGAATTTTCAGAGCCTCCCTTAAGAGCACACTGACCCCGCTCTCCAAGAACACTCCATTTGCTCCTTCAAGACACCCAGGCTAGACGAGCAAAGAAGAAAGCAAACAGCACATGCAAGTTGGTTCCAGGAGGTTTGTGGCAGGTGAGTGGATATTTGGGATACAAGCTGGTGCCTCTGGGGAGGCACATGGGGTGGTGTTTGGCTCTGTAGTATTTTTCAAATATCAACCAGTAGCTTTTTATAAGTTACTTAGCACCCTGAATTTCTTTTTGGAGTTATCAGGGACAGCTTCCTGTTGGGGGAGGACATTGGACTGCAGCCTTGAATGATTTTTAAAATAGGGAATGATACCTTCAGCTAAGTTTCCATATGGGACCACTGTGCACAGCAAATGAGAACTTATGAAAAGGAAAAGCATAATAAACCATAAACAACTGTATCCATGTAAGGGACCATAACGGAGCCTCAGTTGCTCAATAATTTGAAATATTTCTGATTTCATCAGTTTCTGTTCTTTCATCTCAGTGCCAATAAACTTTTTGCCAGTCTGACGTTTCGGGTTCATAAATTCTTTTACGAAGGACCTGCGCTGACTAGGAGTTCCCTCAGCTCTCTGCCTGCTCCAAACCTCATCCATTGGATTTAAACTTTTAGCGGTCTATATGACGGAAACTTCCTGGGCTCTTCCTTGAAACCTGAGGGTTAGCAGCACCCTCATTCAGCTCCCTAGTTTGGTGTCACAAGGGAATCACTAAAGATATCAGTAGAGAATTGGACCAATTGTAAATTAGACCTATACCCAATGAATTCTAGAGCTACAAGGTTCTTTGGGTACCAAAATGATAGCAACACTCGCTACAATCATAACAGCAGCAACTACGCGGTCAGCTTCTGGATATGTTTTATCTTTGTTTCCTCCCCTTGGAGGGCAGGACAGAGTCTTGTCCATGAAGGAAACTTAACATTCAGATGGGAATGAGCTAGGTTGGTCCCAGGGGACGGCTGCTCTTTTCCCAGGATGGGTCCCCTATGTTGACGCTTCCCCCTCTAGTTTTCTAGCTGTGGTAACATCTGAATACCATGTTTGTGCTCTATGGGGGATTGTCATGGAAAATTTAGCATCTTAATTTCCTAATTAAAATCAATGAGTAAGGAGAGCTGTGACCCTACTGTGTACTGAGCACTACGCTGGATCCTGGGAAAACAGACACCAGGAGTTCCTGCCCTCAGGAGGCTTGTATTCTCGGGGAGGCGGGGAGAAGGGAAGGGGCTTAGCGCGTCCACGGAGAAATAAAACCAAAATACAAAGTAGACAGAATGAACGCCGAAGGAGTGGCCCAAGACGGGCGCTGGAGGGAATTCGGAAGGAGTCCAGGGATTGTGGGGTGAAGAGGGGCCTGACAGGCCTGAGACCGGCCAGTCCAACGGTGATGGAGTCGGCTAGAATGTCACGATTGAGCTCGGTTGGAACTGAGGCGGGAGTGCTTCTCCTTGCCAAAGGTGAGGTGTTTCTTCTTTGTTCCCCAGAGGCGGCTCAGAACCCCGGAGCTCCCGAGGAGGAGAGCCGTGCAGAGCCCGGGGCTGCCGGGAGAGGCGCTCGGCCCCTGGAGAGGAGCTCGGCCGCGGGAGAAGATGGAGGAGAGGAGCTGGAGTTTAGAAGCTGTTGCTTCGATCCAGGTTAAGCATGAATGAGCATTGGAGCGGGCAGGGGGAGGGATGACGGGGAGAGAGGAGGCAAGGGGACGTGTAAGAGATGCTGTGGCCATGGTGTAGAACTGAAAGACGTAGCCCCCGATGCATCTGGAGGACGGGGGAGTGACGGAGAACTCGGAGCTGCTGATCCAGTGACTGGAAGGATGGCGGCGCCTTGGGCAGAAACAGGAGCTTTTAAGGAGAAACAGACTGGGTGAGGGAGCTAAGAACGAGTGCGCCATTCACGGCGCTAATATGACGTAGCAGAGGGAAGTGCGGAGCTCAGCACACAGAGCGAGCTCAAACACAGGCAGTTTCCCTCTCCCTCTCCCACCCTCCCTCTCCCACCCTCCCCCACCCTCCCTCTCCCTCTCCCACCCTCTCCCACCCTCCCTCTCCCACCCTCCCCCACCCCTCCCTCTCCCTCTCCCACCCTCTCCCCACCCTCCCTCTCCCACCCTCTCCCTCCCTCCTCTCCCTCCCTCCCTCCCTCCCTCTCCCTCCCTCCCTCTCCCTCTCCCACCCTCCTCCCTCTCCCACCCTCCCTCCCTCTCCCACCTCCCTCCCTCTCCCACCCTCCCTCCCTCTCCCACCCTCTCCCTCCCTCCCTCTCCCTCCCTCCCTCTCCTCTCCCACCCTCCCTCCCTCTCCCACCCTCCCTCCCTCTCCCACCCTCCCTCCCTCTCCCACCCTCCCTCCCTCTCTCCCACCCTCCCTCCCTCTCTCCCACCCTCTCCCACCCTCTCCCTCCCTCTCTCCCACCCTCTCCCACCCTCTCCCACCCTCTCCCTCCCACTCCCTCCCACCCTCTCCCACCCTCTCCCTCCCACCCTCTCCCTCCCACCCTCTCCCTCCCACCCTCTCCCTCCCACCCTCTCCCACCCTCTCCCACCCTCTCCCACCCTCTCCCTCCCACCCTCTCCCACCCTCTCCCACCCTCTCCCTCCCTCTCCCACCCTCTCCCTCCCACCCTCTCCCACCCCTCTCCCTCCCACCCTCTCCCACCCTCACCCTCTCCCTCCTCCCCTCTACTCTATTCTACCCTCCTCTTTACTCTCCTACTCTATTCTACCCTAACCCTCTGCTCCCCCAGTCCCCTATCTTTCCCCCTCTGCTCCCCCAGTCCCCTATCTTTCCCCCTCTGCTCCCCCAGTCCCCTATCTTTCCCTTTACACCCATCTCCCCTCTACTCTATTCTACCCTTCCCTCTCCACCCCATCTCCCCTATCTTTCTCTCTACACCTATCTCTCCTCTACTTTATTCTATCTTTCCCTCTACACCCATCTCCTCTCTATACCCCATCTCCCCTATACACCTAAACTTCCCTCTCTTCTATCTTTCCCTCCCCATCTCCCCTCCACATCCCATCTCCCCTCTCCTCTATACCTCATCTTCCCTCAACTCTACCCTTCCCTCTATACCCCTTCTCTCTTTACCATTCCCTTTTCCCTCTACACCCCATCTCCCCTCTATACCCCATCTCCTCTCTCCTTCCCTCCCCAGCTCCCCTCCACACCCCATCTCCCCTCTATAGCCCATCTCCCCTCTCTATCTTTCCCTCCCCATCTCAATTCCCCTCCACATCCCATCTTCCCTCGACTCTACCCTTCCCTCTATACCCCTTCTCTCTTTACCATTCCCTTTTCCCTCTACATCCCATCTCCCCTATCTTTCCCTCCACACCCTAACTCCCCTCTACTCTACCCTTCCCTCTATACCCCATCTCCCCTCTACCATACCCTTCTCTCTGTACCCCTTCTCCCTTTACCATTCCTTTTTCCCTCTACACCCCATCTTCTATCCCACCCCTTTACCTTTCTGTCCCTTCCCTTCAAAATAAAGTTCACTTAATTGTTTCCCTCCTTCCACCCTTCAACACACACACATAAACACACTCATATATATATATATGAGTGTGTTTATGTGTGTGTGTATATATATATATATATATATATACACACACACATAAACACACTCATATATATATATATACACACACACATAAACACACTCATATATATATATATGAGTGTGTTTATGTGTGTGTGTATATATATATATATATATATATATATATATACACACACACACACACAGTCACAAGTTGAAGGAATCAGATGACAACATGGGGAGAAAAGGAAGGATAGGGGAGATCAAGAGAGGATGAGATTTATTATGAAAAAAGATTTTTAGAATCCAACATGGCATTGGACACATGAACTTTAGTGGGATTCTATGTTCAATGTCTTATGCTCGAGATGTTGCTCAATAGATGTTCTTTCGTAATGAGAATTTCTCCCTAGAAACAAGAGGGATGGATTCAGAAATCCTGTCCAGTTTTATTCAGAAAAGAAAAAAATGAATTTTCTTTTTGGTTCTTAATCACCTACCTACTCATGTAAGAAGGAAGCCTTTCTCAGCACTAAAAAAAATACCAAATGGCTGCTTGCCCAAAGAATAGCCCTAGAGAATAGAGTTTAGTGAGTAGGGACTAGTCTGTCACACTGACCTGACCTTCCCTGATACCCTTTTTTTCTCTGTAAATACTCTTTTCATAAGTCATATAACATAAAGTGTTATAAAAAGTGGCTTGTAGACTTCAAAGGGTGTAAGAAATGAGGGCGTTGCCTTGTATATTTTCATTACTGATCAGCCCACAAAGAACACTCTCTTCATGGTCAGAACTAAATCTAGGCTTTAGATGCTCAGAGAAATACAAACTTTGACTGGTCATACTAAGCTGGAAAGACTTCAAGTAGAGCTCTATTGGTAGACCAAGTCTGCTATCCAAGCACCAGTCTAGCAAGCTCTACAGAGGCTCCTTCCCAGCACCTACAAAACATTTGATCCTTTGACCAGGACAACTGTCATGCTATCATCTTCTAAACTCCTGAAGCAAAGAAAACTATGAAATGCTCCTTCCACATCTGATATGATGATCATCGGATGATAGAAAAAAAAAAAAAGATAAGTAAAGGTATTAGGTGATTAAAAATAAAGAGCAGAAGGGAAGTTGGAAGACTTCTTGTTTCATGTTACAGGTGAGGAACCTTGATTAAGTAACAAATCCAAGGTCAAAAAGTAGTAGGTAGAATAGCCAGTTTTCTGACTCCAAATCCAATGTTCTTCCCATTATATAGCATACTGCTAAAACAAAGTCATTAATTTAAGTATTGATGCTTAAGATGTAAGATTTTTTTTATTTGTGGCAGCCCTCTTTGTAGTGCCAAGAAACTGGAAACCGAGCGGATGCCCATCGACTGGAGAATGGCTGGATAAATTATGGTCCATAAATTTATGGAATATTATTGTTCTGTAAGAAACAACTGGCAGGGGATTTCAAAGAGGCTTGGAGAGACCTACATGAGCTGATGCAAAGTAAAGTGAGCAGAACCAGGAGATCATTATACACAGCAACACCAAGACTATATAATAGACAATTCTGTTAGACGTGGCTCTCTTCAACATTGAGATGATTCGAACCAGTTCCATTTGTTTAATGATGAAGAGAGCCGTCTATACCCAGAGAGAGAACTGTGGGAACGGTGTGGAATACAACATAGCATTCTCATTCTCTCTGTTATTTCTTGAATTTTGTTTTCTTTCTCAATTTTTCTTTCTTCTTGATCTGCTCTTTCTTGTCCAGCAAGAAAACTATGTAAATATGCATACATATTTTGGATTTAACATCTATTGGACTCCCTGCCAGCTAGGGGAGGGGGAAAGGAGGGGAAAATTGGGAACAAAAGGTTTTGTAAGGGTCAATGCTGGAAAAATTACCCGTGCATATGCTTTGTAAATAAAAAGCTTTAATTAAAAAAAAAAAGGAAGATATTTGCCCAATGATAAGTTATAATGCTTCTGTAGAAAATGAAACATATTACTAGTCATGGTGTAAGTGAAAACAAAAGAAATGATTCACAAATTCACCACTTAGATAAAGAAGCTGTCAGAATTAGCTTCATCCTAAACCCAAACAGGTTTTTGTGGCACTTTCAGTAATCTTACATAAAAATGAATGTAAGTCCCAAATGCCACAATTTTTAAAAACGGGGCCATACATCATCTGTCCCCAATAAGGAGAAGGGATGGAAATTCTATGAAGAAATGTTTTCCAAAACAATCCACACGTATGTGTGTCTCATAAGAGTTCATTTAAAAATTTTCAGTGTAAATATTTATACCTCAGAAATCTCCAAATCCCATAAATTAGGACTTGACTTATTGGTTGTTTTTTTGTTTGTTTGTTTGTTTTTGTCTAGACTTAAGAAAGTGATAGAGAAAATATTAACAATGCAGATTAGACATAAATGTGCTAAGCATAATTTTTTAGGGGCAAAGTAATTTGTGAAACATTGATGAACCCATTGCTTTCTTCCAGTAGGTTTTCAGCTAAAAGCAATTGAAAATATACAAAAACATAGATAAAAACAGCATCTCAAAAATGCAATAGACTTTTTAAGAGATAGAAAATTACTTGTTATAAGTACAGGGATAATTTTTAGATAGAAAATTATTGGTTATAAACTCAGGATTCATTTTTAATTAATTGAACAACGGCAAACAATAAATTAACAAGAACAGCAGTTAATCCCTGAATTTACTGTTGATTTTAAAAAGATAAATATGAGAGAGGAAATGAATAAAATTACAACTACAGCCTGACCTATTCAAATAAAATTTTAGTTCTAGAAAAACAGGAAAGAGATAAAAATAAAGACAATGACTGATAATTGTCATTTCTCAGGAATATTTAAATAATTTTAAAGCCACCATGAGAAAAAATCCAAAGGAGTCCAGAAACATCAACCAGCAAACATTTACTCTCTTAGCTAAACAGAGAGATAGAGCATCCAAGGACTAGAATATAATTGAGTTAGAATATAATAATTTAAGAAGATTTTGCATTATATTCACTCTTTATTTAAACAGAAGGGCCAGGAGAAATTCTATTGATGTTATAATATTTCAGAAAGGGGCCTTACAGACTACTAAATTTTACCCTTTCTTTTTCTGTATTGGGAAACCAGAAAAGTCAAATGTGTGAATTGTGACTAAAACTCATTAAAATGTGGGGGGGGGCAGTAAAGTCAAGATGACAGAGAGCAGACAGGACTTTCTATGACCTCCTCTCAAACTGACAGTAAGTAGATTAAGCCTCTAATTTGGTTTTGGAGTCAACCCACAAATACTTAGAGGCTAACTTGTTTATTTGAAATGGGCAGGGGGACAGTCTGCCTAACCCAGACCATATACGGGGAGAATTGCAACTTCCCTGAACCTGGAAATCTTTTGTGAGCTTCTTGGGCTACTTTGTCCTGCTTGCAAGCAGGTGGTTTGGCAGATTTTCTACAAAAAAAAAAAAAAAAATTGTAAACCACCGAGCCCTGGAAGAATGGGGAACCTAGCCACAATTACCCATTGGGGGAATGGGAAAACATTTTTACATTTAAGGATTCTGATAAAGGCTTCATTTCTAAAAAAAAAAAAAAAATACAGAGAATTGACTCAAATGTATAAGAATTGTAGCCATTCTCCAATTGATAAATAATCAAAGGATATGAACAGAATTTTCAGATGAAGAAATTAAAACCATTTCTAACGATATGAAAAGGTGCTCTAAATCACCAATGATCAGAGAAATGCAAATTAAGACAACTCTGAGATACCACTACACACCTCTCAGACTGGCTAAGATGACGGGAAAAATAATGATGATGATTGGATGGGATGTGGGAAAACTGGAACACTGATGCATTGTTGGTGGAATTGTGAATGTATCCAACCATTCTGGAGAGTAATCTGGAATTATGTTCAAAATGTTGTCAACCTGTGCATACCCTTTGATCCAGCAGTGTTGCTACTGGGCCAAAGAGATCTGAAAGATGGGAAAGGGATCCACATCTGCAAAAATGTTTGTGGCAGCCCTTTTTGTAGTGGCTAGAAACTGAATGGATACCCAACAATTGGAGAATGGCTGAATAAATTGTGGTATATGAACATTATGGAATACTATTGTTCTGTAAGAAATGATCAGCAGGATGATTTCAGAAGGGCCTGGAGAGACCTAAAGGAACTGAAGCTAAGTGAAAAGAGAAGGACCAGGAGATCATGTACATGACAACATCACTATTATAGGACAATCAATTCTTATGAACGTGAATCTTTCCAGCAATGAGTGACTGATGCCAGTTCCCATGATCTTGTGATGAAAAGAACCATCTACACCCACTGAGAGGACTGTGGAAAATGAATGTGAATCACAACATAACATTCTCATTCTTTTTTGTTATTGCTCACTTTCATTTTCTTTTCTTACTCATTTTCTTTCCTTTTTGATCTGATTTTTCTTCTGCAGGAAGAGAATTGTATAAATGTTTAAACACATTGGATTTAACATATATTTTAACATGTATAACATATATTGGATTGTTTGCCATCTAAGGGAGGTGGGGGAGGGAAAGGGGGGAAATCTAAAACACAAAGCTATGCAAGGTTCAATGTTTAAAAATTACCCATGCACCTGTTTTGAAAATAAATAGCTTTAAAAATAAAAAAGAAACATTTTTAAAAACATTAAAATTGTCAGTCCTATAGGTTTTTAATTGGACTAAAAAAATACTTTGATCTTTACTCTTTTTTTTTTTTAACCATGCATACTACTCTTGTACTCAAGTATGATATCTTAGTCTACCTTAACATCTTCCTGGGATAGTCTCTTATTACTCTCTTTGGAACTTATATTGACAAAATTTCCACCCAACTCTAGTCTTCTCCTTGACCACTTCAGGCTATGCTAATTCCCTAATTGAAACCCAAACTTATATTTCCTAGGTATCAATAATGTCATCCAGTTCAAATCAAGCTAAACATTTGTGCATAAGAAGTTCCATTAGGGACTAGAGCAGGGGAAGGTTTTGTAAAAAAGATAAAATAAAAGTATTCTTGAGAATAGAATTATTTCTATTTTTTCCATGTATTTTAGTTCCATCAGTTCAGTTAGATTTGAAGTCCCTTGAAGGAAAACTTTCTTTTGTAGTCCAAAGGTCCTAACGTATGGTATAGAAAGGACAAGGTGGGCAATAACAAAGAAATACACAAAAGTTCCTGGCAATTTAAAAAAAATTTTAATATGACTGGGCTTCTTTCTCCTCTGCTTCTAAGTTTTGAGTTAAGATGGAAGGAATTATTCCCCACAGAGCCTTAGCTTGAATAGCTGAACTTCATAAGGCTAAAAATTACAACTAGAAATGGAAACTGAATCATTCTAGTTGTGCCTTTATTTTTTTTCTGAAATACTTCATGTCTTTAGGAACAGAGTTGAATATACAATAATAGTAAAAGCTCTGGGATAAAAGCCAGGAACCCTGGGTTCAAATATCAACTCTAGGATTTTACTGACTAGATGGCTTTTGAAAAATGTTACATTTCTTGGAGTCTCAGTTTCATCATCTGTCAAGTTGTCATTCTAATTTTGACTTGAGTAGCTCTGAGGGCTAATTTGAGGACCCAGTGGAATGAAAGAAGTGAAAGTATTTACTGCTAATTTATATCTTTTGCTTTTAATATCATTTTGTGATGTTAAATTCAATTTTGATATTAAACATATATGCTACTTCACAAGTTTCTTTGAATTCTTCATAGTCGTCACATTTCCTTACAATTTTGTGCGACAATGTATTTCTTCGTTCTCTAGTCAAAAGGTATATACTTTGTTTTTAGTTCTTTGCTGTCACAAAAATCATGTTACTGTTAATATTTTGTTGCCTATGCCTTTCTGTCTTTAAATTCCTCAGAGGTTATGTCTAACAGTGGGATATCTGGATTAAAGAGTTCAAACATTTTGGTCATTTACTTCAGCATAGTTCCTAACATAGGAAGCCATGAGAAAGTAAGAGATTAGCCAGAATATAAGTGTTGCCCTGTTAGAAACACCAAATTTCCTTCTAAAGGAAGCTTTTGAGTTTTTGTTTTTTTTTATTATATTATATTCTTTAACTGTCTGTGGTCTTTTCTAAGCTGTTCAAATGTTATGAAATTTCTATGGGTGAAATCAAGGCTGTACTTTACCATATATACACATACATATATACACATACATATATACACATACATATATATATATATATATATATATATATATATATATATATATAAAATTTAGCTTGACTGCTTCTAAATAAAATCATGCTCCTATTTATCCATGTTTGTAGAAACATGGATTCAAACATATTTGGAGCTTCCTTGATATGTACCCTGCAAGACGTCAAATGAGACAAAAGGAAAAAAAAATCCTTTTAACTCATGACTGAGTTCAAAACTGATAAGCCTAAGAATCAAGTCATTTGGGGAGTTCATTATGGCTTACATAATCTCTTACGTGATAACCGTATTATATATTTAAAAGGAATAGCAGATAGCATGATTTGCAATTTCATGTACAATTGTCTTTTCCCCTCTATTCTACTATGTTATGGTCATTCTTGTTTTATTTCTTAAATTCAGAATAAATTAAATTAAATTTTAAAGGATCTCTTGGAGAGCAGAGATTGTTTCATTTTGTCTTTGTATTCCTAGTGCCTAGTACAGTGATTTTCACTCAGCAAGTGCTTGAATAAATGTTTCTTGAATTGAATTAAATTGAAATCCCCTTGGGCTGAAGTCCTAAAACTTTGATAGTCATGTCATCTTCCATTGCCTACCTTTCTATCTCCCCACATCCTGCTATGGTGCTTCCAGCGACACAGAGAACACCTTTAAGAGTGGGGAGGAAATGTCCACCTGCTCAGTGCTAAGCTGCTTGAATAACTTTGCCAAATCACAGCTTTTAGTAACCTATAACAAGGTTAGAATTTCCATTGTGCTAGTTGTTTGTCCTGGACATTCATTGGTTAGAATAAAGTCTGACTGAGATTATATTATTGACATATTTCTCTGCACCACTGCAGTCTGGCAGCTGAGCCCAGCCATTAAAGGTATTTTTGAAGGTGATTCCTGCAAACAGCATTGGGTTACTTGTCACTGGGCCAGATAAAGCCTATGAGCTCTCTGTCCTACACTAATTGTGGAGGGCAGGAGGGCTTTGTGGGGGCAACAATCCAAGAGTTTCATGTTTAAAATATTGCATTATCACCCTTTCCTCCCTCCCTCTTGTGAGGCTAAAAAAATACAGTAGGAAGATTAAGAACAGCCTTGGTTAAGAAGGCTATATCACATGAAGTAGACAAAATGATATAGGGTTTAGGACTGGGAAGAATCTCAACAATGATCTAATCCCTTGATATTCCAGATGAAGAAACATGAGCCAAGAAATGGGGAAATAACACAAGGAATTATCAAAACCTTAAATTTGACCCAAACACCCTAATTCCCAGATTTTCTCTTTCCATTAGTCTATGCATCTTCCTCAGATTAGCACAAATGCTAGGTTAAGGATTCAGTCGCATCAGGGACTGCTCCCTAATTGTTTTCTGTGTGCAAAAATCCATGTGACCTTGAGAGGCCTAAGTCTCAGAGAGAGGCCTAAGTCTCAGAGGGAGACCAGTGATCTTAACCAGTACATAGGTCAATAATCCAACAAAATGGATATGTTTATAAGGAAAAGCTTTTTTTTAATGTGCAGAATATTTATTTTTCTATTTCTTTTTAATAGTTTTTTTCCCAAAAATAGTTTAACAGTCACCTTTGCCAAACCTTGCATTCCAAAATTTTCTCCCTCACTCCCTTCCCCTAAACAGCAGAGAATCCAATATAGGTTAAACATGTGCAATTCTTCTAAATGTATCTCCATATTTGTCATTAAAGCTTTGACTGTAAATCTAGAGGATGTCATTTGTTTTAAAGCTGGCCCCCATCTTTGCATTTACCATGATAAACTACAATCATGGTACCCTTGGAAATAATTCCGTATTGCTGATGGTTGCCTCCTCTGAGCTCTCTGGAACAGGAAATGTGAATGAGCCCAGACATTAATTAGGAACACAGCATCATAGATTTAGAACTAAAAGATTGTTCAGAGGACAGAGAGTCCGATCCTCTAGGTTTACAGAGGAGGTACCTGAGGCTCAGAAAAATTAGAGTGATTTACCCAAAGAAACAAATAAGAAGAGAGGACAATTGAGCTCAAAAGACCTAAGGAAAAACAACTCTATGCTCCAATTTGTTGAGGGAACAGTGAAGAGCTAGACAGGATAGAGGAAATCAGGAAGAATGGAAAGCCAAGAAAAGGCAGCTTTGAAGAGACAAAGATTTGTAGGGCACAGATTTCACACTCATGAAGCTTACAGAAACAATGGGGGTGGGACATGAACCCATGCTGCTGGTATGTAAAAGAAAAAAAGATTTGTGTAAGACACAGATCTAGGCAAAAAGTTTCAGAGAGGCAATATGAAACTCTGAAAAGGAGGCAGGAGTCCTGGGTTCAAAGCCCACCTCTAACCCTTCTAGTTCTATGATAACCCTGGACAAGTCATTTAAGCTAACTTCTTTAGAAGTCGATTTTGTAGGACCTTGGATGTCTGAATGGGGAGTTGATGGACTCTGATGGGGAGTCACCTGGTGGGTGCCGTTAAACTGAGCAGAGGATTTAAGTCAGTGTAGAGGGAAGATCATTTTGAAAGCTGTGTAGAACATATTTGGAGGAGAGAGACTGAAGACTGGCACACGCAGTTGGCTCAAGGTGAAGAAATAGAGCATGAGCTAAAGTGCTGGGTGCAGGAGTAAGCTGGAGAGCACTACTTACTGTCTCAGTGATATATAGTGAGGTACAAAGGGTTCTTTGCCTCTGCACTGAATGGCCCCATACTCTGGCCGCCTTCTACTCTCATATCTGTTTCTCTGAGCCTTTCTGCTTTTCTTCCTGCAATACTGCCAGCTGTCACATTGCATTTACTGCCTACTTGCCTGCCCCAGAAATCTTTTCTAATTTGTTCCATCTTCTGTTACCATGGTTTAGAACAGGCTTGCCCAATGCCTGGAAACTCGTAGTTTTCTTTAAAGCTCAGTTCACGTGTCATCTTGTACAAGAAGTCTTCCTTCACATCCGTACTTCTTAATGCTATCTTAGCCCTCCTGAACTTTGAATATGAACAAACATATTTGTTTTAGTCCCCGGTTAAAATACAAAGGGACAGGAGCTATTTTAATTTTTTTCTTTTATTACATTTACCAGCCCATTGGTATGCATAATAGATATTTCATAAATATCTTTTGAAATTGCCACTTTTAACTTGACACAGTATGGGAAACTAAGAAACTGAACTTCCTAAAACTATGTGTAAAATAAGAATAAATATGTCCTGAATTACAGCTTGAGGAGCATTCCTGTACAAAGAAATTATATCAATTTTGATAAACAATATTTTTTTTTTTGCTCAGACAATTGTGCTTAAGTGACTTGCTTAGGATCACACAGCTATGAAGTAAAGCAATATGATTTCATTATCAAGATATTTTTTCTTTCTCATGTAGAGGAGATCTAGAGATCCATAGAAGCTGGAGCTGGAAGGGATTTTGAGATCATAGTCTAGTCTAAGCCCATTTTACAGATGAAACTAATCTTGTCAAGGGGAAGTGAAGATGGCAAGTTACTAGTACTTAGTATTTCTCAACTATTTTCTGGATGTTTGAGATCACTGATAACTGTATCATATATATATATATATATATATATATATATATATATATATATATATATATATATATATGCATGTGTATAGTTTGATTTATTTAAATTCAGTCTCCTTAGTTCTTTTTCTGAAAGCAGATGCTATTTTCTGTCCAAACTATATATATACGTATGTATATATGTGTGTGTATGTATGTAGATATATACATATATCATATAGATGTGCATATACATATATGCACAATACACTTATGAATGTATACACATATGCATGCGTGTATATCTATACATGAACATTCACATACACAGACAGATCTTTCTTATTCATCAAATAACTTTCTCATATGTGTATACAGACAAGACTGTGGATAGATATATATATGTATTACATGTATGAAAATATGTGAGAAAACATGGATGTGAAAATATGTATGTGTGTATATCTACATGTAAATATTTATAAATACACATATATACAGATATCTTTTTGAATCACTTAATGATTTCCATATGTGTGTATATATGTGTGTGTATAAATATACACACGTACACACGTGTGTATATACACATATATGTACATACACATGCAGATATGCCTATATGTATGTATATGCATGTATGCATATATGGATGTTTATATGTTTTCATTATGCAAAAATGTACATGTGTGTACACATTTATCTATACCAAAACAAATACAGATCTTTCCCAATGCCAAATAACTATCTCATAAGTATACACATGTGTATCTTTGTATAGATCTTTATGTATATGTATACACATCTACATGAATATTCATAAATTCACAGATGTGCAGATATTTCTTAATCACCCAATAACTGTATTCCATATATGTATACATGTGTGTATGTATGTATATTATCTATACATGAATATTTATACACATACATACACAGATCTTTGCAATCATTTAATAAGTTTTCTATACATGTATACACACTGCCCATATGTATGAATGTGTATATATGCATATCTGTATATATAGAAACATGAATACATATACACACATGCCCCATTTTCAATTTCCAAATGGAAACCTGGGAATAGAAGTTCAATGTGAGTTCATATCAGTGTGATACGATAACCAAACTTTACTATTAATTAATCTGCATTTAGAGAAACATATCTTTCATGAATAGGGAGAACATTATGTGGTTGCTATCAATTTATATAGTGCTTTAAAATTTCAAATTACTTTTGAAAACTATTATGATCCATCCCCATTTTAGACATGAAGAAAATTTGGCCAACAAAAGTTAAGGTAGTTACACAGCTAGTAAGTGTCTAAAGCAGGATTTGAACTCATCTTACTGATCCCAAATTCGGGTCTCTAGCCACTGCACCATCCAGCTGCCTCAAGGGGGATAGTCATGATAGCAGAGAAACATACCTAGATTGACAGTCCCCCTGTTTTCTGCTCTGGTTGAACCTCTGCTTTAATATTACAGTTAATTCTTGGTACTACAGATTAGAAAGAACATTGATAACTTAGGGTGGGACTCAAGGAAAGAGTAAAACATCAGATAGCATGTCATATAAAGATCTTTGCAAGCAAGGGGGATGAGTATTCTGCAAGAGAAAAGGCTTAGGAGGTTAGGAGAGGGTGCTGCCTTTCGGTTTGTGTTTTAAAGAATACTGTGTAAAAGGAGCCTCCTTATAGTCTGCTTGGTCACAGATACAGAACCATGCAGTAATAGGGAGGGACTAAAGTGGGTTGTGAGTACAGAAAAGCAGAATTCAGTTTGTTATAAGGAAAAACTTCCTAATAATTAAAGTTTCCCTAGAGGGAAATACGCTACATTGGAGGTCAAGATATTTGAATTGTTGAGTCATCTTTAAATAGGGTCTTGATTTGAACACTTGTCTTAATGTAATTTCTTTGCATGAAGGAGAATTTTTTTTTTTTGGTACTTGTGCTCTCAGCTTTAAGTGTAATACCTCACACAGTAGGTACTTAATAAATGTTTGCCGATTGATCGACTGAGGTTGTAGAGTGGGTGCCTGGATAGCTATCACCTACATGGCTATTGTCTAAACTCAGTGGTATCTAAAGCTTTTTCCCACCTTCTGCTTTTCTGATTCTGTGGGAAAAGATGGGATCCTGGGAGCAATAACAATAGTATTCTGATGTCTAAGAGGAAATAGGGATGTTGAAAGCCCCATAAATATCCTGACTATTGACCTTCTGGTTCCTCATATGACATCATTTCTTAGAATCTTGAAGGGAACCAGGTCTCAGTGCTACATTCACTATGGCTCAGTTAGCATACGATGAAGTATTAAACGAAAGATGACCAACAGGAATATACAGAAATAGAGGAGACAAAAAAGGATATTAAAAATGCAGAGCCAGATGAAATAGATGGCAGAGACAAATAATGAAAAATAGTCAGAGAGATAAAAAGGATATTAAAGGAACAACGAGAAAATTGAAATAGAGATATGTATCAAGAGATGCTAAACACATTTCTTAAAAGATTTCCTACCACGCACCAGAAGATGATCAGTGAAGGATGAAGTGGAAACATTTCAAAATGGAATAAGAAAGGGGGAAGCAGAAATAGGACCACAGCTAAGGCATTAAATTAACTCTTCTTTCATGTGATATCTACTATTTATGAGAGAGTGAGGCAATCATGCCATATCCTATCAGCTGGGTGGCTACTCACTTGATGGTTTTAAAAAGCGATGAAGCCAATGCTTTCCATTTGGACAATTCCCACTGAATCTTTCAGGCAAAGTGGTGATGACTGCAGTCCTGCAAATGGGGAGGAAAGGTCAAGTCAAATGAGTCGGCCAGCTTTGCCACAGCAAAAATGACAAATGTGTGCCTTATAAAAGCTCAGAGAATGAATGAGTGACGGCATCAGCATAATTCAATTCTAGAAACACTTCCTGCGTTCTTATTATGTGCAAGGTTCTGAGGCTGGCTCAGCAGGGGTTAAAAAGGCAAACATTCCCTGCTTTGGCAGACCTTATCAGACTGTTGAAGCCTCTTTGAGAAGAGGTAAAGCAGGGGCTCTCTCATCATACAGATGGGAAATGTGAGACTTTAAGGATTAATGAACATAGTGTGACCCCTATCTCTCTCAGTGTACTCTTCCCTCTATCAGTCCCCCCTTTCTTTTCTTACCTCCTTCCCTTTCTACTTCTGCCCTCCCTTCTATCAGCCTTCCCTCTTCTCTTTTCTTTCCTCTTTCCCTCTGACTTTCCTAGAGGATAAGATAAATTCCTATACCTGAGTGTGTATGTTCTTTCCTTTTTGAGCCAAATCTTATGAGATTAAGTTTCAAACAATACTTATCCTATACTTACATGGAATGTAATAGATTTTTTGTGCTTCTTCATGTGATGTAATTTCCTCCCTTTATCCTCTCCTCTTTTCCAGTACAATCCTTTTTCCACTCCTTATATTTAGCCACCATCTTTCTCTATGAATATCCCTTCTAACTGCCCTAACAAATATGTATTTCTCAAGCGTTACAAGTATCATTTTCTCATGTAGGGATGTAAACAGTTTAACCTTTAAATAACTTTTTTTTTCTTTCCTGTTTACCTTTTTATACTTCTCTTGAGTTTTGTATTTGAAGATTAAATTTTCTATTCAGCTCTGATCTTTTCATAAAAACTGATTGAAAGTACCCTATTTCATTGAATAATCAACTTTGCTGGGTAGGTTGATTCTTAGTTGTAGTCCAAGTTACTTTACCGTCTACAATATGATATTTCAGGACCTTTAATTTTTTTAAAAAAGGAAGCTGCTAAGTCCTGGTCAATCCTGATTGTGTCTTTATGATATTTGAATTATTTCTTTTTAGCTGCTTGCAGTGCTTTCTTCTTGATAAATTCTGAAATTTATCTACAATATTACAATTGTAATTACAATTGTAAAAATTACAACCTACAATTATCTACAATATTCCTTGGAGTTTTCATTTTAGGATCTCTTTCAGGAGGTGATCAGTGGATTCTTTTAATGACTATTTTACCCTCTCGTTCTGGGATATAGAGACAGTTTTCCTTGAAAGTTATTGTCCAAGCTCTTTTTTTTTTTTAATCATGGCTCTCAGATAGTCCAATAATTCCTAAATTATTTCTCCCAACAGTTTGGGATACCAAACTGTGCAGATTCTTTGATCTAGCAGTATTACTACTGAGCCTGTATCCCAAAGAAATCATAAAAAAGGGAAAAGGAACCACATGAACAAAAATATTTGTAGCAGTCCTTTTTATGGTGGTAAGGAATGTTATAGAATTTTATTGTTCTATAAGTAATAACCAGCAGAATGATTTTAGAGAGGCCTGGAGAGACTTATATGAACTGAAGCTAAGTGAAGTAAATAGAACCAAGAGAACATTGTTCACAACAACAAGATTATGTGATAATCCACTGTAATAGATGTGGCACTTTTCAACAGCCAGGTGATTAAGGCCAATTACAATAAACTTGTGATGGAGAGAGCCATCAGTACCAATAGAGGGGACTGTGTATACTGAGTGTGGATTACCACATAATGTTTGCACTTTTTTATTGATGTTTGCTTGCTTTTTGTTTTTTTTTTTCCTCATTCCCTCCCCCCCCCCCCATTGATCTGATTTTTCTTATGCAGCATGATAATTGTGGACATATGTATAAAAGAATTGTACATATTTAAAAACAAAATCTTTTTTCTCTTGGATCTATTTTCCAGGTCATATCTCAGAACTTATTATGACACTCTTCTAGCTTCTAATTGATTTGCTAAATTAATTCCCCAAACCCAGAGTTCCAAACATTTCCAGAACACTTTGGACAGAAAATATCATTTGCATTCAGAAAAAGAAATAAGGAAACTGAATATAAATCAACACATGCTATGTTCACTCATTCTTTTTTCTTTTTTTTCTCTCCCATGGTTTTTCCCCTTTGCTCTGATTTTTTTCTCCCAACATGATTCATAAAGTAATTCGTATTAAAAATAAATAAATTTAATAGTAAAAAATTAATATGTGATTCCTAAGTTTTGTATTTTTCCTTATATCTGTGAATTCCAGAAATGTTTGGAATTCTGCGTTTGGGGGATTGATTTAGCAAATCAATGAGAAGTTAGAAGAGTGTCATAATTTCTGAGGTATGATTTCAGGTTTTTAGTATCTTGAGCTTGGTATGGCTTAGGATCTCCACCAAAGCTGATTAGGTGAAGTATCCAGAACTTGGGGAGAATCTAAAAGATCAAATATAAGAAAGGAAAGCATTTGGATGATTAAAAAAAAACTCTTTTCTTCTTCTCTTAGGTATTAAGTTGACTTGGGCATAGTGTGAGAGGCAGAACTTCACTATCAGGGTAAGCATAATAAAATATACTCAAGAGTAATTTTAAGAACCAAAAAACCATATTCAATTTACTATAATAATAATAATAATAATAATAATAATAATAATAATAATAATAATAATAATAATAATAATAATAATAATAATAATAATAAACAACTTATACTTGGAGGCTCCCTAGGAAGAGACCCAGTACTAAATCTTGGTTCTGCCACCATCTATCTATATGGCTTTGATAAAATCCCAATCTCTGGTTCTCATTTTTTCCTGCATTAGCTATCTAGACTAAACTATTTCTAAGTTAGCATTTGGTTATAAGGTGTATACATCCACTGAAATTAAACTACTGCTATTGTTTCAACAAGCCTTTTCCAAGAAGGAAATGCACAAATATTTCAAACCTGTTCTGTACATGAGGACTAATAGAACGATTTAAAGGAAATACATTTTTTAAAATAAAGAATGTATTTTTATCCCTTGTAAATCTATTTATATGCATAAACTATGTATCCATTGTAACAACAAATCTCTTGAAGAGTTTTCAAATATTAAAGCATATTTCCCCAATTACTGACCTTGATATTCACATTGAGGGAATAACTAAAGGGGCCCTGCCCAGCCCAAAGCCAACCCTGGTACTCAGGGAAGTTGAGATCTGCACAGTGATCCTGATGGCAGAATAAAAGGTCTGCCAACTCCCCATATGTTTCCCCATGTTGCAGAGACAGAATAGTCAGCTTTTTGGCTAATGTATCCAATTTTCATCCAGCTGTGTTTTCTTCCAGTGGGAACTACCTGAGATACTGTGAGTACCTTCACGTTCAGATCTCAAAATCATAGAGTGGGAGGTAAAGAAAACCTAAGAACTGTAACATGAAAACTTCTAGTAAGAGTAGTGAGTTTAGAGTTATAATGGCCACACTGCTATATTTCCAAAATGTTTTGCCTATTTTAAATCCCATATTATTCTGGCCTTATCTTCTGAGATTATGAATTGGAAAGTTGTTATGTCTAACTCTATCTCTCATTAGTAGATGATATTCCTCACAAGATCACAGCTATCCCTATCCTACCAATAGCATTAGTATTATGATGACCATATACACATAAAAAAGAATAGAGAGAAAAAGAAGAGGGGGACCTTTGACTCGCATCTCTGTCTCATTATGCACCTCTCTCACTGTACTAAGTTAAAATAAATTAGAGAAATATGATTTTGCAGGTTGCTTTTGGAGCATTGCATGGTAATCATCAATTTCTCAGGGAAATGATGAACTATCTATAAACAATACCATTCTTCCAGAGATGCCATTTGAAACTCTTGGAATGTCATACTCTGAAGAAATAGAGAAACTAGTCACCAAAAGGTCAATGGAGAGTTGCATTTAAAATATGAATGGGATACAAAATTAATGAAAAGATAAAACCTTTAATAAGCACTATGTACTAGGTACTGTGTAAACCCTGTAAATACACACACACACACACACACACACACACACACTCATAGTAAGTGTCCTCAAGGAATTTATATTGTGATGGGCCAAGACATTTACATTGAAAGTAAATGAAAAGGGGGAGATAGTGAAGGTGGTCTGTCTCCAGTGGAAGGAGATGAGCAAAGAAGCAAGCAGGGCTGTCTTGGAGAAAGAACTCTCTGATGGGAAGAGAAAGAGGTTCTAAGGAAAGACTATGAAAAGTCTCTAAGTGAGTAGTCACATTCTAGGGAAAGAGGAATCTTCTAGGGTGAAAAGGCAACAGAGAATATTCTAAGAGTAAAAATATAGTGGAGGAAATAATGCCTTTAAAATGCCAACCCTGTAATTGGGTACTAGGCCTTTTCCTTATCTGATATAGCTAGTTGGACTTCTTCATTACCCTATACAATGCTGGCACTACACATTTTTATGTCAGTGTTGAGCCCCATTGACTTTCACTGAATAATTAAGATTACTGGTTTCCATTTCCTCTATTCAAGTCCCTTCAGACTGCTGGGCAAGTATATCTGAATTGATGATTCCAGACCCAACACCAGAAGCACCAAAACATCCTACCTGCTTCAGGGGCCGGTGAGAAGACCAACTGTGTCTGTTGTCAGGTGACCTGGTAATGGAAGAAAAAGGTGTCAATATGAGCTGAGGGTTTTGTTTTGTTTTCTTTTTGGTCAATCCATAGAAACTGAAGAAATCTATCCCTTGAGTCAGAGTGTAGAAGCAGCACTGGTGATAGAATTGAGCTTTCCACCAAATATTAACATGATTTTATCTTCAGTCCAAAACCCCAAGCACACCACATGAGGTGGAAGAGGAGGAAAGCAGGCCCTCAATTTGCCCCTAGGCATTTTCACCTCTATTTCCCTAGTCAGCAGAAAGAAATGCTCTGAAGACAATCCAGTTGTTAAGAATTCAGTAATTATAAATTTAGTGGCAGCCAACCACAGTGAGAAATTTGAATATTAAACCATTTTTATTATATAATAAGCCCTTACTGCCAATTGGATTCTGTCATTGAAGACTCTGAATCTCTCTCTTTCTCTTTTCAAAAACAATTGGTGCAAATACTAGAATAAATCAAGTTCAAATCATCACCTTAATGTGAAATTAAGGGTCTGATTTTAAACTGTGGGCTGAGTTCCAGCCAGAGCTAATTATCCCCAATATCAGATGGAATTTCCAGCTTCCTCCTTGTGGATCTGGTTGTTTGGTTGTCTGGACTAGCAACATTAGAAAGGATTAACTTCATGTTGGATTTAATAGGCCTTCTTAATGGTAGAAATCTCACTCGCTTTCAAATTCTAACTATCTCTGCATATGATAGTGCGTAGATGCATGGATATACTTCATATAAGTCATGTTGGGTCAGCCTCATCATTTCTATATCACTGTCTTTATTCTAGAGCACAACGTTTGTCTTTTAGGATGCTTGATTGAATTGTTGAAAGAAACGTATAAATATTTAATAAGTATGTCTTTTCAAAAAAGTAATAATAATCAGAGGTTTCCATTCTTATTACATAGTAAGATTTTCTAAGAACTTTCCTAATAACAAACTTGTGGAATGGTGAATATCTTGTTATCCTTATTTACAACATGGGGATGTCAAGTGATATATCCAAAGTTAAAACTATTATTAGCCTGATGTTGCTTCTACCTGATAAGTCCAGATGGCATGGACGAGAAACTAAAAAGATAATGAAGTTGGGAGGGATTCAGTTTTAACTAGAGCAAAGTGTCAGATTGAGTTTTCAAGAGCTCATGGGAATTCTAGCTCCAGAGCCGAAAAGCAGCCCAGAAGCCATACAGCACAACTTCCTTATTCCACAATAAAAAAAAAAAGACATGGTGCTAAAATGACTTGCTCCTGGTTATATAAATTGTTTAAAAAGTGAGGGGTAGGAGGGCAGCTAGGTGGCACAGTGGATAGAGCATCAGCCCCTAAGTCAGGAGGACCAGAGTTCAAATCTGACCTCAGATAATTAATATTTTCTAGCTGTGTGATTCTGGGCAAGTCACTTAACCCAGGGGGGGAAAAAGTCAGGGGTATGATTTGAATTTATTTCATTATCAACACTGAACAAAGTAGTGAGAGCTTTGATATGTTAACAAAAGTTGGCTTACGGAGAAACTGAGTCCCAGAGAGTTTAAATTATTGCCTTAGATTCACAGTAATGTAGTCAAAGAGGTGAAGTTAAAGTCCAAATTCTTCTAGAGGCGTGGGAAATGGGATTAATGGGCTATCCATGGAGATGCCATTGCTTTATTGACTGTCACAATTAAATTCATTGACTTCAGCCAATCACTTGACAAATTAGTCCCCCTCTCTGAAGGGTGCAAAAGGAAGCAGACAAGCAAAGCATATGAAGAAATCCTCTCAAATCCTGGATAAATGGAAGAGAGAAGAACAGCTGGAATTCTTGAGGGGTCTCAAAACAAAATATGTCTCAGAGGAATTTAATGAACCCCAAAGGAAAGAGACTCTAACATGTTATGGTTAGCAGTATGTTAATCACTCTCTAACAATGGTTCTCAAACATTTGGTCTGAGACCATTCTGCAGTCTTAAAAATTATTGAAGATTCTAAGAAGATTTTATGTGGATGCTATCATCTTTACAATATTATAAAATAAAACTGATTAATATTTTAAATATTAATCCATTTAAGTGTAAACAAAAACCTATTACATGTCAACATAAATAACTTGCTTTTATTTTTTAAAAAACTTATTTTCCAAAACAAAATAAAAATTGTGAAAAAAAAATGCTATTTCCTTATTTTTTGCAAATCTTTGTCATGTCTGCCTTAATAGAAAACAGCTGGATTCTTATATCTGTTTCTACTTTCAGTCTGTTGCAATCTGTTGTCTGAGTTGAAGTTTATGAAGAAAATCTAGTCTTACATAGATGTATACCTAGAAAGGAGTGGGAATATTTTAATTGGCAAATAATATTTTAAAATTATTATGAAATTATGCAAAGGTCCTAGGGCCATTCATGGGTCTGTTCTACATTTTGAGAATCTCTGCTGACCCCATGGCTGATAATCATCCAGTCATTGCCGGAAAATCTTTGATAAAGAGAAATTCAGTATCCCTTAGGTCTTTCATTCTACTTTTGGACAGTTCTAAAGTTAGGAAGTCTGTCTTCAGCATGACCTGAAAACTTCCTTTTTGCAAGAATTTACCCAAATAGAGAAAGGAACAGCTGGCAACTGAGCCCCCAGCTTGAAAAAGCAGATTATAAAATTTCTACAACTTGGTAAAAATTTTCTCAAAATTGAAGTAGTGGAAAATTCATAAACCTGTACTTTGGTCTGCTAGTCCAGTCACGAAGCATCCTAAAGCATGAAATCTCCAGGGTCATTAATCTCTTATTCTAAACAAAGCCCAGGGTCTGAATGATACAAGAAACTTTTCAAATAGTTAAAGCTAAAATGTTAATCATCTGTTGGCCAAACTTTAGCTTCTTTACATTTAGCCCAACTGCAAGCTCATCTCTAGACCTTAACTGGAAACTCTCTTCTTAACAGGACTTTCAAAAAACCCTTCAGGTAACATTGAAGGCTCCAAAGTCCTTACTATGATAAAATATTGGAAAAAGACTTTAGGGGGGGGGGGGGGGGGGGAAGGGGATAAAGGTCACGCCTCACCAGCACATGGCTACTGGAGATCTCTACCTGTTTACAATTCAAACTCACCATGTCTAAAGTTAAATCATCATCTTTTCCCTTATATCTTAGTCTTCCTGGCTTCCCTTTTTATATTAAAGGAGTCCCCCTAACTCAGTATTTTGAGATCATTAGACCTTTTTTCTCCTTCACCACCACACTTTGTGATCTAACTGATAAATCTATTGATTCTACTTTTGTATTGTGTGCAGACCCATCTCCTTCTACCTCCTTTTAGTGCCATCCTAATGCAGATCCTCATCCCTTTTGCCATTAGTTACCGTCATAATAATTCCCTCTGACCACAATCATTCTGCTTCAAAGTCCATCTTCCCAATAGTTGACAAAACCTTCTTCTGAACACATAAATCTAACCGTATCACTTCCCTGCAGTAGCTTCTATTACCTCAAGGATAAATTTCAAATGACAGTCTGGCTTATAAGGTCTTCTCCAATCTTGCTCCAATTTCTTTTCAGTTTTATGCAATACTGTCCCCTTAATTCAGTCCACATCTCAAGGAAAACGGACTTCTATCCACCCAAATGGATAGCCCATATCCTGCTTCTCCCCATTCATATGGGCCTGACCCCAACAGTAGGATGGATCCTGTCCTTATCTGTCACAATACTCATTATTCTTGAAAGTTCAGCGTAAAGGGCAGAGTAAAGAGTAAAAAATGTATAACTTTTTCCTAGATCAGTCCAGTTGTTAGTGCCATTTCCCTTGTCAAATATCCTCAAAGCTTTTTTGTCTGTTGCTTTCTTTACTCTCATGATTTACTTTTCTGTATTTACATGTGGAAACCTGTCAGAATATCCAGTAGAATGAAAGCTACTCAAAGACCAGAGCCTTAAAAAAAATCCTATATCTACAGAGCCTAACAATTGCTTTAGGTACTGTAGTTCCTTAATAACGTTTATTGGATTTAATTTAATTAAATATCTGTCTTCTTTGAACTTGCCATAGATGTATATAGTGTCAGGGTAAGAAGGATCAATCATTTATTTCCTTTTAGAGAAGGCAATTGAGTTTCAGAACAGGGAACTGACTTACCAAGGTCACACAGTGAAGATCAGGACTGGAATTTGAACTCAAGATCTTCAGATCTTGCTGAGCCCGGAGCTCCAGAAGTTGTCCTTCTTGATATCTAACCTGTGTATCTAACATAACAGTTAAGTGCATTCATATGTTTTCATTCATTCTCATTCACATTCTGTCTATCTCTGTCTCTCTCTTCCCCCTGTCTCCTTCTCTCCTTTCCTCCCCTTCTCTCTCTCACACACATCCCCACACACACACATCTAGCTGATTATTTATCTACTTTCTTCTATTGTTCTCACATTATTTTTATTTTGTGAATCTTTCTCTCCTAAATGAGTTTGTTACTCCTGGGAGGCAGTGACTGGCTTACATATCTTTGTACTGTCTACGATGCTGTCCACAAAATTGGGATGGACAATAGGCTTTTAGGAAAGATTGGAATGGACTTGTATACATCCATAAAATGACATTCCTATTGCAAAGCCATGCTTCAAATGAAGCAAGACTCTTCTAGCATTCTTAGAACATGCGTTCCTCAGCAGGGTCTTTTTTTGTCTATATGTGCATCTATATATATGCATCTAAAAAAACAGGCAATTTCTTAAGTTGATCATAATCCCACTGCATATTTTCCCAAAAGTTCTTTTTTAAAAAAAAATATACTTATTTTAATGTCATTTTTAAATTGCATTCCAAATCTTTACTTCCTTTGTACCTCTGCCCCACAATTTGACATTAATCATAATACAAAATCATTTCTGCACTAGTCATGTTGCTAAAAGAAAACTAAAAAGCAAGAAAGATTAAGAAAGTGAAATATGCTGCGTACTTTGATTTTGTCTCTGGAGGAAGATAACGTTTTTCATCATGGGTCCTTTGGAATTGTCTGGTATCAGAATTATCTTAATCAAAGTAGCTAAGTGTTTCACAACTGATCTTCATTACAATATTATGGTTATTGTGCACAATGTTCTTTTGATTCTGTTCACTTCATTTTACAACAGGTCAAATAAGTTCTCACTTTTTTTTTTTCCCTGAAACCATTTTGCTGATCATTTCTTACAGCACAATACTTACTGTTCTATCACAGTTACAATATGTTCAGTCATTCCACAATTGGTGGGTATTCCCTCAATTTTCAATTTTTTACTACCATAAAAACCTGCTATAAATATTTCTCTACATATCGGTCCTTTTCCATTAAGAAAAAAAAAAAAAAAAAAAAAAAAGCTTTTGGGAAATAGACCTAGTAATGCTATTGCTGGTTTAAAGGACTTGCACAACTTTATAGTCTTTTGGGCAGAGTACCAAATTGTTCTCCAGAATTAATGGACTTCACCAATTTCACCAAAAACGCTTTATTATACCTATTTTCCCCACACTTCCTCCAAAATTGGTGTTTTCCCTTTTCTGGCCAGTTAGCCAACTGATATAGAGGTTTTTCAGAGTTATTTTAATTTTCCTAATCAATAGCAATTTAGAGCATTTTTCTATGATTATTAAAAGAGCTTTGTTTCTTCTTTGAAAACTTCTTGTTTATATCTTTTGACTATATATCAATTGGGGAATGGCTCTATTTTTTTTAATATATAAATTTGGCTCAGTAAACTTTTAAAAATGAGGCCTTTTATGTAAAATTATTTTCCCCCCTTTCTTTCTTTCTAATTCTGATTGCATTCAAAGGCCTATAAAATCATGTATATTCTTTGACCTAGAAATATCACTAGTAGTTTTATATCCCAAAGAAACAAAAGACAAAAAGGGAAGGATCTGGGTATACAAAAAATGACTGAACAAGTTGTGATATGTGATTGTGATGGAATATTATTGTGCTACGAAAAATAACGTGCGAGATGATTTCAGAAAAATTTGCAAAGACTTACATGAGCTGATGCGAAGTGAAATAAACAGAACCAGAAGAAAAGTGTACAGTAACAGCATTACTGTCTGCTGACACACTATATATAATGACTTAGCTAGTCTTAGCAATTAATACAATGATCTAAGACAATTCCAAAGGACTTTTGATGAAAAATACTATCCATCTGTAGAGAAAGAACTGATGAAGTTTGAATGCTAATTAAAAGGTTTTTTTAATTTTATTTTCTTTCTTCCTTACTTTTCTCTCTCCCTTCCTTTCTCTCTTTTTTCTTTCTTCCTCCCTCCCTCTCTCCCTCTTTCCTAACCTTCTTCCTTCTCTTTTGTTTTTGTTCTTCCTTCTTTTTCATCTGTGTTTTCTTTCACAACATAACTAACATAAAAAATGTTTTATATGATAGTACACGTACAACCTAAATCAAATTGCTTGTCATCTCAATGAGAGGGGGAAAATGGGAGGAGGAAGAGAATTTGGATCTTAAATTTTTTAAAGAATATTAAAAACATTTAATATATAATTGGGGAAAATATTAAGTATTTTTAAATTTGGTAGCATTGCTTTTGTTTATACAAAAGCTTTTATGCAATCAATATTATCCCTTTTTCCTTCTTGTGATCCCCTCTATCTTTGGTTATAAACTATTCCTTTATCAATAGATCTGGCAGATATATTTTTTCCATGTTCATGTAACTTACTAATGATATCATCCTTTATTTCTATATCATTTGTTAATTTTCACCTTATTTTGGTATATGGTATGAGGTGCTGGTTTATGTCTAGGTTCTAACGACCTACTTTCTCTAATCTTCTCAGAAATTTTTGTCAAATTATTAATTTTTGCCCCAAGGGTAAACAATAAAACACTAGATTATCATGGTCATTATTGGGCATTGTTAACCTAGTCTGTTCCACTGATCCACAACTCTATTCCTTAGCTAGTGTCAGATTATTTTGATCTTTATCAGTATGCAATATAATTTTAAAAGAGGCTAACAACATTATTTCACATTTTTTTCATTAATTTTTTGATATTTTTTGAACTTTTGTTATCTTTTCTAGCTCTATAAAGACTGGTATGACACTGAAAAATTAAATTTATGTAAAGATGTCTTTTTTATTACATTGGCTAAGGCTATGAATAAGTTATTAACATTTCTCCAATTGTTTTGATCTGTTTCTACTTGTGTGAAAATTAAATTAATTCCTGGGTTTGTCTTGGCAGCTATATTGCCAAGTATTTTATTTTAAATATTATGGAATTTCTTTTTCAATCTCTAGGTTTTTCTTATAAGGTCTAGAAATACTGATTATTTATATTTTATATGCCACAACTATTTACATTGCTCATTGTTTCAATTAGGCTTTTTAATCAATTTTCTAGGTTTCTCTAAATATCCCATCACAGTGATAGTTGTATTTCTCCATTGTCTGCTTTTTATTCCTTCAATTTCCTTTTATTTAGGTCTTCTGGCTATAGCTACTATTTCTAATACGTACTAAATAATAGGGGTGATAATGGACATCTATCCTTCACCCCTGGTTCTTTTTGGAAACACTTCTAGCTTATCCTCACCATAGATAATCATTTTAGATAAACACTTAACATTCTAAGAAGGACTACTGTGCTTTCTAGTGTTTTTGAATAACTGTGTGTCATATTTTGTCAAAATCTTTTTCTTCATCTATTTACATAATCATATGATTTTTGTTTTTCTTATTGATGTGGTCAATTAGGATGGTTTTTCCTAATACTGAATTAGTCTTTAATTCCAAGTATGAATCTCTGGTTATAGAGTATGACCTATGTGATCTATTACTGTAATCTTCTTGCTAGTAATTTATTGCATTAATATTCATTAGGAAAATTAACCTGTTATTTTCTTTTTTTCTTTTTGCTCTCATTGGTGTAGGCATCAAAACTGCAGTTGTGTCATAAAAGGAATTTGGAGGGACTCCTTTTTCTCTATCCAAAAAAAAAAATAAACGTATATAATATTGAGATCAATTGCTTTCTAAGTACATAGAGGAATTCACTTATAAATCCATCTAGTTTCAGAGATATTTTTCTCAGGCATGCTCTATTTTTCCCCTAAAGCTAACTCCTAGGTTTATTTGCTTTTTAAAAACAATTTTATTGATCTTTCTTTTGAATTTGAAATTTTTGATTTTAATGTTTATAATTCTTCTTAGTTGCAAGCCCAATTCATTGATGGGGGGGGGAGGGAGAAAGGGGAAGAGGGGAGAAAAGGAGGAGAGGGGGGATAGGGGAAAGAGGGGAAGAAGGGTAGAGGGGGAAAGGGGAGTAGGGGGGAGAGGGAAGATAGGAGGGAAAGGGGGAAAGGGAGAAAAAGAGGAAGGGGAAGAAAGAGGAAAGGGGAAGAGAAGGGGAGAAGAAAAGAGAGGAGAGTAGGGGGAAAGGGAGTAAGAGGGAAAGGGAGGAGGGGGAAAGAGGGGTAGGGAATAAGGGAGGAGAGGAGAAGGGAGATTGAGGGGAAGAGAAGGAAGAGTGGAGGAGAGAGGAGAGAAAAGATAGAAGAGGGAAAGGGGGAGAGGGGGAAGAGGGAGAGGGAAGAAAGGGAAGAGAGGGAAGAGGGCAGGGGGAGAGGGAAGAAGAGGAAAGGGAAGAGGGGAGAGAATACGGAGAAGGGAAGAAGGGAAAAAGGGGGAGGAGGAGGGGGAAGAGAGGGAGAGAAGGGATATTGAATGGAGAAAAGGGGAAGGGGAAATGGGGGGAGACTGAGGGGAGGGGGAAAGGGGAGAAAAAGGGGAGGGGGAGGGGGAAGAGGGGAGGGAAAGCAAGAATGGGGAAAGGGGGGAAAGGGGAAAGGGGGGAAGGGGGGGAAGGGGGGGAGCCCACTGGGGAGAAAGGGGGGGAAGGGAAAAGAGGGAGGAGGAAAAGGGGGGGAAAGGGGAAGGGGGAGGGGAAACAAGAGCACGAAATGGGGAGAGCACGTTGGGTGGTGGAATGGGTGGGGTGAGGGGGAAGAGGAAAGGAGGGGGGAGGGGAGAAAAGGGGGAGGGGGAAAGAGGGAGAGGGGGGAAAGGAAGGAAAGGGGGAGAGGGGGGAAAGGGGGAGGGGGAAAGGGGGGAAAGGGGGGAAAGGAAGGAAAGGGGGAGAGGGGGGAAAGGGGGGAAAGGGGGGAAAGGGGGGAAAGGGGGAAAGGAGGAAGGGGGGAAAGGGGGGAAAGGAGGGAGGGGGGAAAGGGGGGAGGGGGGAAAGGGGGGAGGGGGGAAAGGGGGGAAAGGGGGGAAAGGGGGGAAAGGGGAAAAGGGGGAAAAGGGGGGAGGGGGAAAGGGGGGAAGGGGGAAAGGGGGAAAGGGGGGAAGGGGGAAGGGGGAAAGGGGGGAAAGGGGGGAAAGGGGGGAGGGGGGGGAAAGGGGGGAGTGGGGGAAAGGGGGGAAAGGGGGGAAAGGGGGGAAAGGGGGGAGTGGGGGAAAGGGGGGAAGGGGGAAAGGGGGAAAGGGGGGAAAGGGGAGAGTGGGGGAAACGGGGGAAAGGGGGGAAAGGGGGGAAAGGGGGGAAAGGGGGGAAAGGGGGGAAAGGGGGGAAGGGGGAGTGGGGGAAAGGGGGGAATGGGGGAAAGGGGGGAGTGGGGGAAAGGGGGGAAGGGGGGAGGGGGGAAGGGGGGAGGGGGGGAAAGGGGGAGGGGGGAAAGGGGGGAGTGGGGGAAAGGGGGGAGTGGGGGAAAGGGGGGAGGGGGAAAAGGGGGGAGTGGGGAAAGGGGGGAAAGGGGGGAAAGGGGGGAGTGGGGGAAAGGGGGGAGTGGGGGAAAGGGGGAAAGGGGGAAAGGGGGGAGTGGGGGAAAGGGGGGAAGGGGGAAAGGGGGGAAAGGGGAGAGTGGGGGAAAGGGGGGAAAGGGGAGAGTGGGGGAAAGGGGGGAAAGGGAAAAGGGGGGAAGGGGGAAAGGGGGAAAGGGGGGAAAGGGGGAAAGGGGGGAAAGGGGGGAAAGGGGGGAGTGGGGGAAAGGGGGGAGTGGGGGAAAGGGGGGAGTGGGGGAAAGGGGGGAGTGGGGGAAAGGGGGGAGTGGGGGAAAGGGGGGAGTGGGGGAAGGGGGAAAGGGGGAAAGGGGGGAAAGGGGGGAGTGGGGGAAAGGGGGGGAAAGGGGGGAAGGGGGAAAGGGGGAAAGGGGGGAGTGGGGGAAAGGGGGGAGTGGGGGAGGGGGGAAAGGGGGGAGGGGGGAAAGGGGGGAGGGGGGAAAAGGGGGGAGGGGGGAAAAGGGGGGAGGGGGGAAAAGGGGGAAAGGGGGGAGGGGGGAAAGGGGGGAAAGGGGGGAAAGGGGGGAAAGGGGGGAAAGGGGGGAAAGGGGGGAAAGGGGGGAAAGGGGGGAAAGGGGGGAAAGGGGGGAAAGGGGGGAAAGGGGGGAAAGGGGGGAAAGGGGGGAAAGGGGGGAAAGGGGGGAAACGCACAGGGGGAGTGGAAGGGGGGGTTGGAGAGGAAGAGCAGGGGGGAGCATGGGGGAGGAGAAAGGGGAGGGCGGGGCGTGGAGAGGGGTGGGGCAGCTAGAGGGCGGGGCTTGTCAGATAGGGGCGGGGCAGAGGAAGGGGTGGGACAGAGGGGCAGAGAGAGGGTGGGGCAGAGAGAGGGTGGGGCAGAGAGAGGGTGGGGCACAGAGAGGGTGGGGCACAGAGAGGGTGGGGCACAGAGAGGGTGGGGCACAGAGAGGGTGGGGCACAGAGAGGGTGGGGCACAGAGAGGGTGGGGCACAGAGAGGGTGGGGCACAGAGAGGGTGGGGCACAGAGAGGGCGGGGCAGAGAGAGGGCGGGGCAGAGAGAGGGCGGGGCAGAGAGAGGGCGGGGCAGAGAGAGGGCGGGGCAGAGAGAGGGCGGGGCAGAGAGAGGGCGGGGCAGAGAGAGGGCAGAGGGAAGAATGGGGCTGGGCAGAGAGATGGGCATGGTAGGGAGGGGGCGGGGCAGAGGAGGGGCAGGGCCAGAGGCAGGGGCAGGGCCAGAGACAAAGAATGAGAATGAGAGTGGTCAGCTGGGCAGGATTTCAGAGGCTCTTAGCTCTAGAGCATGAATTGCCCTTAGAGGACACTGAGTGGACATTGCTGAGGTCAATTGAAATGCATTTACAAAAATGTTTTATTACAGAAATATAAACAAAAGTTTCTGAATTTCTAAGGGCGGTTGATATTGTGGATCCTCCAATGCCTTGGGACTTCTGCCTTTGACTTCTCCTGGCTCTGCAGCCATTTCCCTTTTCAATATTTCCAGCCACTCTCTGCAGTGCCAACTTGGCCGGATGTGATGGTAGAGGGAGGGAGTGTGAGTGTGTGTGTGAGTGTGTGTGTGTGTTTATTAACCCAGAACTCCCCATATCCCCGTATGGACCCAGTTTTTAAGGTTCGGTTCTTTCCCAAACTGCAGAAACAGTAAGGGCCGCACACGGAGCCTCTCGGAGGAGATTCCGTGGTAACGAGTCAAATTCCTGCGCCCCAAACTGCCTGTGTTTGAGCTCGCTCTGTGCTGAGCTCCGCACTTCCCTCTGCTACGTCATATTAGCGCCGTGAATGGCGCACTCGTTCTTAGCTCCCTCACCCAGTCTGTTTCTCCTTAAAAGCTCCTGTTTCTGCCCAAGGCGCCGCCATCCTTCCAGTCACTGGATCAGCAGCTCCGAGTTCTCCGTAACTCCCCCGTCCTCCAGATGCATCGGGGGCTACGTCTTTCAGTTCTACACCGTGGCTACAGCATCTCTTACACGTCCCCTTGCCTCCTCTCTCCCCGTCATCCCTCCCCCTGCCCGCTCCAATGCTCATTCATTCTTAACCTGGCTCGAAGCAACAGCTTCTAAACTCCAGCTCCTCTCCTCCATCTTCTCCCGCGGCCGAGCTCCTCTCCAGGGGCCGAGCTCCTCTCCCGGCAGCCCCGGGCTCTGCACGGCTCTCCTCCTTGGGAAGCTCCGGGGGTTCTGAGCCGCCTCTGGGAAACAAAGACGAAACAACTCACCTTTGGCAAGGAGAAGCACTCCCGCCTCAGTTTCCAGACTGACAAACAATCTCCATTCCAACCGAGCTCAATCGTGACATTCTAGCCGACTCCATCACCGTTGGACTGGCCGGTGTCAGGCCCCTCTCACCCCACAATCCCTGGACTCCTTCCGAATTCCCTCCAGCGCCCATCTTGGGCCACTCCTTCGGCTTTCATTCTGTCTACTTTGTTTGTATTTTGTTCTTATTTCTATGTGGACGCGCTAAGCCCCTTCCCTTCTCCCCGCCTCCCCGAGAATACAAGCCTCCTGAGGGCAGGAACTCCTGGTGTCTGTTTTCCCAGGATCCAGCGTAGTGCTCAGTACACAGTAGGGTCACAGCTCTCCTTACTGATTGATTTTAATTAGTAAATTAAGATGCTATATTTTCCATGACAATCCCCCATAGAGCACAACATGGTATTCAGATGTTACCACAGCTAGAAAACTAGAGGGGGAAGCGTCAACATAGGGGACCCATCCTGGGAAAAGAGCAGCCATCCCCTAGGACCAACCTAGCTCATTCCCATCTGAATGTTAAGTTTCCTTCATGGACAAGACTCTGTCCTGCCCTCCAAGGGGAGGAAACAAAGATAAAACATATCCAGAAGCTGACCGCGTAGCTGCTGCTGTTATGATTGTAGCGAGTGTTGTTATCATTTTGGTACCCAAAGAACCTTGAAGCTCTAGAATTCATTGGGTATAGGTCTAATTTACAATTGGTCCAATTCTCTACTGATATCTTTAGTGATTCCCTTGTGACACCAAACTAGGGAGCCGAATGAGGGTGCTGCTAACCCTCAGGTTTCAAGGAAGAGCCCAGGAAGTTTCCGTCATATAGACCGCTAAAAGTTCAAATCCAATGGATGAGGTTTGGAGCAGGCAGAGAGCTGAGGGAACTCCTTCTAGTCAGCGCAGGTCCTTCGTAAAAGAATTTATGAACCCAAAACGTCAGACTGGCAAAAAGTTTATTGGCACTGAGATGAAAGAACAGAAACTGATGAAATCAGAAATATTTCAAATTATTGAGCAACTGAGGCTCTGTTATGGTCCCTTACATAGATTCAGTTGTTTATGGTTTATTATGCTTTTCCTTTTCATAAGTTCTCATTTGCTGTGCACAGTGGTCCCATATGGAAACTTAGCTGAAGGTATCATTCCCTATTTTAAAAATCATTCAAGGCTGCAGTCCAATGTCCTCCCCCAACAGGAAGCTGTCCCTGATAACTCCAAAAAGAAATTCAGGGTGCTAAGTAACTTATAAAAAGCTACTGGTTGATATTTGAAAAATACTACAGAGCCAAACACCACCCCATTTGCCTCCCCAGAGGCACCAGCTTGTATCCCAAATATACACTCACCTGCCACAAACCTCCTGGTACCAACTTGCATGTGCTGTTTGCTTTCTTCTTTGCTCGTCTAGCCTGGGTGTCTTGAAGGAGCAAATGGAGTGTTCTTGGAGAGCGGGGTCAGTGTGCTCTTAAGGGAGGCTCTGAAAATTCTTCCATCTGAAAAAAACAACAGAAAAAAGCAAGAGTGATGACTAACTGTCCTTCGACTTAAGCGAATGGCTTATATGAGCAGTCGGCTGGCACCTGCTTCTGGCCAATAATGAGAAATGTGGGAGAGGATCATCTGGAGATGAAAAGCCCTGACCCTGTGAAGAAAGGGAATCTAGTAGAATTGGAAAGATAATATATTCTGCCTGGTCACAAACAGAAGGTGAATTTTCTATAGACGTGCTTCCTTTGTTTCCCCGTACTGGAAACTGTTGGCCATTGATAGGATGGGCTTCTTTTTCAACTAACACGAGCTTCTTTCCAGAGTACTGAGGGAACCCAACCAAATGGACATATGGAATCATGGCAGCATAATTAGTCAGACATAAAGAAGGGGAAATTCAACAAAATGGCAGAGAGAGATTTTACAAGTTAGAACGCTAGAAGTATAATTGGTCTTAGAACACAGAATGTAAAATCGAGGAGGGATCTTATATGGATCATGTCAGAGCTAAAAGAAGACTCAAAACAGGGAAAATCAAACTAGGTAGACAATCTATTCCCACTCCCTCATTTTACTAATATTTCAACTGAGATTTAGAAAGGTTAAGTGAGACCTTGTTCAAAGTCTCCCAGTGAGTAAAAAACATATCCAGGGCCCTAAGTGCCTGCCTTCTTCTTTTTCTAATATTATATACTTCTGAATAAATCTTCCATATGAATGAAGAATTCACACAATTTATATGCAAATAAATACTCCATGATCAATTGCCCTTCCAGATTACTAGCCATCTTCGGATAAAGGCTGGAAGAGAAGATGTCCTAAGGACACCAGACATCTGCTGGAGGAGGGACTCAAACAGGATTGAGGGAGAAACCACTGGCCACCCCTTGGAATAAGCACAGACGTTCTAACCAATTATTTTCCCATCATCTTGGGATAAATCCTATTGTTGGATATGATAGCATGGGATGTCAAAGTACTTGATTCATTCATTAACATTTCATTAAGTCACTGCTGCTTTTCACCATCAGAGACCCTAGGTTCTAAATTCACTCCTCAATTACCTCTACTTCTCTGTCACACCTTTCTATGGGACATGGGTCAAATCACTTCCATTTTGTGGCCTCAGTTTCTACCTCTTTAATTGAATGCACTTTAGGGTTGGAGATCCAGGGCCCCAAGGATGACTTCATGGTTTATAAAGCACCCACTACTATCTTATATATTTTATCTAATAAGAAGATTTTGATGGGGAAATCCAGAAACTGCCTGGGCCTGGGTGGGAGGGAGGGGAGGAGGGGAAGCCAGGAACTCCTTGAAGGGGAAAAATTCTCCTTTTACTCTTGCCCCAGGGAATCAAGATAAAGTGGTTTCATTCTGTTATCTTAGTGGGACTAGTTGAGTCCAGGACCACTCCCTACTTAGCTTAAACAAACTCATTTAGCCAGAGATCTAGGTTTCTATGGACCTCTATTGAGCTGAAAATTGACTCAAGACCGACTCCCATTAAGTGGTCTCTTCTAGGCCTGGGGCAATGACAGCATTAAGGGAATCTTGTTCCTTTGAAACTTCTGTCTCAGATTTCCTTATAAAAATCACAATTTTAAACTCATTTCTTTGCAAAGGACCTAAAAAGCAGAAATCATACCATGCCAAGGGACCTCTCCTTGGCATAGCTACCTGCCAGGACCCCCTGCCCACTTGGAAGACATTCTCTATTCAGCGTTAACCCCTCTTTATCTCTCTCACCTACTTCTCTGTCAAGACCTGGCAGAGGGCCAAAGCAGGACCATGCCTTGTCAAGGAACACCTCTCTCCTTGGCATGACTGCCTGCCAGGACCCTGCCCGCTGAGAAGAGACCCCCTCTTTTCAATAGTAATACAACCCTGTTTATCTCCCACAGGATTTCTCTACACCTTTGTTTCTCTCTCTGCCAGGACTTTGTCACTCAAAAGTCAGCCTCCTAGCAAAAGCTGACTTCAGTGCCAATAAACTTTTTGCCAATCTAACTTTTTGGGAAGCTGACTTTTGTGTCTAGTAGCCACTAAATATTTTAGGGATGTTAGACCTATCCTTCTCATAAAAGGCATCCATAATAGAAGAGGCAGGAATTTTGTCGCCTTAGGTCATCAACTTAAAGCATTTTAGAAGTACTTGCAGACTGTTCTGCCAGAAGCATTCAAGGAAATATATCTCCCCTGGTCTTTCCCCATTTCCTCAACCAAAACATTTCAATTTTATCAGTCTTCCTCTACCCAAAGAGTCGGTTTCAATGTCAAAGAATTCACACTTGACTCTTTAAATGGGACAAAGCCACCAGTAACTCAGGCAGTGGCCTCCTTTCTCTCTCTTAAGCCCCTTAGAGATAATGAAAGGCTTCATTAGCATCATTCTGTGTGTGCATGTGTGTGTGTGTGTTTTATTTTGCTGAGCTCCTCAGGCAGCACACTGTACTAATTTCTTTGGCAGCCAACACTACGTATGTTGTCAACAATTAGCCTGTGGATTTTGGGAATCACTTATACAGTAAATAAAATGTATATTTCTCATTCTTGAGGGGTAAAAAAGGAAGAATCGATATCACATATGTACTGAGACTGATTTGGAGACAGGAAGAACAAGAGCCAGGTGATTTATATGCTAGGTTGGGAAATTCAGAATATATTAGGAGAATAAGGTATGCGTTCTCGATGGTCATATTTGTTATATAAGTCTTCAGTGTCAGCTGTACACTACAGTTCTTGTTAGCTGAGCAGATTTAAAAGGAATAAATCTGGTTTCAAACCTGAACTCTACTACCTAAAAGTGATGAGGCTTTCATCTTCTTCATGTTCCCTCAGTTCCTACAATACTGGCCTAGTTTCTATTCCCTCAACTCAGCATTCCGTTTCCTGGCTTCACATCTTTGCATATGCTTTGCATTTTTGCATTGTTCTTTATGTCTGAAATGCATTACTGTCAAACTCCTTAGAGAATCGGGAAGAATGAGATCCCCATTAATGGAAAGTTTTAAGAAGAAAGTGACAACATGTTGGGGAGTTAAAGGGAATGCTTATTCAGGGATGTCCTGAACATCAGCTCTGAGATCCTTTCTAGTGCTAAGATCCCATTATATTGATATAGGAGTTGGCAAACATGTGGTATCAAAAGTACTGTAAATTTTTTTTTCGATTATTCGTCAAACATGTTAATTAATTACTCACAGTAACAATAATTGAGATTCTAAGGGACTACAGAGATTATTTGCAAATCTTGCAAATTAGTAGAAATATTTTATTATTTTAAAATTATACACATGCAATCAATATTTAATATGAGTCATATTGGGGAAAATTTTTTACAACAAATGAAAAACCATGAGAAAACAATAAAAATAGCAATAGGAGTAAAAAATACTATGCTTCGGTCCACATTTAGTCGCCATATTTCTCCTAGATATGAATGGTACTTTCCATTCCAAATCTATTGGAATTGTCTTGGATCTATGCATGGCTGGGAAGAACTAAGTTTGTTATAAATGATCATCTCACAATCTCACAGTTACCGTTACAATGTTTTTCTGTTTTCCTGGTTCTACTGCTCACTCAACTCAGCATCAATTCATGCAAGTCCCCCCCCCCTTTCTGAAATCACCCTGCTTATCATTTCTTAGAGAACAATAGTATTCCACTAAATTCATATAGCATAACTTAATCAGCTTCCCCAACTGATGGGCATTCACTTGATTTCTAGTTCATTGTTACTACAAAAAGAGCTGCTACAAACATGTTTGCATATGTGGATCCTTCCCCCCTTTTTTATGATCTCTTTGGAATACAAACCCAGTAAAGACACTGCTGGATCAAAGGGTATGCACAGTTTGATAGCATAGTTTTAGGCATAGTTCCAAATTGTTTTCTAAAATGGCTATATCAATTCACAATTCCACCAATAACATATTAGTGTCCTAGTAAATCCAGCAGCAAGAGATAGAAAGAGAAATTCCATTTAAAATAACTGTAGATAATATAAACAATTTGAATAACTATGTGCCAAGGAAAGCCAGGAACAAAATCAATGCAGCCAAAATTAGAAGAGAAGCAGAAAGCTGGGGGAAATGTTTTATATCCATTGTTTCTGATAAAGATCTTATTTCTTTTTTATATTTTTTATTAATTTTATAATTATAACATTTTTTGACAGTACATATGCATGGGTAATTTTTTTTTTTTTACATTATCCGTTGCACTCACTTCTGTTCTGAATTTTCCCTCCTTCCCTCAACCCCCTTCCCTCAATGGCAAGCAATCCCATACATGTTAAATGTATTATAGTATATCCTAGATACAATATATGTGTGCAGAACTGAATTTTTTGTTGCACAGGAAGAATTGGATTCAGAAGGTAAAACTAACCTGGTAAGAAAGACAAAAATGCAAAGTTTACACTCATTTCCCAGCATTCCTTCTCTGGGTGTAGCCGATTCTGTCCATCATTGATCAATTGGAACTGAATTAGATTTTTTCTTTGTTGAAGATATGTACTTCCATCAGAATACATCCTCATACAGCATCGCTATTGAAGTGTATAATGATCTCCTGGTTCTGCTCATTTCACTCAGCATCAATTGATGCAAGTCTCTCCAAGCCTCTCTATATTCATCCTGATGGTCATTTCTTACAGAATAATATTCCATAACATTCATACACCATAATTTACCCTACCATTCTCCAATTGATGAGCATCCATTCATTTTCCAGTTTCCAGCCACTTCAAAAAGGCCTACCACAAACATTTTGGCACATGTGGGTCCCTTTCCCTTCTTTAATATTTCTTTGGGATATAAACCCAGTAGTAGCACTGCTGGATCAAAGGGTATGCTCAGTTTGATAACTTTTTGGGAATAATTCCAGATTGCTCTCCAAAATGGCTGGATTCTTTCACAACTCCACCAACAATGTGTCAGTGTCCCAGTTTTCCCACATGCCCTCCAACATTTATTATTATTTTTTCCTGTCATCTTAGCCAATCTGGCAGGTATGTAGTGGTATCTCAGAGTTGTCTTAATTTGCATTTCTCTGATCAATAGTGAAGATCTTATTTCTAAACTATATAGATAATTGACTCAAATCTATAAGATTACAAGCCATTCCCCAATTGATAAATGGTGAAAGGATATGAAAAGAATTTTCAGACAATGAAATTAAAGCCATCCTAGTAATATGAAAAAAATTTCTCTCTCTTGATGCTGGACTTTGTAACAGAGAGATGATGATTTAGATAAATTTATTTTATATCCTGCAACTTTTCTAAAGTTGTTAATCATTCCTAATTGTTTTTTCTTGATTCTCTGGGATTCTCTAAGTATCTCATATCAGCCTCAGTTTCTTGATCTGTGAAATGGAGAGATGTAGACCATATGATTTCACAAAAATTAAAGGAATCATAACACCATAGTAGTAAAAACAAAGTGATGGGGAAAATACATCTATTGATGAGAAAGCAAGGAAAAATGTCCAAATCCTAAAACAGAGAAACTTATTCTCAAATAATATTCTAGTGCTGATTGGGGCTGGAAGAAGTCTAAAATATTCTAAGAAAATCAGACTATGATCATATGAAAAGAGTAATGAATTCTGAATAGAATAGTTCTAAGTAGCCCCAGCTCTGCCATTTTCTGAAATCTTGGTCAAATCACAAACTTAAAGGATGTACAAGAGTTGCACAAGACCTCAGAGATCTCACAATGAAAAAGAGAAACTCTTTCACACAGAATATTAGTTTTTGCTTATCTTGCCTTTGCTTGCACGCACACACACACACACACACACACACACACACACACACACACACACCACTTCACTGGCAACATAGTAACCTTTGAAGTTGTACATTCCACTTTGGGACAGATAAATTTATAATGCTATCTCTACTTTTCATTAAGCTTTTTTCCCCCCACATTCACTCACTTCTCCTGGTTCTATCCTCTGGGAAAAGACAGAACAAATATAATTAAATTTTCACCTAACCACTGTTTAAAAGTACATGAAGAAAGCTATTTCTCCTCTCTAGTCTTCCCCTCTTCAGAATTTCTGCAGTTTGCTATGGCAAGTTACATAATTTCTAACATTTGCTGTCATAATATTCTTTCTTCCTTAAATGACAGGGACTCAAGTCTTCTTTTTCATTTCTTACATTTTCATTCATTCTTTGTCTTCTGAGTTATCTATCGGCCTCTTTTTTCTCCTTTGGAAAATGAATACAGCTGGATACCATGGCCTGGAGTTATGAGCATTCAGTGATCCCATAAGACATATTGTGCTCTCCCATTCTATTATGAACATAAACACACTCATGATGTCTAAGTGATTCAAGCTGAAAAAAAAATCATGAGAAAAAAGTGCAACTGTTTCCATATATTGCCCTCCTAGTTGCTAAGCCAAAAAAAAAAAAAAAAAAAAAAAAATCATAATTTTCAATTCTGCTGAAATGTCAGTCACCATGAGTGAGTTGGTGTTTCAGTTTATTTTCACAAGCATCCCACGGATAAATATTTTCTTGTCATGCCCACTTCAGTAAGCTCCCTATTTTAGCAGTCTCTCTTCCTCCTAATCACAATGAGCAAGGCTCAAAATAAGGACAAAGCCAAATCATGATCTGAGTTAAGAGATTTGGTGGAGAGTATGAATTGACAGATGAAGAATTTTTTTTTTTGACATTACCTATATTTTTATAAATTTGACATGGATCTTTATAATGAGGCCTTCCCTTTTAATTTTGCTTGTGCTGGTTTTGTTTGTGCAAAAACTTAAATTTAATGTAATTAAAGTTCTTCATTTTGCATTTCATAATGTTGCTAGTTCTTTTGTCTTAAATTCCTGCGTTCTCCAAAGATCTGATAGTTAACTAATTTGCTTACACTCTTTACGCCAAAATCATGTACCTATTTTGACCTCATGGGCTGCAAAATGTAGGTCTATGTCAAGTTTCTGACATCTTATTTTTCAGGTTTCCTATGAATTTTTTTGAAATGGTTTGTTCTTATTCCAGAAGCTGGAATTTAGGGGATTTATAAAATACTAGATTACTGCAGTCATTAATTATTGTGACATCTATATCTGACCCATTCCACTGATCCAATACTATATTTCTTAGCCATCCTGTGCCAATATTGTTGGGATCAAAGTGGAAAAGATGAAAGGAAGGTCAGGCCAACAGGTGCTGATAAAGATTGAGGTTCAGCTCACTGTTTGACAAAAACTGCTGGGAAAATTAGAAATTAGTATGGCAGAAACTAGGCATTGATCCATACTTAACACCATATACCAAGATAAGGTCAAAATGGGTTCATGCCCTAGACATAAAGAATAAGACTATAAATAAATTAGAAGAACATAGGATAGTTTACTTCTCAGACTGGTGGAAGAGGAAGGAATGTATGAGCAAAGAAGAACTAGAGATCATTATTGATCACAAAATTTAAAAAAAATTAATTATATCAAATTGAAAAGTTTTTTTACAAAACAAAACTAATGCAGACAATATTAGAAAGGAGGCAATAAATTGGGAAAACATTTTTATGTCAAAGGTTCTGATAAAGGCCTCATTTCCAAAATATATAAAGAATTGATTCTAATTTATAAGAAGTCAACTCATTCTCCAATTGATAAATGGTCAAAGGATATGAACAGACAATTCTCATATGAAGAAATTGAAAATATTTCTAGCCATATGAAAAGGTGCTCCAAGTCATTATTAATCAGAGAAATGCAAATGAAGACAACTCTGAGATACCACTACACACCTGTCAGATTGGCTAGAATGACAGGGAAAAATAATATGGAATGTTGGAGGGGATATGGGAAAACTGGAACACTGATATACTGTTGGTGGAATTGTGAATACATCCAACCATTCTGGAAAACGACTTGGAACTATGCCCAAAAAGTTATCAAACTGTGCATACCCTTTGATCCAGCAGTGTTACTACTGGGCTTATATACCAAAGAGATCATAAAGGAAGGAGGGAAAGGGACCTGTATGTGCAAGAATGTTTGTGGCAGCCCTTTTTGTAATGGGCAGAAACTGGATGATTTCAGAAAGGCCTGGACAGACTTATATGAACTAATGCTGAGTGAAATGAGCAGGACCAGGAGATCATTATATACTTCAACAACAATACTATATGATGATCAATGATGATGAGTCAGTGGTATTTTCCAACTTTGTTAGTAAATATAAAATGAAATGTATTATATGAAAAATGATTAGTGAATGATGATTTCACTCTTTTGTCTGAGATGAGGCAGGTAAAGTCCTTTGCTAGTAACTTGAGTCATATTCTATTGGTCCCATGCTTGAGCCATTAATTTTGGATCTTGTCTGAACCTGCTAATTCCCAGACTTAAAGATAAGCTGGAGCTTCATTCACTTCCTATGATGTAACTATGCTGTCATTCATAATATTAATAGTTTTCATGGTTTGGAAACTTAATTATTTTCCATTTGATTATCTTTATTAACATTAATTCATTCTTCTTTAGTTTTGATGGCTTTCAGAGAGAAACTATCCTCAGACTAGTTGATGTCCTGACATTCTTTTATTTTCAATAGTATCCAGATAATTATGTAACTATATAAAATAACTGAAATACACTAATTGTGACTTTTTTTTTTTTTTTTTTGCTAAGGTGATTGGGATTAAATGACTTGCCCAGAGTCACACAACTAGAAAGTGTTAAATGTCTGAGGCTAGATTTAAACTCAGGTCCTCCTGACATCAGGGCTGGTGCTCTATCCACTGTGACACCTACCTGCCCACCGCCTCCTTGTGACTTATTTTTCATCTTATTTTTCTAATCTCTCTTTTGTGGAGGTTGGATAGAAATTGCTCAAAATGAAGTAATTATAATATTATTCATTTATATTAAATGTACAGCAGACTACTTTACAAGTTAATAAAACAATATATATGTATATATGCATAAATGCATGTACATATACACACACACTCATTGCTGTTACTAAATCTCCTTTCAGATAGTCCACATTATGGATTGAGTAACATATCTAGTTCATGAGTTCATGTATCAGGTCTGTAGCATCTTTCAATGCAGATATTTGATAAAAATGGAGTAGGGCCACTAGGATAGAAGAGTGTGATATGGTAATAGGAAAAAAGTATCCATCTTTGAAGGAGACACAACAACCTCTACATATTGACAACGGGAAGGAATATGCTGTTACCAAATGGAATGGTATTCTGAGTATCTGTCTTTATAGGTCTCAGTTCTCTCACTTTGAGAATGAAGGAATTGAACTAGCTTTTCTTTAAGGTCCTTTTCTATTTTAAAGTTCTGGGATTCTATGATTTATGGTCAGATAAGATTTTTATTACTTTTGCCCAAAGGTTATTTCAAGACTTAGAGAGAAAGAAGAACTCCACTGTGATCTTTAAAGTAAGTTATAAAGATGAAAATAGAACAAAGCTTATACGAGTTTTAAAGAATAAAAAAGAAGTAACACTTCAATGCATCCACAGACTCATTTGGCCTCTTGGCTGCCTTTTCTCTCTGATATTGCGTCAATTATGCCATTCTCCAAGACAAAATTTGTGACCTTCTTTTGTTTCCTCTCTTTCCAGTCTCAATCTTTATCTCATTCTCACTCATATCAGAGAAAAATAAAGGTCTGTTGGATATGGCAATACACGTAAGCTTATATAATATAAATCTGATAAAAATTGGCAAGATCAGACAATTGAAGCCCTGAGAAGTACAGGAATTTTTCTGATTTTAAAAGCTACTAAGTTGAATAGGTCTGATTCAAACATAATCTTCTAACTCCAAACCCAAGGCTTATTGCACTGCACACTCAGAAATGTTAAAAACAAGGATTTACCCATTCCTTTGTAATTAAATGAGTTGAGCAGAGCCATTTTGTAGGGAAAGTTGAATAGTGTATCTACATGAATTTGGGGAGCTGGGAGTGGGCAATTCCATGGCATAGCCTTTATTAGACGACTGGAATTTATGTACTATGAAGGTTGGCTGAAGGAACCAGCCTTTTTGTACTTGGAGAAGATATAAAAGGCATCTAAAATCTTTCTTCAAGTATTTGAGTGAAAAGTCACACTGAAGAGAGCTTAAGCTTGTTTTGCTTTTCCCTAGAGAACAGAACTAAGAATGTGCCAAAATTGCAAAAGGACAAAGGTCAGCTTGATGAAAAAGAAAATATTCCTTAACATTTATAGCTATCCAAAAGTAGAAAAGGCTGCCTCATAAGGTAGCAAGTTTTTTATTACTGAAGATCTTCAAGAGAAGTCCAAACGAATATTTCCCAGTTATATAGGAGATGTTATTCCAATCGAAGTAAAGGTTAGACAAAGTGATTTGTAATTCTGTGAATTCTCTATATTTTCAATCTACCTCATTCAGCTGGTAGTTTCTGTCTTTCTCTGTCTCTCCCTCTCCCTCAGATTCATTACTATCACCAAAGTACAAAAAGTTCTTGTCTTAGATTGTTCTATAAGTGATCTACTTATCTTTTGGTAACATGGATTATCTCTATGTCCCTATAGGCCTTAGAAGACTGTACAAGTGCTAAATCTATGACTGTGACATTGCATCTACTAAGCATTCTCTTAGAATGTGAAATCTAAAATAGCCAGCTGATTTCTGAGAAGTAGACATTCCAGTATGCAGGTTAAGCCCGAGTTCATTCTGCTGGGAGACAAAGGGTCATACTACAATTTACTGAGTATATTTGATCTTGATTGACAAGGGGGAAATGAGTGGGCTTACCTTGAAACTGTATATGCAGAGATTACATATGATAAAAGAACAAATCTGGAGAGACTGCAGTATTTTGAAAAAGAAAAAATAAGGAGGGGTGGGAGTTGAAGGGGGAGACCATACAGTCCAAGGAGGAGAATAAAACAGTAGCCTATGGGGAAGCCATAATCCTCAGGCATGAATGATTTCAATGAACACCAGGAACTCAACTTAAGAAAGAAAAGTAGGTGAAATTCTTAGATACCACCTTTGATAAGAAGGAGACAGAAAGAACAGATTTGTCACATATCTATTACAAAAGAAAAAAGGTCAGTTATACTTTACTCTTATCCTTCTAGTGTCATTTTCATTTTTATTCAAGTGGGCAGGCAGGAAAATAAAAAAAAAAAAAAAACGACAAAGAGGGGCAGCTAAATGGCATAGTGGATAGAACACCTGCCCTAAATTCAGGATGATCTGAGTCTCAGAAACTTAACAATTCCTAGCTGTGTGATCCTGGGCAAGTCACTTAATCCCAATTGCTTCCGGAAAAACAAAAAAAGACAAGGATACTACAATAATGGCTTCTACTTAAAAAAGACTTTAATAGCATACAAAATATATTGCAAATCAAAACTGGATATTGTTCCCATATAGGTGAAAGAATCTAGAGTCAAAAAGGAAGTTACAACTTTTTATTTTAAAAAATTAAAAAGAAAAAGAAATAAGTGACTGGTATAGTCTCATAACTAGCACATTTCCAAGATAAAGAATATTTTTGGATCTAATGATCTTGGGTCTACAATTATTTCCTTTGACTTGCTCCAGACCAACCTATAATCGGCTCAGATTTGAATGGAAAATTATTTTTGCACCTTAAAAAGTATTAATTTGTAATAAGACAAATTTTTAATAGGATATTGAACTTCACTTTGACTATTTTCCTTTAAAATAGCATTCATATGTTTTGGGGAAAGGTATTCATATTCTTCAGATCACAAAATAAACATCCTCTAAGTGTGGTGCATAACTTGTGATATGTGTTTGAAAAATATCTACAACATAGAACTATGTCTTTGGCTTCCTAAAATATCATCTTACAGTATCTTGGAAGCACTATTGGAACATATTCTTTCTTTACCTTCTCTAGTAGAAAGCACCTCCCATAACTGGTATGGTTCCTTCTAATTACTTCAGGTTTACTCCTATAATAAGTTATGAAAATAGAAATTATTAGAGCCAGAAGGGACATCAGAGGTCATCTGACTTAACCACCTTATTCTACAGAAGAAGAAACAGAGAAGAGAGATGAGATTTGGAAAAACCATGTCATAAAACCCAGGAGTGGCAGAACAAACATTAGAATGTAGGACTTTTGATAAGAAATTTGCTTTGATTAGAACTTTTTCCTAATCTTTTTGATTAGAAATCTGCTTTGATTAGAATTTCTACTTCAGAAATCTCCCATTCCATTAAATCACTTTGCATATTTCTGCATCTAAACAAAATTGTTGAATCTACTGTTTGCCACTGTTAGGCAATGATGATGCACTGAGAATCCTCATCTTCTTGAAGTTCACATGCAGCTAGGGAAACATTTACACAGCTAACTAAACAAAACAGAAATTGAAAGTGAGACTGAAAAAAAAACAAAACTAGAAAATGAAGATAAATAAAGGCTTTCCAGAGGATGGTGTATATTAATTGGGTATTAAAAAAAAGAAAATTATTCTTAGAGGTAAAGATGAGGAAAGGGTATATTCCAGGTGTGAAAAAATAGCTTGTCCAAATACATAGATATAATTACTGGGAAAATTGGAAAGCAGTTTGAAAGAAACTAGGCATGGACCATTATCTCATACTGTATACCTACATAAGATCAAAATGTTGCATGATTTAGATATAAAAGATGATAAGATAAGCAAATTAGGTGAGCAAGGAATAGTTTACCAGTTAGGATCTATGGAGAAGGGAAGAATTTATAACCAAAGAGAGAATATTATAGGATATAAAATTAAAAATTTCAACTACACGAAATTAAAAAAATTTGCACAGATAAAATCAATAGCCAAGATTAGAAAGACAGCACCAAACTGGAAAAGCTGAGTCAAATTAATAAGAATACAAGTCATTTGATTTCTTGATAAAGAATTAAAATAAAATTGATACAGAATCAACTTGATAAAGTTGATTTGATAAAGAGTCAAAATACATAAACAGGTAGTTACTAGATGAAGTACTTAAGGTTATCTCTGAAAAAAATTTAAATCTCTATTGATTAGAGAAACGCAAATTAAAACAATTCTGAGGTACCAATTCGTATCTATAGATTATATAATATTACAGAAAAGAAAAGTAGCAAATGTTGGAATATATGCAAGAAAATTGGGACACTACTTCCGGCCAAGATGGCAAAGAAGACACACACATCCATCTATGCTTCTTCTGGCTCTCAGAATACTTTATTTCATGACAAGGCCTCGGAATTAGAGCTTGACTGAAAAAAACCCACAAATAATTACCAACAGAAGATATCCTTGAAATTCCCCAGAAAAGGTTGGTTTTTGCTCAAGGGTGGTGATGGTTAGATCAAGTGCAGACTAAAGGCATGCAACAAGAGCTCTGCAGACAGTGAGAGTATGGAAGGCAGCTCACACTGAGCAGACCTGAGGGAGGTGGGGTGTGATCTCAGCCATTTCTTCAGGGAGAATTTTACCACAGTGTGGCTACTTTGCACTGGCAGCAAGCCAGTTGAGAAGCAGTTATAAATATAGGGAGTAAAGATTATAACCCTGAAAAGCTAGGGGTTTTTGGGACCTGGCCACACCTACCCAGAGTGTCTCAGCACATTCTCAGAGTCCCAGAATGCAGACACAGCACAGCCATTGCTGTCCTGCTAGTGCCTCGCTGCTGCAGAGGAACCTTGGTAATACCATCCAGCACCACCACCACCCCCAAAAAAAGAAAGCAGACCATTTCCTTTGTCTGAGAGTAAGAAGGAAGGGTGATAAACATAGTATGTATCTTACTCTTATCAGAATTGGCTTAAAGAGAAAAAATATTAGAAATATTTATGGAGAAACTTCTCCCACTTCATTAAAAAGTGGGAGGGGAAAAATGAAAAGGGAAGGAGTAAGCTAAGTGGAAGGGAATACAGAAATTGTGAGGAAAAGGGGTAAAATAGGGAGAGGAACTCTAAGATGAGGTTGGGATACTAAAAAGGGAGGGCTGCAAGAAGCAAGTGTTGCTCACAAGTTTAATACTGGGGAGAAGTATAAGGGAGGAGGAAAGGAGAAAAGCATAAGCAGGGGTTAATAAGATGGCAAGTAATATAGAATTAGTAAATTTAACCATAAATGTTAATGGGTAAACTCCCCCATAAAGAGGAAGCATTTAGCAGACTGGATTAAAAGCCAGAATCCTACAATATGTTGTTTACAGGAAACACACTTGAAGCAGAGCAATACATGCAGAGTAAAGGTAAAAGGTTGGAGCAGAATCTACTAGGCTTCACCTGAAGTCAAAAAAGCAGGGGTAGCCATCCTGATCTCAGATCAAGCAAAAGCAAAAATTGATCTAATTAAAAGAGAAAAGAAAGGGCCCTATATCTTGCTAAAGGGTAGTATAGTTAATGAAGCAACGTCAATATTAAACATATATGCACCAAGTGGTGTAGCATCTAAATTCTTAAAAGAGAAATTAAGAGAGCTGTAAGAAGAAATAGACAGCAAAACTGTAATTGTGAGTGATCTCAATCTTGTACTCTCAAAATGAGATAAATCAAACCACAAAAATAAATAAGAGAAAAGTCAAAGAGGTAAATTGAATACTAGAAAAGTTAGGTATAATAGATCTTTGGAAAAAAACTAAATGGAGACAGCAAGGAGTACACTTTCTTCTCAGCAGTTCATGGAACCTATACAAATTGACCATATATTAGGACATAAAAACCTCAAACTCAAATGCAGTAAGGCACAAATAGTAAATGCAATGAAAATTACATTCAATAAAAAACCAGGGGAAAATAGAACAAAAAATAATTGGAAACTAAATAATCTTATACTAAAGAATGATTGGGTGAAACAGCAAATCAAAGACATAATTAATAACTTCACCCAAGAAAATGACAATAATGAGACATCATACCAAAATGTATGGGATGCAGCCAAAGTGGTAATAAGAGGAAATTTCATATTTCTGGAGGCCTACTTACATGAAATAGAGAAAGAGAAGATCAATGAATTGGGCTTGCAACTAAAAGTGCTACAAAAGGAACAAATTAAAACCCCCCAGTCAAACATTAAACTTGGAATTCTAAAAATAAAAGGAGAGATCAATAAAATTTAATGTAAAAAAATTATTGAATTAATAAAATTAAGAGTTGGTTTTATGAAAAAACCAACAAAATAGACAAGCCCTTAGTAAATCTGATTTAAAAAAGGAAAGAGGAAAATCAAATTGTTAGTCTTAAAAATGAAAAGGGAGAACTCGGCGCTAATGAAGAGGAAATTAGAGCAATAATTAGGAGCTACTTTGCCCAACTTTATGCCAATAAATTCGATAACTTAAATGAAGTGGAAGAATACCTTCAAAAATATAGCTTGCCCAGATTAACAGAGGAAGAAGTAAATAGTCTCAGCAGTCCCATTTTAGAAAAAGAAATAGAACAAGCTATTAACCAACTCCTTAAGAAAAAATCCCCAGGACCAGATGGATTTACATGTGAATTCTACCAAATATTTAATGAACAAGTAACTCCAATGCTATATAAACTATTTGAAAAAATAGGGATTGAAGGAGTCCTCCCAAATTCCTTTTATGACACAGACATGGTACTGATACCTAAATCAGGTAGGTTGAAAACAGAGAAAGAAAAGTATACCAATCTCCCAAATGAATATTGATGCTAAAATCTTTAATAAAATATTAGCAAAAAGATTACAGAAAATCATCCCCAGAATAATATACTATGACCAAGTAGACAGGACTGGTTCAATATTAGGAAAACTTTTTGCATAATTGACTACATCAATAACCAAATTAACAAAAAACATATGATCATCTCAATAGATGCAGAAAAGCATTTGACAAAATCCAACATACATTCCTAATAAAAATACGTGAGAGGATAGGAATAAATGGACATTTCCTTAAAATAGTTAGGAGTATATACTTAAAACTATCAGTAAGCATCATATGTAATGGGGGAAAAACTGGAACAAATCCCATAAGATCAGGAGTGAAACAAGGTTGCCCACTCTCACAATTATTATTCAATATTGTATTAGAAATGGTAGCCTTGACAATAAGAGTCAAGGTGGAGATTAAATGATTTAGAGTAGGTATCCAGGAAACCAAATTATCACTCTTTGCAGATGATATGATGGTATACTTAGAGAACCCCAGAGATTCTACTAAAAAGCTATTACAAATAATTCACAACTTTAACAAAGTTGCAGGATACAAAATAAATCCACATAAACCCTCAGCATTTTTATATATCACCAACAAAATCCAGCAGCAAGAGATACTAAGAGAAATTCCATTCAAAATAACTATTGAAACATAAAATATTTGGGAATCTATCTACCATAGAAGAGTCAGAAATCATATGAGCAAAATTACAAAACACTTTCCACACAAATAAAGTCAGATTTAAATAATTGGAAATATATTAAGTGCTCTTGGATAGGTCAAGTGAATCTAATAAAGATGACAATACTCCCTAAACTAATCTATTTATTTAGTGCTATACCAATCAGACTCCCAAGAAACTATTTTAATCACCTAGAAAAAATAACAAAATTCATCTGGAAGAACAAAAGGTCAAGAATTTCAAGGGAATTAGTGAAAAAAAAAATCAAATGAAGATGGCCTAGTTGTACCTGATTTAAAACTATATTATAAAGCAGCAGTATAGAGTAGTTCATCAGAGGAATAGGTTAGGTTCACAAGACAAAATAGTCAATAACTATAGCAATCTAGTGTTGACAAACCCAAAGATCCCAAATTTGAGGTTAAGAATACATTATTTGACAAAAACTGATGGGAAAACTGGAAATTAATATAGCAGAAATTAGGCATGGACTCACACTTAACACCATATACCAAGATAAGATCAAAATGGGTCCATGATTTAGACAAAAAACAAGATGGTAAATAAATTAGAGGAACATAGCATAGTTTACCTCTCAGATTTGTGGAGGAGGAAGGAATTTGTGACCAAAAAAGAACTAGAGATCATTACTATTACAAAATAGAAAAGTTTGATTACATCAAATTAAAAAGCCTTTGTACAAACAAAATTAGAAGGGAAACAACCAATTGGGAAAACATTTTTACAGTTAAAAGGTCTCTGATAAAGGCCTTATTTCCAAAATATATAGATAATTAACTCTAATTTATAAGAAATCAAGCCATTCTGCAATTGATTGTCAAATTGGCTAAGATGACAGGAAAAAAATAATGATGAATGTTGGAGGGGAGGCAGGAAAACTGGGACATTGATGCATTATTGGTGGAGTTGTGAACGAATCCAACCATTCTGGAGAGCAATTTGGAACTATGCCCAAAAAGTTTACAAACTGAGCATACCCTTTGATCTAGCAGTGCTACTACTGGGCTTATATCCCAAAGAAATACTAAAGAAGGGAAAGGGACCCACATGTGCCAAAATATTTGTGGCAGCCCTTTTTGTAGTGGCTAGAAACTGGAAAATGAATGGATGCCCATAAATTGGAGAATGGTTGGGTAAACTATGGTCTATGAATGTTATGGAATATTATTGTTCTGTAAGAAATGACCAGTAGAATGAATACAGAGAGGATTGGAGAGACTTACATGAACTGATGCTGAGTGAAATGAGCAGTAGCAGGAGATCACTATACACTTCAATGCTGTATGAAGATGTATTCTGATGGAAGTGGATATCTTCAACATAAAGAAGATCCAACTCACTTCCAGCTGATCAATGAAGGACAGAAACAACTACACCCAGAGAAGGAACACTGGGAATTGAATGTAAAATATTAGCACTATTGTCTATCTACCCAGGTTACTTATACCTTTGGAATCCAATACTTAACGTGCAGCAAGAAAATTGGATTTACACACATATTATATCTAGGTTATACTGTAACACATGTAAAATGTATGGGATTGCCTGTCATCTAGGGGAGGGAGTAGAGGGAACGAGGAGAAAATTTGGGAAAATGAATACAAGGGATAATGTTATAAAAAAATTACTCACACATATACTGTCAAAAATAATTTATAATTATAAAATAAATAAATAAACAAATTTAAAAACAACAACAACAACAAAAAGGATTCACCAGAAATATGCATGTCAGCTATTGTCATTTCATCATAGCATTTTGTCTATTTATCTTGAAAATTGTACAGATCATTATTGCACCACTCCAAAGCAAAAGTAAATATTTATATTACATGTTTGTACAAGCAAAGTACTGGGTTGTGCAAAATTCAACAGACATGCCTTACATGTTGACTTGTCTCTTACTTCACAGTTGTGATGGGCTTTCTCCAGATTTGGAACCTGGAGAACCTTGAGTAGATAAAAGATGGCCTGTCTAGATATGCATCCCAGAAACAAAATTATAAAACTTATAATTATATAACTTATAAAACTGCTCTGATAAGTAATGGGTAATGGAAGATGATTGATGATGCAGTAGGATAGAAAGTGGGTTTGAAAGCAGGAAAATCTGTGTTCCAGTCCCATCTTCATTGAATACCAAGATTATCTCTAATTTGTCCTGCCTATATCTTCTTTGTTCATAATTGTTTTCATGGTGACTTCCCAGAAGACTGTGAGCTCATTTACAGTAGGGGTTATAATTTTTTGTCATTCTTTTTATTGCTGGTACACAGAACAGTGCCTGGAATGGGGTAGCTGTTTGCTGAGTTTATTTGACACTGGCCATGTGATCTGGCTAAGTCGTAACCTTTCAATATTATGAGCAGCTCTCTAAGTCACTGAGGAATGCTGGCTTTCATTGCTCGATAAGAGTTTTCTTACGTGGCAATCTCCTAAATCAATAAAATAACAGATTTGAGCCCTATCCCCAGTCCTTCTTGAGTTCCAAATGCTTGTTAAATTGGACTTGATGGACCTTTTGCCCAGGTAGGGCAAAGCAATGCCATGATTCAAGTGGTTACTTGCCAAGAAACCTGGAATAGAATTAGAATTCACCAGCAGGTTAGATGGGTGAATCTTAAAGCAGAGAATGCTGGAGACCAGGAAATCATAATGGACTAGTTAAATTCATCAGATAATTACCAGTTTAGATTTGAAAGGTCTTTGACTGGGAGTTTAATGAATTTAACAATAACACTCAATGCCAAATAGTAATTTTTGATCTCTAGTCCACTTCCCCCTCATGACATTTAAAGATCCCCTAATCTTATTCATGCTTAAATAGAGCTGGAAAATTTTGGTCTAAGAGTTTTAGTATGTTAATCTTCTAATAATTTATATCTTGACACTGTCACTTAAATGTGGGAAAAAATTTCTTTTTCTATCTCCTTTCACTGAAGTCCTAATTTTTCAATTTTCCACTCTAGTCAGGCAGCTCCTTGAGGACCTTCCAAAGTTCCTTGGGATAGGAATGTTAAGAGCAGCAAGGAATTATGATTCCAGGCCCTTCTTTTCCTCTTCTTACAATTAAATAAAAAATGCAAGTCATGAACAAATACTGGCATCAGTATGATTTGAGCATACAATTGCCAATTCAAAAGAAAGTTTCACAAAAAATACATCTCCAGTCACCTACAAAATCTAATTTAATCTTTTATCAACAAATTTAAGTAATTTCTCTGTCAAAGACCATGTGCTCCTTCCATCTCATTCTTCACTTTTACCTGTGAATTTCAGTTGACTACAGGGCCAAAAGGGAATTCAATTTAATTCAATTCAGTTCAAAAAACGTTTATCTGTCTGGTGATGGCCTCTAATTAAATTGACCTGCTGCATGGGAGAGGATATTGGACTAGAGTCTTAATTTCTCCCATACTAGCTGTGTAACAATGAACTAGTTAATTCACTCCTGTGGACTTTATTTTCTTATATTGTAAGTTGGGAGTGGAAAAATTGGCAGAGACTTAGCTTTAGAGTCTGAAAGACTTGGGTAGCTTCAATCCCCTCATCTAAGACATACTGATGGAAGAATTCTGGGCAAATCATTTAACTCCTTGATGTCCCAGGCAGCTCTCTAAAGCTATAAATTTCAGATATGCATTGGTAAAGGAAATTCCTTTTCCAACTTCCTCTCTTTGAAATTACAAGTCTGACCTTCCTCTAACTCACAAAAATCATCATTAACATATAATATTTAACAAGTTTATTGTGAAAGTTTAATAAAGCAATTGATATGAAAAGTGATTTAGCATTGCCAGATAATATTATTGCTGCTGTTCTATTCTAGATACCTTTCAAGATAGCCCAGCCGTATTTTTACACAATTAATTATTCATCCTTTATGTATTACAGTTCCTATCATGCTTATTTAGGTACAAATGCTTCCTCCACAGATATTGTGTCTAGCAATGTGCTTACCTCATAGGAGACATTTGTTATCTCCCAAAGTTGCTTCTTAGCAGCCTTTAGCTACTAGTTTTAGTTTCTTTTTTTAAACTCTAGAACCAAGCTGAACAAGTCTGGTATGTCTTCCATATGACTGTCCTTCAAATACTTGAGCACAGCTCTTTCATATTTTTTTTTTCCCCCTGAGGCTGGGGTTAAGTGACTTACCCAGGGTCACACAGCTAGGAAGTGTTAAGTGTCTGAGGCCAGATTTGAACTCTAGTCCTTGTGAATTCAAGGCTGGTGCTCTAGCACTTCCTAGCTGCCCCTCAGCTCTTTCATATCCATGGTGTTTTCTCTTCTCAAGAATAAACATACCCAATGTGCTTGTGATGGCATGCTGTTCTATGAGAAATGATGAGCAGTATTCTCTCAGGAAAAAAAAAAAAAAACCAAAAAACAGTAAAGTTCTCCACAAACTCAAGCAAAGTGAAATGTATTGTATACAAAATAATAGCAATGTTCTGAGATGACCAGCTGTAAAAGACTTTGCTATTCTCAGTAGTACAACCATCCATGACTACTGGAACACTAATGAAAAATCCTATCCATACCCAGAGAAGGAACTCATTATATCTCAATACATATTAAAGCATTCTCTCTCTGTGTCTTTAGAAAAAAAAAATTTCTTGAGAGTTTTTATTTTCATTAGGTAAGAGCTATATTTTCTTTCAGAATTTGACTTTTATGGAAATTTTCAGAATACCTTAACATGTGGTTTCTTAATTGTGAGTGGGGAGAAGGGAAAGTACCTATAACTCAAAAATTTAAAAATCAATGTCTTTAAATGTTTTAAATATAACTTGAGAAAATATTAAATAAAAATTTTAAAACATTAGAAAAGTGTAAATATACTCAGTTCTTCCAAATAATCATCCTTTGAGATGAGGCAGCTATGTAGCACGATGATACAATGTTGGACCAGAAGTAGGAAAAATCCGAATTCATATCTAGTCTTAGACACTTATTAGCTATGTGACCCTAGATAATCAGTCGCTCTCAGTTTCCTTGACTGTAAAATGAGAATATTATCAATACTTACCTGCCAGGGATGTTGTGAGAATCAAATAGGATAATAAGCATTAAGTGCTTAATCCAATGTCTGGGAAGCTAGGTGGCAAAATGCATAAAGTATCCTGCCTGGAGGCAAAAAGACCCAAGTTCAAAACTGGCCTCAGATACTTATTATGTGACCCTGGACAAGTTCCTTAAACAATCGGTCACAGTTTCCTTATCCATAAAATGAGAAAATATCACTTCCAATAGAGCAGTTAAGAGGATCAAATAAGAATATTGGCAAAATGATAAAATTGGTAAAACCTCCTCCTCTCCGTGTCTCTCTCCCTCTCTCTCTCTCACACACACACACACACACACACACACACACACACACACTGTTGTGATTTTAAATCCCGTCACCAATATCATCATTCTGTTCTCAACTCCTATTTATCTTTTCTAAAATGTAATATAAACCCCATGTACAGGTTGAACAAGGCAGGAAATAGCCAGCAAATGGTGTCTTTTGGCATTTGCTTGAGTTTTTCATCATCATCAATGCAACCTAAACATCATATTAATATGCTTTGTTATGACATTGGTCAGTCAGTGAACAAGCATTTATTTAGTGCTATGTGTCAGGCGCCATAATAAGCTCTGGGAAAACAAAGAAAGGCAAAAGCACCAGTTCCTTTATTCCAGGACTTCACATTCCAATGGGGGAAATAACAGGTAAATAATGAGATACGCACAAGATGTACACAGTGTGAATGTTGGCTAATTGAGTTTGTGTCTAAAAGCAACTCCAGATAGATTTTCATGTGAATTATTCTCGTCATGACTTCTCTATCCTGGGCCTATCTTATTTGTGTCTGAAATCACATTTTAGCTTAGCTATTTTCCTTTTAACAGGGGACAGTTATCAGAGCCACGGGGTGGGGGGGGAGAGAAAAAAAAGATATATTGGGAAAAGACAACATAAAAAGGACATATATTCATACATATGTACACAAACATAAAAACATATGTATTTATACAAACATGCACACATTTAATAAAATGTTTGACGAAACAGTTTAAAATGCACGTGGACAAAGTTTAATTTAATCTTTAAAATACTCTTTTGAACAAAGCAAGACTGGTTTAATCACAACTTTTTTGTTATTTTTAAAGAAATATAGGCTCAAATTACTGAAATGACTACTGTTCTAATCTTTATCAATAAACTGGCAAAATAAAATTATTTGGCAGAAGGAATTGTGTGTGTGTAAATGCACTTGTATAGCTACATACACATGCACACAAATATAGAGATTGTAAGCTTATATACACATGAATAAAGGCTAAAAAATGCAAATGAAAACATTAATATGCATCAGAATCAATTACTATAATTATTATATATAATATATTATCTTATACATTATATTTATAATATATAATTAAAATATAATAATATATGATATATAAATAATATAATATATATTATATATAAATGTAATAATATATAAAAATACAATATATAAATAGTATAATAATAATATGGCCAACATTAATGCTAGAACAGAGATAATCATATCCATTGCTCAGTAGAGAGTGACTACAGGTGTAGAACACTGTTGCCTTCCCAGTCAGAAGTTCCATTTTTAGCCACTCTGATTAAACTGCCTTCCTTTGTCACTTCCTAATAGGTGGGGCGGGGAACTATGTGTGACAAGATTGTGACATAAAAACACAAAATATCAATAACCCATGAATATGAAATGAAACACAATGAAATGCAAAAGAAGTGAATGAGTGACTTCCAAGGATCATTTTGACCCCCTGAAAGAGGTTCACTACTCCCTAAGAGTGAGTCAATGGCTTTCTGGCTTTTTTCTTTCTTTTGCAGAGATAATCATGGACTTAGAACCTTGTCCATCCCATCGATTCTCATTTATTCAGGGCAACAAGAAAGAGTGTCTGCAGGGATCCACACAAACTGCTGATAAATCACTGCAGTAAATTAAGCAGAGATTCACTTAATGACATTCCCAGTGTCATTGTATACCAGGGCCAATTGATACATTCCAATGAGTTTGAATTCTGTTCAATAAAGTCAGAGATAGGACCTGCCATTCCCATGGAGCCACAGCAGAATTCATGGGCAGCACAAGGGTTGGCCCAGAAAAATCACTTGTAAGCCCTCCATGTGGCATTCAAGGGCTTCCCTAAAGCTCTGTCTCATTTTAGTCAATTTTCATTGCTTTCCCCCATACCCTTAAATCCAAACTAGACAAAACAGGCCCAAATAAGTATTGAACTTTAATTTATTTTGTTCCTCTATTTGAAAATATCTTTTGAGGGAAAAAAAATTGGCCTTATCTCTTGAAAAATCTACCCCATCACAAAGTTCTCCATGAAACCTTCTCAAATCTCTCCAAATGGATATGATTACTCCTTTTATTTATTATTCTCAACAGAAGCCATAGGCTGGGGAGGTGGGTATAGATTTACATACAGGAAGTACCATAGAATTCACTTGGACATAGTTTATTTATTTTTAAAATAATGGGCTGAGTCCCAGAGAATGGCAAGACATATGAGCAATAAATGTCCTGGCTACATTCAATCCGGAATCCTCCAATTCCACATCCAGCTTCCTTTATACTCTACCCTGTCTCCATCATTCAACCCTCCTCTTATATACTTCTACTTCTTATCATGTAACAAGTTATTTCTGATTTGTTTTTTTTTTTAATCTCCCTCCTTAAATGTGAGTTTCTTGACAGAAGAAATCTCAATTTCTGTTGAAGCTTCACACTGCCTAGCAGTCAGTGTTTTATGCATAGCTGCCTTTTTAATAAATATTTATTTTATGAATGAAATCATGCAGTTATATAGCATATATAAATGTATTTATAGATATAGAATATGGTTCATTTCATCCTTTGTACTTGGAGTCACAGTGCCTAGAAAAGTTTCTGGAGCATAGCAGACATTTAATAAACACTTGTTGATTACTGACTGAGGTATGAATGATATTGCAGCAATGACTTTTGACTTTTCCTACTTCTGCTGGTTCTTAATGATGATCATTTTCTCCTTCTTACTAAACTTCCAATCAAGATCCTTTCTGGGACGGTCCATAATTTTCAGACAGAGATAAGATATAGGTGATAAGCAGATTATATACAGATAAATTGACTTAGATGGACAGATGATCAAAAGAGAGACAGATGACAAAGGAAAGCAGGAAGAAAAGAGGGAAGGAGGGAGGAAGGGAAATATGAAAGGAGGGAAGGAAGAAGAGAGGGCGGAAGGAAACAAAGAAAGAAGGTAAGGAGGGAGAGATGGAGGGAGGAAGAGTTCTTTCCAAGTTCTTTTCATAACTCTTGGTATTTGCAGCCAAGCTCTGCTCCTCCTAAGCTTTAAACCTCTGACCCTATCCTTTCAGGATGATCCAACACTATTTAATTTATCCTCCACTATTTAACTTTGTTTTCATCTTTATTCATACATTTCAAAAATCTAAACTGGCCATTGTGTTTCATATTTATCTTTTTGGACATTAGAATTGCTGCTTCTTTGTATTTTCACCATTTTTTTCTAAAAAGCTTTCCATTTCTCTTGGACTGACTTTCTGTGCTGAGCTTTAGTCTCCTGAGATCTGACCTAACTTTTCTCAGTACTCTTTGAAATTTGTTTTCTTAAAATACAGGGTGCATGCCATATTGGGGCTAACTTTTGTCACTTTCTCTAGCATTTCTACCTCTAAAATAGAAAGCCCTCTTCCCCTAGGAGTCTCTCATTTCTACTGCAGCAATACATTCCTGTTTCATCAAATGATCAACACATTTATAAGCTTTGGTTCATGCTGTACATAAAAGGCTTTTAAAACTGTGTATAACCTTTGATCTAGGAATACCATTATTAGGACAATTGAAAGAGATAAAAAAAACAAAGGGCCTATGCATAAAAACAATATTTGCAGCAGTTCTTTTAGGGGGGGTCTAAGAACTAGAAATTTCAGAGACATTGATGAATTTGGGAATGACTGGGGTTAAGTGACTTGCCCAGGGTCACACAGCTAGGAAGTGTTAAATGTCTGAGACCATATTTGAATTCAGCTCCTCCTGACTTCAGGGCTGGTTCCTATTTCTACACATAGATATAAACTACATTTGTTCACTAAGGAAGTTTCATGATTCATAGGCAAATAAAAGGTGCATGTACACACACACACACATACACACACCCACACACATCCCAGTACTTAAGAAAAAAGAATGTTGTTACAGAAGTAGCAGTAGTCTTAAAATTTCTATGTCTGAGAATTTCACATATTAAGGTCTTAGAAACAGCTTGGTTTTCTAAGTAGAGTTAGGGAGTACCGAGTTCATGTACTGAACAAGTTCATAATGGCTATGGGATTTTAGGTAAATCATTCAACCACTCAATGATGCAATTCTCCAAAAATGACTGTTGCTAACAGGTATTAACTAACATCAGCAAAGGAAATTTCCCTACTTGGAGACAGTAAGCTCTTCAATGCCCTTATTAAACACTGATTAATGATCCTGAACAGCAACCCCAATGAAGGGTCATCCACAGGTAATGAAGAGTCTGGTACTCATGAATCCTTCCTGAGAGCAGGAGGCAACTCCATGTTCTCCTTCAGAAGCCATTAATCTGAGCCAGAAAACACTGGACGGGTGGGAGAAAAAGCAGGAGAGGAGGAGATAATTACAAAGTCACACTGATGAATGAAGAAATCAGAAAAGCAGATGTTATTTATAACAGCTAAAGTCAAAGCTATGCTATGTATGGTTGAGCATGTGCACACTCACAAAACAGAGGCCGATTTGAACTTTAGAGAAATAACTTCTTCTGGGTCCTTGAATAAGCTATCCAGTTTATCCTAAATAGAGAAACCAAGGAATGGGAAGCAAAATCCAGGGTCCTAGTCTCCCTGGGCCTGTTTTCAATATATCAACAACCACCAAGTGCCACTATGTTCTTAGATATATGCTACACAACAGAAATAAAACATATATATATATATGTGTGTGTGTGTGTATATGTATATAGGTATATATATATATATATATATATATACATATATATATATATATATATATATATATACACATACACATATATATGTAGTATGTGTGATATACTTTTATCTAGCTATATGAAAGACACTATCTACCTCTCAAAAGTCCTAGATATGTATCAAGTCAACTAACAATCAGAAGTTAGATTACCATTATTCCCAGGGATCTATGATCACATTAATATGGATTCTCCCAACTGTTTACCTCTTAAACTTTACAGATAGCATCCTGACCCATTTTCTATGAAGTCCCTATCCATAAGCTTCCATAAATTCCCCCCAAAATATTAACATACTTCTTTCTGTCCAAGTCTTTTAGAATTCATTTTCTCATTCTCTTAACATTACATGGGCAACAACTGAACCAATGAGTTTGTTTTTCATTAGCTCTCCCTCTCATTAATTATTCAACACATTTATTTCTGATTTGCTGAACTTTTCCAGATAGGAAATAACATTTCACTCGATCTCCAATTAGACAGAGGTAGAAGTTACAGGAAAATGCAACTTAAGTCTCAAAATGGAGTCACTTTTACAAGATGGAGTCAAGTTGGTTCACACAATTCTTTCATCTCATAACAAGTCTCTAGGGAAGGTCAGTCAGGTATTATTTTTGGCAATTGACCAATGAACAATTGGTTTCTAGAGTCAAAAAGATAAGATTGATTTTCAAATAAATTAGAGAAATAATAGGTCACATGAATTCCAATATGAGAAAATTCTTCTAAACTGAGTTAACCCTAGAGAGGGCTTCATGGTTGTGATAAGACTTAGAATGGCATTGAAGAATTCAGTTTACTTCATAAAGTCAAGATGGAGGGAGAAAGGTTTAAAAGTATCTAGAATGGTTTTCTAAGCCTCAGAAATATGAAATGTCTTGTTCTGGATGTAGGTTTCAGTGGGATGCCCTGGGATTTTAATTTCACCATTCTTTTAATTGTCTCCTTTATAGAAGGTGTATGTGTGTGGTGCAGCTGGATAGAACCAAAATCCTCAATAGTCCATGACACCAATTAAGTTAACTGGTGACGATGGGTTATCTTTTAGTTTGTCTTCCCTAGATCTATTCATTATGTGAATACTTGGTGACAACTTAAATAACAAAACAGTTTATCTAATATATAATAATCACAAAAAGCCACTGATAGCAGCATGACATATCATCACTTCAGTTCTATAAATGGAAAAAAAAAACCAAAAAACTGAAGTTCATAAAGTTAACTGAATTGTCTCAAGTAGAAAGATGCTGGGACAGAAACCCAGATCTCTGAGCTGAATGATCAAAGGGTTTCAGCCACAAAACCAATAAAACCACAAGATACTTGAAGGCAAAGACCAGGTCTTACACTCTAGCTTCTACAGTGCTCAAAAAAGATTTGGATTAAAAGAACATCCATTAAGTATTTACTCTATGAAAGGCACTATGCTGAGCCCCTTAGAAACAAAGAGAAACAAAATGAAATGATGCAACGTAATTATGAGGTAATTAAGGAAAGATCCCTAACAACAAGGAAAACAGGGATTCCAAGGTTTGTTCAATTTGTTTTATGCTAATAATTTGCTATGATGATGATGATAATCAGGATTCTGGACTATCCTTCAGGAATAGTTATTAAATCTCATATATCAAGGACAAAGATCAAGTGCAGAATTAATATCTTATAACAGTTAATATGCCATTATTACTTCTAGAAGATAAGCAGCTGGAGGGCAGTGATTGTTCATTTTTTATGTTTGTATTTCTGGTGTCTTACCTAACATGTGATATATTATTAACAAATGCTCACTCAATTGAATCAGACATAGCTGTTAAAATTATAATAATTCAAGGATCAAAATATTCCCCCCAAATATTTCATTTCCATGATGGTATCATTTGGAAAAAAACCAACACCTTTTACCCTCTCTTTGAAGAATTCCATTAACCTGAAATTCAATTATAGGTTGAAAAAGGCCATTCCATTGTTGATATTCATAATGATAGCATGACTCTTCCTTCTGAGTCACTATAGCATGCAGCCATCAATACTACTTTTGTCCCTCTAAGGGCACTCTAATTTTAGTAAAGAATAATTAAATATTTATTATATTCCAACTATCCATAAAACTTTGTTTTGCACTTAAGAACCAACGATAAAAGCATGCCTTCTCAAGGAGTTTACAATGTGATAGAAAGGAGCAACATGGATATTCACAAAGAAATAGAATTCAAGGAAGAGTATGAGTAAGTAAAACACATAGGACAGTGGCTTTGAGAAACCTGTTGGAGAGCAGCAGGGCAACAGATTTACTTGAGGAGTTGGAGAACATTTTACAATCAAGGGCTTTTAAAGGAAGGGAAGGATTTTAGAATTTAGGATTTAGGTGATGTGAGAAAATGATTTTGTGATGTGAACTGAGAAAGGGATATATTACAGTAAGATGAGAATGTGGAATGTATAAAAGGAAGAAGTATGTAGGTCTGAGTAATATGGGGTCAGAGCGTCAAAGGCCTTGAATGCCAGGAAAAGGACAAATTAAAAATAAATTAATAAAAGCATAAGAATATGGAATGGAATACAGAATTTGCAATCATAGCTGAAAGAGAATGAATTCACACACAAAATGAAAGAGAACAGAATGGATTAGAAATAAAATATGCAAATTGATTCCCTAAGAAAAAATCTCCAGAGCCAGATGGATAAGTGAATTCCACAAAACATTTAAAGAATAATTAATTCCAATACTATATAGACTATTTGGAAAAATACATAAAGGAATCCTGTCAAATCCCTTCTAAGAAATAATTGTGGTACTGATACATAAACCAGGAAAATCACAGACCAATTGCCCTGATGACTATTGATGCAAAAATTTTAAATAAAGAGGGCAGCTAGTTGGTGCAGTGGATAAAGCAGCAGCCCTGAGGACTTGAGTTCAAATCTGACATCAGACATTTAACACTTACTAGCTGTATGACCCTGGATAAGTCACTTAACTTCAATTGCCCCAGACCAAAAAAAAATTTAATTAAATATTAGCAAAGATATTATAGCATCTTGTCAGCAGGATAATGCACCATGATCAAGTGGGGTTTACACCAGAAATGCAGGACTGATTCAATATCAGGAAAACTATTACATATTTGATTATATCAATTACAAAATCAACAGAAATCATATGATAATCTCTATAGATACAAAAAAAGCACTTGATAAAATATATCACCCATTCCTATTAAAAACACTACAGAGCAGAGGCATAAAGGCTTTTCTTAAAATAATAAGCAGTATCTATCTAAAACCAACAGCAAGCATCATATGTAATGGAGAGAAGCATTCCCAATAAGATCAGAGGTGAAACAAAGATGCCCATTATCACTACTATTATTCAACATTGTACTAGAAATGTTGGCTTTAGCAATAAGAAAAAAAGAAATTAAAGAAATTAAAGAAATTAGTATAGGCAATGAGGAAATAAAACTATCACTCTTTACAGATAATATGATGATATACTTAGAGAATCCTAAAAAATCATCCAAAAACTCACTTCAAATAACTAAGAGCTTTAACAAAGTTTCAGGATATAAAACAAACCCACCCAAATCATCAGCATTTCTATATATTACTGACAAAGCACAGCAGCAAGAGATACAAAGAGAAATTCCATTTAAAATAACTACAAACAAAATAAAATATTTATGTGTCTACCTGCTAAGACAAACCCAGGAACTATATGAACACAATTACAAAAAGCTTCTCACACATATAGAAACAAAAATGCAATAATAGGGTTTTTTTTAAGACACTTAAAACAAAAAAGGTACATATAAAATGAAAATAGGGGATTGTAGCAGAATCAACTACACTATAGATTAAGTAAAAAAAAAAAAAGAGAGAGAAAGAAAGGTTGTAATCATGACAAAGGAAAGCAAAAATGGATCTAATTAAAAGACATAAAAAGGAAACCTTATTTTGCTAAGTTACCATAAACAATGGATTAGTATCAATACTAAAAATATACACCAAATGGCATAGCATTGAAATTCTTAAAGGAAAAGTTAAAATGTTATATCAGGAAGTAATACAACTATATTAGTAGGAAACATCTCAGACCTAGGTAAATCTAAACATAAAATGCATAAGAAAAAAGTAAAAAAAAACTTGAATAGAATTTTATAAAAGTTAGAAATGATGGGTGTTATTGTTCAGTTGTCTCAGTCATGTCTGACTCTTTACGACCTGTTACAGGCCAGAACTCTGTACTTATAACAAGGATTCTTACAAGATGTTAAGTCAGTAGAATTGATGAGACAATGGTTATCTAGTTTAACATGGTGATTAATAGTTCTCTAGTTCAGTATGTTTGATTTAATCTAATGATTGGTTTATATTCAGTATACTGTAAATGATCTAGTTATAATAGAGCATATAAGCTGGGACCAACTCAGCCAGGGTCAGACTGGGAGAAGACAGAGGACTGGAGGCGGGAGCTCAAGCTCTTGCAGCCAAGGAGAGAGATTCACTCCATCTCACACCACTGTGGTGGCTGGCCTGTCCTCCTCCATTTCCTCCATTGAAACCAAGCTAGCCTGGGCTCTAGGCAAGGAGATAATAAAGGATTTGAACTTTCTGCCTGGCTGTTCTTGTGTTGATTAATCTGCTGCAAAGAAGACTGCCCCAAAGACCTCCAGAAAACCAACCAGAACACTACAGTGACCCTATTTGGGGTTTTCTTTATAAAGATACTGGAGCAGTTTGCCACTTCTTTCTTCTGGTCATTTTATAGATGAGGAACTGAGGCAACGAGGGTTAAGTGACTTAGCCAGAGTCACACAGCTAGTAAGTGTTTGAATTTAGGAAAATGAGTTTCCAATTCTAAGCTCAGTATTCTATCTTCTGCACCATCTCCCTTGCATGATATAAGGATTTTCACTCATTTTTTATATGAGTGAAAAAAGATAGAGGAGAGAGAACATTTAAAAATGAAAATAAAACAAGAATTAATTTAAAATAAAAGCAGCATCAAATCTGTTTCAGAGAAGGGGCTCATTTATTTCAGAAGTAGTAACCTCATGAGTAAATAATGATTAAAACTTGGATAAATAAGGGTAAAGTCCATAATTGAGAGAATAATTTCAGATTATATTTGAAAGGAATAAAATTAATGACAAAACAAATAAGGGAAAAATCTTAGAAGTTAGAAAACAATTCCAACAACATGTAAAGTTGTTGCACAGGGAATGAAACAATTTTGAACAACTACTTCAGTGAAAGAAGGTAGAGAGGCAGAAAAAGAAGGGAAGTAGATTACAAAGTAAATAATTTAAGTAGAACATAAAAACTAAGAAAAGTGTAGGCGATTTGGAGGAGCTTTCAGCTGAAGAAAAAAAAGTAAGAATAAAAATGCATCAAATGAATTCAGGCAAAACTATAGAAAAGAATATAATACCCCAATTTGTTGGGTATTTACTATACTTTACCATGGAAGAAGGGGCAGTTTCAATAATGTTATATAAAGAAAACAAATTTAGTTTGTCAATAAGAATTAACAGAAAATTACATGATGGGTAGAGGAACCAAAAGCAATTAATTGAAATAAAAACTTAATATAGCCACTAAATTAATGAAGGAAAATATACCTGAACTATCAAAATGCATATAGTAACACAATATCATAGTCAACTTTCATATTCATCTTTCTGAACTGGGCAAAAACTAATTACAAAGGGAAATTTAAAATTGCATAATCTTTAAGAATTTAGGATTAAAAGTATTTCTTAGGACTACACAGCCACGCCATAGATATATACGCCCTTCATGCATATACATATGCATACATATACACCCACACCAAACAGCCATTTGTTAGGATACAAAGGAATCTAAAAGCTAAATATAGCCTTCACAATTCATCTTAATGCATAAAGATCAAGAACAAAGCACAGAACTAAATGGTGATTTTAATATGACATCCTAAATAATGGCTATATCAAACAATATAGAAATAATAATTATTCCAAAAATTATTATGAAAATATTATAAATTTCCTGGAATGGAGCTAGCATAGAATGGTCAATGCATAATTGTGTAAAGGTTATTTTGACATTTATATATATATTTCTTTTCAGTTGTTATTTTACTTTATTTTTTTAAAAATTGATTTTTCTCCTTTTGAATAAAGTTGGATAAATGTTTATCATTTTAAAAGTCTATTCAGTGAAATAACTCTTAGGTTATCAGCTCTAAAGTTATTATATTTTTTATCTTCTATATTTCTTCTCTAATTTTTCTACATTCTCTGTTTTGGATTATTTGAAGTTTATTTATTTGTTGGCTTCCTAATCTTTAAATGACATATTCAGTTCATTAATCTATTTTTATAATTTGATAATTTATATTTTTAGAATATAAATTGGCCTTTTATGACTATGATATTATTTCCTTCATGCTGCAGAAGTTTTCCCTGGCTATAATAGACAGCTATGTAAACCCATAATACTAGTGATAGAAAATTCTAAATTGTTGGTGTTGGGGAAGTAAGCCCACAGCACCACAACCACCATTTAAAGAGACAACTCTTTAAACTATCAATGCCAGGTCAGAGAATTAAATAGTAGGAATGGGACAGGATAGCATATATGTCTTGTCTGTGGAAGGGTTGAAGGAAACTTAGCAGCACTTCATTAAGCCTGAAGGAAAGAGCACAGCCATTGGCTAAAAGCAGTACTGACCACACAAATGTCAGGCTAGTTTGCCTTGATTTGCCTAGTGTAGAGGAACAGATTGAGATCTAAACCCCAAGGAAATAGCCATTAGAGAGGACAGAGTCAGAAAGGATAGGAGAAAATACGAATGGTCATTTTAAAAATTAATTTCAATCAGAAAGTTAAAGAAAAGGATTACGTATAAAATACAACTAAAATGATAAAACATTAGTAAAATGTAACAGAACTGGCTCACATGAGGAAAAATAAAAAGAGCAAAGACTAGATATTGTCTCTGATTCCCAAGACCTTTCAAAACTGCACAGAATAGAATCTTATGCTAAAGATAAAGTAATTTCAGCTATCTTTAAGGCCTGTGTTATTTAGAATCCAAAAGAAGGTTTAAAAAAGAAAACCTTAGTCTATGAACTGATGCTCATTGATCCTGAGCGCACTTGCCATTGTTATGTTATCACAATGGAATGAAAGAAAGAACACAGACGTATAATAGAAGCCATTATGAAACCTGGGTTCCTCCCTCCTTTCCTCTTCAATGTCAGAGTCAAGGAGAAAATTTGAAGATTTTTGTGCATGAGCAGATAAATCTACCACAAAATTATTAAGAACATAAAGGAAATATTGGTTCCATATCCAACAAATACATTCAAGAATCTAGGAATAAGTGCTGCAACATAGCACTTGGAATAATGTTGGAAATGATCCAACATTTGATGAGATGGGGGAACCAGTGGAATTTGAGGAGGATACCAAAAAAACCACAACATGCTATGCTGTAATGATTCAAAAGAAAAATGAGATTATGGGAGCAGAATTCATGGCCTGCATGGCAAAAAGAAAAAAGAAAAAAAGAAAGAAAAAAAAAGAAAGAAAAAAAAGAAAAGAAAAGAAAAAAAACAACAACAAAAAAAAAACAAAACAAAGAAAAGAAAAAGTCAGCATAGAAAAAACCAACCAATCTCTGATGAAAATCACAACCCACTAAAGAAATATAGAATACAAATATACACCGGTAAGAACAATCTAGAAGAAAAGAAGCAAAAAGTAACATTAAAAGAAAAACATGCACAAAACAAAACATACTTATTTCAAAGACAGAATGAATTAAGAGATGTCCCCAAAAGAACATGGTCAAATAAACAAAAAAGCTTTATTATAATGAAGGAACTAATAGAGAATTTCTGAACATAACAAGGAAACATCAATTGAAATAATTCAGAGAGTTTCCAGAAAACAACAATAATAGCAATTATTACTCAAGGCTGAAAAAGTTAAGATACATAATGGTTTAAATTCAGAAAAAAAAAAATGCCTTCATTTACAAAAGGGGAAAAAAAGCAAATGTAAATGTCAAGATTATTCTGTACCACAGGAAAAAAAAAATAGAAAATGGAATAATGTATTCCTGTTATGCTACAATTTTCTTTTACTGTCCTGACTCAGTTACCCTAATTATCCTGACCCAGTCCTGACTCAGTTTCTCTAATTGTTCTGCTTCAGTTTATAATTCAGCTCAAAGCTCAGTCATGCAAACCCTCCCCTCCCTCTTTATCAGATCTTATGTTTTAGAACATCAGAATGCTTTTCCCCATCCCAAGCTGCCAGAATATCAGATACCATCTTATCAAGATTCCTCTCCCCATCTCCGGTGGCTCATCCCACCCTGTCAGAATCTCATTCCCACTTCCAGCACCCTAACTCTGCCCCTGCCTCATTCTGTCCCCTGAGTTTGAGCCATGTGTATATAGGTCATTGAGAACTCACATTGTTGCTTAGATTCTTGGAGACGATAGTCTCATTCAGCCCTGGGATGAAACCATGGACCCATTTGGTCCCAGTAAATCTCTCTCTTTAAAATAAGTTACTAAATACTCTCTAATCTCTATCTTGCTTCAGTTTCTCCAGCATTAAATTCCAAAGAACAATGGGGCTAAGGATACGATTCAAAATGACCTACACTTTCAATGTGAGGTTAACAATAAATGGAAAAAAATGGATGCCCAATAAGAGGTATTTGAAAGATTTTTAGAAAGAAAACTAGAACCAAAGAGGTTATTTGTTTCTAAAATATCCCAAATAATACAACTGTAGGAGGGAATGTTTTTTGCTGAAGTTTTCATGGTTTGTCCTTTGTTTTCAAAGGGCACCATTCCTGTAATAGAACTATGTGTCTCCCTGATATTTGTGAAGAATGGGCTACCTGGTCTGAGGAAATTCCTAAAATGAACCCCACCCACATTTCTCTTGGGAAAAGTGTTGTGCTACCAAAAGCTACCTGAAAGTGGCTGCTGGAGATCCAACCCAGACCTGTAGAATGGATCTCCTGTTGGGAAAGAACGATACAAGAAGACTGAGAGGCAGTTGCTGTTTTCTGACCTCTCTGACTGAGAGACTGTTGTATTGTGGGAACTCTCTCCTCTTTTCTCTGCCTTCAATTTATCTCATTCCCAGTTCAAAACACCTGTGTCAGCAAAGGCTGCCCTTCAACTCCTTCAGATGCTATGATCCACAGCTGTGTGGGCTCTTGGAGAATTGACCTGCCCTTTAGCAGGAAAACTACCTGGTTTCCCACGGGAATCACCCACCTCCAATTAATCTGTGAATCACTTTGGTCTGGGAAATGATCAGTACCCTTATTGATTTGACAATTAGCTCTTAATCCTCTCTAACCCCAAACCATAGAAAGTTAATAAAAAACAACTGTACCTCAAAACTCGGCTAATTCTTGTTTGGAACTAGGCCCCTGGGAAGTTGTTCTCAGTGTAAAATAAACCCATTTTTGGCCAAAAAACCTCCCCTGCAGTCTGGGATTCTTTGGCAAAAACCTGTGACATTGGCCCGGGGACCCCGTTGTTGTTAGTGTATCTCTCACCTCTCATGTCTCACCCTTCAACATTATGACATCAAGGAAGTGGTGCAATGACACGCAAGTGAATGTAATTAAATGAAGGACTGTGCAGAGTCAGCAGTCTCATTTTCTCTTCCAGAATTATCTGGGTCCAATGGCAAGATATAGATCAGGATAACTACAGATGCTCTGGATGCAGTGGGAGATCTTGATCTTTTTTACTCAAGTCTTTAATAGGTCTCAGTTTGATTTAGCAAAGCCTAATCAATAATGAAGATTAATTAAAAATGAGGAAGAGAATAGCCTCTTTCATAGAGTAAAAACAAAACAAAACAAAACACCTTAATCTGGGAGGGTAAAACTCTTAGGGTTTAAGGACAAAGGAGAAACAAATGCTATTTATATCCACTCTGGGCCAATTAGAGCTCAAACAATGACCAAGAGAAATTTGATTTGGGATATGTTGTTGATCAGTCTATGAGAGCCAGGGTAATTTGGATTTAAGGCTTGGTTTGATTAAACTGATCAAACCCAAAGATATCTTATAGGGTTTATAGGACCAAAATTTATATTCCTTTGGGCAGAACACCTCATGCAAGAGAATAAATGTAGCAGGCTAGGACAGTAATAATAACAGAGTTACTGCAGAAAAAACCATAAGAAGTTTCATTCTACATTACAACAAGAAGACATCTGGAGAAGGTATCAGTGAAAAGATGGGCATGGAGAAGTTTTAAGAGAAACTGGAAACATTTAGGTGATTTTCTAGACTTTCATGGAGCTATATTAAAACAGGACAAGAAAGTGTATAAGTGACAGAGAGGAATGTGTAATGTGCCATAGATAAATCATAGGCTGGCAATGAGGGGGAAGTTGACCCCTGTCATCTAAGAAAGAAAGTAGAGTAGGAAGGAATGGATGAAGAAAAGTGGTGAGCATTGAAAAAAAAAAAGGTAGAAAGGAAGGAGACCTTATTTTTTCTGGCAGAAGGGAATTGTACTGAATTCTCCTATGAAAGAAGGAAGATAGTCTATCAAGGAAAATAAGTTATGAGGTTAAGGTCTAACACCAAAGATGGGGTTTAGTAGCAATTCACATGTGAACATGTGGGACAGTAATGAGCAGAAAAATAATCAGACTCTTGAGGTTAAAAAAAAAAAAAGGAATTTATTACAATCTCACAAGAAAAGGCAACTCCTAATAGACAAGGTGTTGTCAATAAAGGAGTGCAAAGCACAGATCGAAAAACAATATAAAACAGACCAGAAACAACCCCTGCTTTGGTCATCTTTTCCATTGCTGAGAGAGACCAGGCTTTTTTTCTAAAAATGGAAATCTATCCCCAGAAAAATAAATTATTAGTAAATAACAAACTCATAATTTAAATTTCCCTAGAGAACTGCTATACAAACAGATAATTCTTGGAGCAGAGAATTCTTTAACTTGAATTCCCAAAGCCATCATCGCCTTTAAAAGAAGTACTTAAATGCTAATTAAGAGGTGGTGGGAAATAGGAGGGGAAATGGTCCTCCAAGACAAACACTTGAAGCTTTTTAGCTATAGGTCAACTTTTTATTCTAAAATCACAATTAGAGCATTGTTCAAAGCCACATTCCCATGAGAAGTCTTCATTCATTTTATCCCACACAGTAAAAATTCACTATTGCTTTCCTATTGCTAAAAGATATCTTTTTTTTTTTTAATTTATTAATAAGAAGAGATTACAGACAAAATGAAGAGCTAAAACAGACACTTATAGGAATAGGGATAAATATGAAATAATATTGGGAGAGCATATAATTATCAAGGAAAGGTTTTTGGTTTTTTTTTTTTCTTCCTGAGGCAAGTGGAGTTAAATGACTTGCCAGGCTCACACAACTAGGAAGTGTTAAGTGTCTGGGACCACATCTGAACTCTGGTTCTCTTGACTTTAGAGCTAATGCTCTATCCACTGTGCCACCTAGCTGCCCCAAGAAAGGGGTTTTTAACAATCAACAATGGAAAAGACAAATTCCCTAGTGAAACTCACAAATAACCAGGAGAATGGGAATATGCTATGAAATGGAAGCATGTCACTGACTGGCAGGCTAAATTGATAGAGGAGTTTAGCACCCTAAAATAAGTAGTTAACTATAACAAGAAGAAAGACACTGTGAGGCATGGGGGAGAAGTAAGGAAAAAGATCAGGAGGCATGAGGGAGGGCTGAAGAAAAAGGTAATATGAGGCATGAGGTTCTGGGTAAGGAGAAAGACATCATGAGACAGAATAGGATAACTTCAATATGGATTGGACAAAGATAGCTTGGGCCAAGTACAAATGTATAGGGGAAATTTAACTTGGGGGTTTGACACAAGTTGGCTTTACAGTAAAGTGGGTTTTCCCAAAACCTCCATAGGGGTGGAACCCTAAGCTGAGTTGATCCCCATCAATGCCCTTCCCTGCTCACCTCAGGAAGTATTATAATCTTATCTCAATTGGCTTTCTTCTGCCAACCCCACTTAGTGATTAAGGATCTCATCATAAGGATCTTGCACTGAGTGTGGAGTATGGAACAAGGAAAGAGATTGAGACAAATGGAGGTAAAGGTAATCAGAGAAACTCATATTATCAGTGGCAGGCTGCATAATCAAGGACTGGGTATGAGAGGATCTCTACAACATGTCCTCTCTGACTTCTGTGATAATTGGCATTATTGTGAGAATTAGGAACAATGAAAAAAAGGAATCCATGGGGCAAGTTCTGCAAGGCAGAAATCACTTAGGGGAAAAGCCTAAAATAACTTGGTACCTTTGATTATATGAGGAATACAGAGGGGGAAAAAAGAGACCAGATAATTATGTGTCCTGAATCAAATAATGAGAATCTAAAGTAAACAGTGAGAGAATATGGGTACTAAAAAGAATTAAATAAATCATTTTTGAAAGAACAAAAATGAAATAATAATAATAAAAAAAAAAACCCACTAATGAACAGGAGTAGCTGAAAGGGAAGAGAGAGCAATAGAATCTGTTTTACTAACTGAAAGAAAAATAAAAGATATGAAAGAAATCTATAACCCCAAATGAAGGCAAGAAAGCAAAAGGAACTAATAAACAAAACAGCAAAAGGAAATGGATAACAAACAAGAGGAAGATTCTGGGCATGCAGAAGAAAGCCAGTGAGTGGGAAGAAGTCTACCTTTAAAAAATGATTCAGGTAAAATAACCGAGGGAACACAGTAATGTGTCTATATCATAAGAGGGGGAAAATGATCATTTGAGCTGATAGAGGAAAATATAAACTTAACTCATAATTTTAAATATGAATGGATTGGGTATTTCAATAAAATATAAAAAAGTGAGATTAGATAAGATAACGAACCTTATAATCAGATGCTTATAAAAAAATCACATTTAAAAACAAAACAAAGACCTACATAAAATGAAACTGAAGGAATAAAAAACAAAAATACTTATCAAAACAAAACAGAATTTACAATCCAGCCATCTGACAAATTAAAGACATTTTTAAGATTCAAACAGTTCAAAAACAAAAATTGAAAGTAGAGTTGAAAAAAATATATTATGCTGAACCATAAACAATACATCAACATAAGTAATACATTTATATGCTCCACATGTCTTAGCATACACATTTATAAAAGAAACATTATCTGAGTTTCAGGAGACACAGTAACAAAATAGTGACAAAGAACTTCAAAATCCCTCTCTATTTTGGATAAGATTCATACACACACACACACACACACACACACAAAGGAAAAATATAGAACTGAATAAATTTCTGAGAAAACTAGTTAAAAGACTTATGTATCTTCTAAATAGGACAGGATGCATTTATTTTTTAATACCACATGAATTTTTTATATTAATTGACCATGTACTAGGAGCAAAGAGATATTATAAAGAAATATAAAATAAAATAAAATAACCAAAATAATTAATATGCTTTACAGATCATAGTACAGTAAAAAATAGTAATTGGTCTGGTTCATAAAATTTACAGAAGTGAATGGAAAATTAATGAAATCCTAAAGAATGAGTGGTTCAAAGAACCAAATCAATAAAATAATTAATAATTCCATAAAAATAAATGCTAATGAATAATCATGTCAAAATCTTTGTCATAGAGTCTTAAGAAGATCATATCCTCAGTCATTTCACATTGATAAAAAGGAAAAGAATATTAATGAATTGAATATACTTTAAAAATATAAATCCAATAAACAAAATTAAATAAGTATATATATATATACATATATATATATATATATATATATATATATATATACATATATATATATATATATAAAATCAGATAAAAAATCAGAGGGGAAATAGGTAAATTGGAAACAAAACAATCATAGAAATGATAAATATAGCTGATTTATTAAATAACTAATAAACTAGACCCTTTTTAAATCTGATTAAAAAGAAAAGAGCATCTCAAATCAATAAAATAGTAAATGTGAAAGGTAAAATCACAGCAATATCAGAACAAAAAGCATAATCAGAAGATATTATGCACAGATACTAACAGTTAACAGTAATTATTTTCCATCCCCTTAATTTTATTTTGTGTATGTCTTTTTGAAAAATGTTTGTCTTATAAGCAACAGATATAAGGGTTTATTTTCTTATCCAATGTGTCTCTCTTTCCCCCCCCCCAATTGTTTAATCTATTTACATTTAAAGTCATGATAGTTAGAGTTATATTTCCCTTCATCTGTCTCTAATACTGAGAGAGTTTTTATTTTTAAGTTATGAAATTTCCCCACTTCTGTATGATGTGCCTTTGTTGTGTCACAGTTTCCCTAAATTGTTCTACTTCAGTTTACCTGAATTTTTCTGCCTCAATCCCCCTGGTTGCAACCCCCGCTCCCCCCCTTTCCTGACTATTAGAACTGATATAACTCAGGACTGGCTACTCTAGGGTCATAAACTATAAATGTTTAATCTCAGATAAAGGGGAGATCTTCTATTTCGGACATTGCGGTTCTCAAGTCCTCCTAAGTTATCAAGAATTTATGGTCCTCACCCCCCAACAGGTCAAAACTGGATTTATGGTGTGTTCCTGGAAATTCCCACTCACTAGTGCTCACTCTAAACCACCCCTACATTATGTCACCTGATTGCTAGAGCCCTATAAAAACTATTGGAATCTCACATGCGATGCTGAATTCCTTGAGATTTAAGTCCAATTCAGCCTTGGGGACAAAATGGATTCTGCTCTGCCTCCAGACAATCTCTCCCTCTTAGAAATTCAAATAAAATATTTAAAACTCTCTAATCTTTATCTAACTCATTACACCTTCAGTCACATTATCTTTTTTTTTTTTTTAAGGTTGTCCTCTTCCCAGTGCTTTCCCTCCCCTCATCACTAATTCTCCTTTCTTATTTGTTTTCCCTTTTGCTTACTAGTTCCTTTCCCACCCTCTTGTTTTCATTTGGTTTTGTGATTTTTTTTCCCCCCCTACTTCCTCAGATGCTCTCATTTAAACAGATTCCTACTTCCTCTGATTCCCTTTGATGGGGGTTGAGGTCCCTTTAAGAACCCCACCCCACCCCCATGGCTGACCTTAGATTTACTTCCCAGCCCCCACTGGATCTGAGCCAACTTGGGGCATCACCCACAAGCCTAGTAAGGTATAAAAGAGCCAAGCTGCAGCTCTCTCTTTGCAGAAGCCCTTCCCCCAACATGTATCCTTCTGGCCATGTAAGTGTTCCTGTCTGCCCAGTGACCACCTTTGGCCCTGGTGTCTTTCTGCTTTCAACTTTACTTCCAAATCCCTACAATAAACCTTTTTATCAATCTAGGTTTTTGGGCTTGTAAATTCATTTACAGGAGACACTGTGCTGTCACAAACTTTGCACCGACCAAAAGGGGTTCCCCCTTTCCTATCTCTCATCACCTTCAACTATTTCTCTTCATTAGGAATGAAGCTTTAAATGTCATTTTTGTGCCCCTTTTCTAAAATGATTTCTTTCATTCTTTTACTTTTCTTTCTCCATATAATTTCTGGCCTTTCTTCTCTGAATTCTTCATACAATCAAATCTTTCAAGTATCCATTCTAAACTTTCTCCTCTAGGAAGTTTCTGAGACCATCTCATTTAGGAAATATCATAAAGAAAAAAATAATAATAATTGGAGCTACATTTAGCATAATTGATCTTTGTCAATATAAGAAATAAAATTATAACATCAAAATGCTTTGTAGATTTAGTAATATGCAAATTAAATTAATAAAGGAATATTTTACAGACAGAAAATATTAGGCAACTAAGTGGCACACTAGACTATTGGACATAGAATCCAGAAAACCTGAATTCAAATTCAGCCTCAAATAGTGACAAGCTGTATGACTTTGAGCAAGTTACTTACTTCTATTCACCAGTTTCTTCAATTGTAAAATGAAGCTAATAATAAAATTTACCTCCTAGGGTTGTTGTGAGGATTAAATAAGATAATATTTATGAATCAATTAGCACAATGTCTGTTACATATTAAGCACTGTATAAATGCCAACTATACTACTAATGCTACTTGTTCATTCTTCATTCTTAAAGAGGATCATGACATCAGGGAGAAGATGCCATGACATGCAAGTGAATTAGACTTAAGTGAGGGAGGGCTGTGCAAGGTCACCTGCCTTACTTTCTCCTCCAGAGCCAGCTGGGTTTAATGATCAAATATAGATCAGGATGACTAGAGATGTTGCTAAGTACAGTAGGAGATCAATATTGCTGCTATTACTATTAAATAACTAAACTCTTTTGACAGAATAAGTTTTTTAGCATCCTGGGAAATTATGGTTAGAAAGTAGAAATGAATAATACTTTTAAAAATTAAAAACATATTGTTAATACTATGCATCAAAACTATTTGGTTGAAAGGTCAGAGCATATGAACAGGCAGTTTTCAGACAAAGCTATCTGTTATCTTATCAAAAAATTATCTAAATTAGGGCTTTTTAAACATTTTTCCACTTATGCTCCCTTTTTTGCCCAAAGAATTTTTATGTGACTCTGAGTATAAAGGCAGATAAATTAGGCATAAAAATCAAACATTTACTGATGATAAATTATAATTCCATGGCCTCCACATTCAATTACAAGACCCCATATGTGGTTGTAATCCACAGTTTAAGAAACTAGCCTCTAAATCACTATTGATTAGAGAACTGGATATTAAAGTAATTCTGAGGTACCACCTAGGAGATTAGTTACTATGACAAAAAAAAAAAAAAAAAAAAAAAGAAAATGATTAATGTTGGAGATGTGGGAAAACTGGGATACTAACACATTGTTGGAGGAATTACAAACTGATCCAATCATTCTGGAGAGCAATTTAGAACTATGGACAAAAGGCTATACAATGTGCATAACCTTTTATCTAGCAATATCACTGCTAGGTTGATATCCTAAAGACATCAACAAAGGGGAGAAGATGTACAGAAATGTTTTAATAGTTCTTTTGTGAAAGCTAAAAATTGAAAATCAAAGGGACACACATCGATTGGAAAATGGCTGAACAAACTCTGGTGTATGATTTATAATGGAATATAATTGTGTTATAAGAAATGACAAGCAGAATAATTTCAGAAAAAAAAACCTCGCAATATTTACATAAACTGATGCAAAGTGAAGAAAATAGAACCAGGAAAATGTACAGCGTAACAACAATATTATTCAACAAAGACTTCAAAATGACTTGGCTATACTCAATAATACAATGATCAAAAACAATCCTGAAAGACTAATTATGTAGATATTAACCGCTGCCAGAAAAAGAACTGATATTGACTGAATACAGAATGGGAATATTATTTTTCACTTCATTTTGTTCTTTAAAAAAATCAAGTATTATTCTACAAAATAACAAATATGGAAATGCATATGTATAACATATCTTTATTGCCTATTATCTCAGTAAGGGGAGACGGTATGAAGGGAGGGAGGGACATACACATTTTGGAACTGAAAACTTTAAAAAATGTTAAAAATTGTTTTTAACATATAATCGGAGAATAGCTGACCAATTTATGATATGAGTATAATGAATTACTATTGTGCTATTAAAAATGAGGAGTAAGATGTCCTCAGAAAATCCTGGAGAGATTTATATGAACTGATGCAAAGTGAAATGAGCAAACCCAAGAGAACATTTTTCACAGTAATAGCAATATTGTACAATTATCAACAGTGAACAACTTATCTGTTCTCTCTTAATTAAAAAATATATATATTAGGGGTTGCTTTTTAGAAAAGAGTGGTAGAAGGCATTCATTTCCTACCAGCTACACTTGTTGGACTGTGCTCCACCACACTGGGTACCTTCTTCTCCATATTCCCACCTACTCCCATTATATTTTTCAGCTTCCTTTCATGTGTCTTCCCCTCAATTAGGATTGTAAATTCCTTGAGGGCAGAGACTTTCTTACTTTTTTCTTATATCCTCAATTCTTATGCTTGGCATATAGTAGGCAGTTAATAAATGTTTATTGACCAATTGATTGGAATAGAGATTAAATTTTTTAAAATTATCAATAATAACAATTTACTGGGATTTTAGATTTTAATTAATTAATTTAAATCATATGATAAGTATTTCAGAATTATTTGTTGAGTTGACTAGTAATAACAATAACAAGCATTAATTAAGCCTCTTCTATATAAAAGGCATTATGCTAGGCATTGGGGATGTGAAGACAAAAGTAAGTCTGTCTTGCTATCAAATAGCTAATGTTCCATCAGAAGATACAATATGTACCTATATTTCATAATGTTATATGTGAATATTCTTCAGAATATGTGTAAATTATAAAATATATTCCATTAAATATTTATATGACTATTTTACAGATTGGTGTGTGAATATTTTATTAAAATATATGTGAATTACCTAAAACATATTATATACAAAATAAATACAAAGTAATTTTGTGGGGATTGTGGAAGAAGTACAGTTCAGGATGAGGTTCCCGGCAAAGGTGACACAAGTTGAGCGTTGCAAAAAAAAAAAAAATGGAGTGTTGCAAGTGCATCCTCTGGTTGTCATCCTTTCGTCTGCTGATATTCCTAATTAGGCTTCCCTGAGCCCAAATATATGTTGCTGATATGAGAATTTCTATTCAATTAATAAAATTGAAGTAAATTGCGCTGCCGTTAATCTCTGAGAACAAAGGAGATGAAAGATCCCCTGTGTTTACAAGAGGGTTCTATAATAGCATTGACCTTGAGAAGGAAAATACTGTTTCACTGATCAACTTTTAGGTGCCTTTAATTTAGAAATATTGTTTTCATTGCAAAGGAGACCAGCTTTGGGGAAGGAAAAAAAATTAAACACAATGTAACAATATTATGGACCAGGATAAATTAGAATTTTCATTATTAAAAGAAAATTACTAACCTCGAGATGTTATTACATCTAGTGATTTAGCAAGAATGTTTCAAATCCAACAATATTTGCTAATCCACTGTTTGCAGAATGGTTGCAAGACATATGATGCATGCTTAGCAATAATTAGGTACTTAGCAGGCTAAGTATTTCGTGAATAAAATCAAACAAAATCAAGTAATTAGACAACAGACAAAATGTCTGAAGTCTTGTACTGACAATGGTTGATATTGAGATTTAACAGAGTGGGTTATGAATAAATAACATATATAATAGTATACTTACAAACAAAAGGATCTTTCTGAACTATATAAATATAACCAGTCAGGGTCTCATTCTCACCCAGGTCAGAATGCATGAAGTCCAAATTGCTTTGTTCTTTAGGAACTAAATTATTTGATCATGAGCAAAGGAGGGAGAAAGACAGGAGCTTTAGAAATGCCATTCTTAAGCACTCAATGTCATTTATCAGGATCTTCAGTTTTCAGTATTCACTCACTAAAGGGGTAGAAAAGCCTGTGCTGGATTCCTGAGGCAGGATAAGGGGGCATGGATGAAGGAGAGCCAGAGGTAATTTAAATTCTACCAAAAAATACAAATTGATAAAGATGAAAGGCAGTGTAACATAATTTTGGGGGGAAGCTTTGAAGTGGTCCTGCATTTACTGCCCAGGCTTATTTCTGTGAGACCTTGATAAAACTGCTTTGCTGTCTAGTCTACTTTTTCCTTGTTGTTTAATAGTTTTACCTTCTGGATTTATCATTCAGTTGTTTTACTTTCATGTCCAGCTCATTGTAACCCTACTTAGGATTTTTTTTTGGCCAGGATACTATAATGGTTTGCCATTTCCTTGTGGATAAGCAACTTAGGCAAACAGGGTTAAGTGACTTGCCCAAGATCACACAGTTAGGAAGTGTCGGAAGTTAGATTTGAACTCAAGTTTTCCTGACTCTAAACCTGACACTATCCAACGCACCACCTAGTTTCCCTTCTTAATGGAATGTCCATTATGAGGAAGGACAGAAGAGTGAAAAGACTCCAAGATTTGGAATCAAAAGTTACTATTCTCAAATTTTTTACTTGCTAACTGCATGACTTTAGAGAAATCAGTTAACTACTATGGGCCCCAGTTTCCTCATAAGGACATTGGACTATATATATATATATATATATATATATATATATATATATATATATATATATATATATATATATATGGAGAGAGAGAGAGAGAGAGAGAGAGAGAGAGAGAGAGAGAGAGAGAGAGAGAGAGAGAGCCTTATCTGTTGTAAGTCTATGATCCTGTGTTCTGAATGTAGTGGATTTGCTGGTAGCCATGTCAAACTATTAACTTTTATTGAGATTCCAGTCTACTGAGACCAATAGATATGATTTTGTTTTTATTTTTAAATTTTTGCATAAACTTGTCTAGCCATGCTACCATACTCATACAAGCTCCCAGGATTCTTATCACAACTCTCCCTCCTACAGATAAATTGCATTATCACAGTTTCTTTAAAAAATAATCTCTCTTTGTATTCCAATTTTGAGCAACGTGCAAGTTTGGTAAGCAAGTCTTTTAGAGAAGCAATTTATTCACCTGGATTTATTTATTTAAATCACCAGCAGGGATTATTAACATTATGAAGCTAAGGATAGGGTCTTAAGATATTTCACAAGTTGATTTAACATTAACTTTGTCTTATCAACAGCTAGTTCAATCTCAGTTTATTAACATTTGGTCCATATCTCTCCTTCTAAAATTCAGGTCTACTAAGCCAGTGGCATTCTCCTGATCTGCCAGCTTGGGCAATTAAAAAGAAAAAGAAATGAGGTTAGTAGGGATGTTCTATTCATAAAAAAACAATATTTATTCCTTGTGATCCAGTCTTAGAATGTGTTCAATAACTATAATGCATTCTAGAGTTTTCATTTCAAAAATAACTATTCAAGTTCATTCAACCTATAATGTGAAGACTTTGTTTCCTCCCATTTCCTTGAAAAAATAAATCTCAACAAGATACCTTATATTTGATCTTGACAAATGATCTCTTTTCCTACAGAGCATCTTGAATTTCTATGATTCTTCATATTCATTTCTTTTACTACTTCAGGATATCGTTTGTCCTGACATGATCTCAGTTAACTAAGGAGAGCCCAAGGCTTTTTTGCTATTTCCTTCCTTCCTTCTATTGTGTTTCAACTCTATGTTAATCATTTGTATTCTATCCTTTCCAATCCAAATATTATTCTCCTTTACAATTCAATAGAAGGTCACCAGTCTCAAGTACTTTTGTTTTCTATTGATCATCCATTGGTATTGCCCTACCCACAAGTACTGCTCCAGTCTTTGCCTTGATCTTCCTTTCACTCTCAAAGTAGTTAAAAGAGTTTATTGACAATCTCACTTCCTCCTCTGCATTAATTATTCCTCTCTTTACTATTTGTAACACCTCTCTTTTCTTTTAACTCCTATAGATTTATTATTATTAATATTCTCTACATGAGTAGATGATTTCTCTGTATCTTAACTCCAGTTCTTCTTGGTAGATCTCCCTTCCCCCTTCCTCCCTGATTAATTTATACTTTTACAAACTGTGGAGAATTCCTGAACTATCTTGGGTCAACTTTTCTCAGTGAATGAGATCTTTCCTGAGCCTTCTCTTATATTCATTGAAATGTTCTCTACCAAAATCAAGAGTATATGTCAGATTACATTCAATTTTCCTCTCGATCTCTATCATGAACTCCAAAAGAGAAACATCTTCTGGCAAGATCCATTCAGTTCTTCCCCTTCAGTCAGTATCAATCAGAGTAGAACAGTCTCCTTTTTTAATTACCCTTATCTTTTGAGGAATAAAATTTTCATTAAAGCAAAAGTCATTGATGGCTGTTCTATGTTTTGTTTGTTTGTTTTTTGCCCGAGAAAAAGTTCTCCAGTAGATATCTTGAAAGTTGTAGGAAAGCATCCCCATTAAATCATGCGTGTGTGGTAGAGCTTTTGTGTGTTTCTTGAAAACTCTATCTCTTTCCCACTCTTCTTAATGGCTTGTAGAGGTAGAAAGGATCTCCCACAATACTAAATTCTCAGTATCCCTTCATGAACAGTTGCCATATTCTTCCACTCTGGGTTTTCTCCTCTGATTATGTGTGCATATGTAAATGTGTGTGTGTGTGTGTGTGTGTGTGTGTGTGTGTGTGTGCACATGGCTAATTTGCCCTTAGCTATGGCTCTCTGCTCTGTCTGAATGTTTGTCCCTCTTAGAGCATCATAGTCGAGTAATGAGGTCTTTCCAAGCAACAGTGATATCTATCAAATCAAATTTGACTCCTTATTAAAATCTGCAACAAGTCATTTATGTCTATGAATTATGCATTATGTACAGATATTGGAAGCATCAGATATGATTAATGGATTACTTCTTGGAATGTATCTCTTGTGAATTAGTGCTGATACACTTTCTTTGCTGAACCTGAAATTCTCTATGGTACATGGTTTGGCAGAGCTATAATGTCTCAGTTTTTTCTATCCTCTCCTTTGTCAAGGCAAAGTAAACTTGGCCATTTTAGGCATATGTGACATTTTCAAAGCGGAAAGGAATACATGCTTATTATTATTCCCAAGAATAGGGGGGCACAGAACTTTGGAAATAGATTCACCAGTTATCAAGTATGTTAACAAATGGAAAATTTTAAAAAATGGATGAAGCACTGCTTCAATTTTAATTTGAGCATCCCTGGGAGAATATATATACTTTGGGAAATATAGAAACTAAGCTTTAGTTAAAAGATTATGAGAATTATAAAGGCCAAAAGAAAACATGAACAAGGCATATAAAGCAATACTACCCTCCCCAACATGTATATGTGTGTATGTATTTATATATTTATACATGTGTGTTGGCCATTTCTACATAATTAAATCTACAAATGCAGAAGTAAGGAAAGTCTCAGAATCTGGGTATAAGTAAATTGTTACCTGTTGTTTCTTCTTTTCTTCTTTAATTGTCCAGTTATTTTTGGGAGTGAGATAATATGCTTCAGACAATTGTATAATCATAGATTATGATTTCAAAGAAAAGAAGACTGTTCAAGAACCTTTTAAAATCACAGATGACCCATCAGAGCCCCCAGTTTTAATTTCTCTGCTAAAAAAGATATCAAAAGGGGGTACTTTAAAAAAGATCATGGAAGCAGACTAATCCAAATTGTGCTCACTGCTAATAATTGTTCCCCAATGCAGTCCCCTTTGCTCTATTTGCATTTTCTAAAGTGTATGGTTTAGCAGAGCTTATGGTGATTTACCCCCCTTCTCCTTTGTCAAGGTAAAGCTAAAAATAGCACTTAAAGCCTCTGTGACATCTTTTAAAGTTGAAATAAGGCATATATTCCCTATCCTCAGTTTCTTGAGTAGTTTAAAGACTACACACTAAATCTGTCTTTGCTCAGCTTGTTAATTATGGTAGCTGGCATTTGTATATAACCTTAAAAGGATTAAATGCTTTAACTACATTCTCAATTATCAAAAATCCTAAAAATAGCCCTGTATTATCATCCTGATCTCCAAGTTGACAAAATTGAGACTAACTTTAATTTTTAACCACATGACTAGTCCATAACTAAGTTTTGGGAGCGAAGATGGTGCAGTAAAGTCAGGAAACTGGTTGGGCTCTCCTAGTTTCCCTCAAAAACATGCTCTCCATGCCTAGCTTCACTTAGCTATCTGTGTAATTCTCAATTCTTTGATGCAAGTCTCAGAACTTGGTCCTCTTATAGAGTATGAAACACACAATAGCCTTGTTCTCTATAGTGCATAATTTTAGAAGGGCATTGCTCATAATTATATCCACAGATAAAGTATAAGCATATTATGATGCTCATTTATCATATGATCAAACTAAGCCTATGAGATGTTGAGGGAATTTTCCAAGGTCACACAGCTAATAATTATAATAACTGAGATTTTAAACAATTGACTTCTAATAAGAAATCTAAAGTTTGTTTTTCCATTACATACTACTTCTCCCCACAATATTGAGAATGTCATCTGCCATCAGTGAGCCTGAAGTCTTGTAGGGAATGCAAAATATGGACATGAAAGATCATAATTTTTCATCAATGCAAGTCATCCTTCCATCGAAACAAAACCCATCCTTTCTATGCCTTATTAGTTAGTCTTAATGTGATGCTCTGGCCAAAATGAATGAAGTAGTATCTGTATTTTTCTAAGCTGTTTCTTAGATTCCAGACCTACAGTCCATCTTTGGATCAGTCTTTGAAGATGTTGAACCCTGGTTACAGCTGCTCACACTTTCCTTCCCTTTGCATCCAAACCTTAATATCCCTGGGTCATCTCAATTCCATAGGAGAAGAAGATTTCAGTGGAGTATTTGTGCAACACAATCCATTTATATTAAAATTAGCATGTTTCCAATTGAGGGAATTTGAAAACAACTGAAACATCAGTGTGTTCCTACCATCCTCAGCCATCAGAATCCCACCTTGCAAATCAATGTATTCAACTCCACCAATTTCTCAAGAAATTGGTATAGATTATAAACCTATAAAGGAGACAGCAGGTCGTGTTTATGATCAATTTCTTTTGCAAAGGTCTGGAGTCCTAAATAATAGCACAATAGAAGAAATGTCATTCCAAAGTCTCAAATTAACTCAGTAGACAGAAATTCAGTAGTCAAGGTGTTGGGAAACATGTTCAAAAACTGAGTGAGGAAACTGAAAATATGGTATTTCTATTAGAATCCCTCCTGAAATAAGTGAACAGCATTGACTCTGCTACAAGCTGTCCATTTTCATATGGAGAATAAACACGCCAGTCCCCCTCGCCTGCCTTGAACCAATAGAGGGATTTGATTAAGCTCTTTTCACGGCACGGAGCTGTTCATACTACTAAGATTGATTTGATATCCACAATGTCAGTGGCTACTGGAATGAATGAGGGAAAAAATCCATCCATCAGTTTCAAATAGGGGTTAAATGCTGTCTGCTTCTTAATAAAATCTGGGTAAGCAAAATCTTTGTCAGAGACCAGCAGAGTTTTTCCTCCAGTGGTTTTGCTACACAAGAAAATGATTTCATCATCTGGGCTTTAGCAAAGGCAGTATTGTGGAGCAGAAGCCAGAAGAATCATACAATCACAGAAAGTCAAAAGCTGTATAAGACTTAGAGGCTACATCCAGTCTAAGCTGCATTTAAATAGGACACCTTTCTCCTAAATACCTGATCCAATACCTAAATACATCATCCAATCTCAATTAAGAACCTCCAGTGAGGGGAAGCTCACTCCCTTCTGAGGTAGCCCATTTTACTTTAGGATTGTAAGCAAGTTGTTTTTCCTCTTCTCACATTGAGCCCAAATATTTTTCTTTCCAACTTCTCTCCCCACCCAACCTCTTCTTCCCTTTTCAGTCTTTTCACAGTATACTTCTCTCAGCATCTGCTATAATCCACTATATCAGCCTCTTTGTTGTTCCTTTTATCCCACACTCTATCTCCAGATTCTCTGCCTTTTTCCTGGCTGCTTCCCAGACCTACAAGGATCCAATTCTTTGTTTCCACTTCTTGGATTCCCTGGCCCCTTTCCATACTCAGTTTGAATACTGTTTTTTGTATTAATCCTTTTCTTGTCCTCTATACTGCTGGTACCTTCTTTCTGAAATTAGCCTATATATGAAATATAAAAGATATACCTATTTTGAACACAAATATCTACTGCATGTTCACCTTTATTAGATTGTCCTTGAGGACAGTGACTTGTCTGTGCCTTTCTTTTCATGCCCAGCACTTAACACAGGGCTTATTCTGCTAGACATCCTTTCTGAGGACAGGGAAAACTGGAGTCTCTCATTCTCCATCACACTTTTCTTTTCACGATTCTATTGACCTTTTAATGTCAAACTCACCCCTGATGCTTATTAACCAAATGATATGGGATGGTCTCTTCCTCTTTCAACTGTTTTCATCACATTGATACACTACGGAGATAAGAAGATTTGCTCTCACTGCCCCTTTGGGATGTGGTGATGATAGCTATTAATGTCACTGCCTGTTATCTAACCAGTTATCTGCATTAAGGACTGAAGCACATGACCATGTGGCGAACATTACCCGTGTTATTCTACCAAGAATCTGCTACCGGTCATGGGAAATATTTCATTAGGACTCTTATCATTACATCAGAAGCTGCTAAGAGGCTGTAAGACTTCAAATCTATTAAGGACTGATACTTATTTCCACATAACGATCTTTCATGGGAATGGCCAACAAAATGTCTCTTAGGTTTGCCTTTAGAAAACTGATACCCTACCAGCCCTGAATTCAGGAGGACCTGAGTTCAAATCTGCTCTCAGACACTTAACACTTCCTAGCTGTGTGACCCTGGGCAAGTCACTTAACCCCAGCCTCAGGGAAAGAAAAAAAAAAAAAAAAGAAAAGAAAGAAAAAGAAAAAAGAAAAAAAGAAAACTGATACCCTGCATTGAGCACCATCTCCAGTCATCTTGATCTATATCCTACAACTGGACCCAGTTGACTGAAGGGGAAAGTAAGACTGGTGACCTTGCACAGCCCTCCCTCACTTAAATCCAACTCAACATGGCATGCCATCACCTTCCTGATGTCATGGTGCTCTTTGGGAATGAAGGGCGAACAAAAACAATAACATAATTTTGATTGGGGGTGATGAAAGAGAAAATGAGAGGGGAGAGTATGAGAGTGAAAGGGAAAGAGGGTGAGAAGGGAAGGAGAAAGACACATTTGGCAGAAACTATCAGATATATAAGCTTTCAGGCATATCCTAGCTCATTGTAAACATATACAAGTACATTATCTCAGTAAGATGGAAATAGGATCCTTTAAGATAATCTTTAAAATACAAGATGTGCCAATTTTTTTTCCTGAAAGGAGAATAGAAACAGATATTTTTTCCTAGACCCAGTTTAACTTACTTCAATTTGAGGATATGTTGACTTCCCAACTTTTAACAGGGAGAGTGAAAAAGAGGGAGAAAATGAGGAAAACAGTTGCCTATCACTTTCTTGTCTCATAGAAAAGTCTTATTCTATATGTTCTTACTCTCAGAGAAGAAGAAAAAATCCAAAGCAAAGGAAAAAATATAGAATAGCATCATTAATGGACATCAATTCTAGTTAAAATGAAATCAACAGATATCATCATAACATCAATACAACATTCAATACCATTCTAGCCAACCAATCACAGCTAGTTCATCCAAGCATTATGCATAATGATAAAATTGCATTTGTTCTAGGGATGCAAAAATGATTCAACTTTAGGAAGATAATTCACATAATTGGACATATTAAAAATAAACCCATCTCAAAACACATGATAATATCAATGGATTCTGAAAAGCAGCTGGGCTGCCTCCTGTCACGTCATTTAGAAGAGAAAAGACTTCTTGGGAGGAGCTTGCATGATTAGGAGGAGCAAGTTCATTGGTTGAAGTATTTTTTCCCAGAAGCCCCTGAGTTATTCCAGGCCCATTCTCTGGGAAGATAAAAGAAGCAACATTGAGCAAGGGGAAAAAAAAGTCTCTACTCTAGGTCAGAGTTGGCGGCAGTTGAGACAGCAGATCTCCTCCCAGAGAGCAATCGGCAGTCCCTGAAGACAACAGAGCTTTACACTCTCTCATTTACTCTTTGATCTAGTGACTCCGGCCACCTTATTGTTCCTCCAAATCAGCATTTTCTCCCCATTTTGGCTGTTTCCTTCAAATCCCAGCTAAAATCCTACCTCTTACATAAGATAGCCTTTCCCAATTCCTCATAATTATAGTGCTTTGTCTCTGATAATTATTTCCTACTTATCCAGTACATTGTGTTTGTATATATTTGTTTGCTTATGAGGTCCTTGAAGGATAAGATTGTCTTTTGGCTGGTACTGGCGCATTGTCTTTGTAGTCAGTCATGTCAATCTCTTTGTGATGCTGAATGGAGTTTTCTTGGCAAAGAAATGGACTGGTTTGTGGATTCAAATCAACAGAACTTAAGTGACCTTCCCTGGATCAAACAGCTAATGAGTGTCTGAAGTGAGATTTGAACTCAGATCTTCCTGAATTCAAGTTCACCCCTCTTTCTACTGAGTCACTCAGTTCCCTCTTCCTGGCTTATAAGGCACTTAAATTCTTCCTGGCCATCTGTTGTACATAGTTTATCTCAGTGGCTATAGAGTCAAATATTATGAAGTTTTTATGAACGTGAAATCAAAGATAAAAGAATTGCTCAATGCTCTTCTGATCTTATATTCCTATACTGACAAGTTTGGTTTACTAGAGCAAAATAAAGCAAAAAAAGTAATTCTTTAAAAAAAAGTTGCTTTGGAGCTTCAGGCTACTTATAGAAGACCCATGATTACAATTGGAGTCTGAATAATATCAGTGAGAGTTGAGTTTTCTGTACTTAGAATTAAATGAGAAGGCTAAGAAAGAATAGATTCAGCAGAGAATTTGAGAATTGGAAGGCATACGGAAAAAACACAGAAAGTGAATTTTGAGAACTCAGAGAAATGTGAATATATCCATCTTCTGTTCTTCATTCAGTCACTTTCCTAGCTGATTCTATTAATTCTTACTTTAACTGTCATGATTGCCTCATCCTTGGTCTCCCCACTTCCAGTGTTTCACTTTTCTAATCAATTTGTTACCATTTTGCCATTTGTAAAGCATTGGTTTGACCAATTTAAAAAGCTCTGGTGATTTCCTATTATCTCTAAAATCAAATATGGACTTCTCTGTTTGATGTTCAAGAGTCTTCAAAAATGGCTCCAACCTCTCCTTCTAAACTTATTATGATCCTTCACATATTTTGTGTTGCTACAAAACTGGCCTTTTTCCCCCACACAAGAAAACTCCATTTGTGCTTCTCCCCCAGTTCTCCTAGTCTCCTTATTTCCAACATTTATAAGTGATGCTGTTTGAGTGGTTCAGACTCCTTGTGGTCTAGGTTAGTGGCTATACCAGAGTTATCAAGAATACCCTTTAAATTGGCCGCAGGTTTTAGGAGTGAAAGAATTCACTCATTCCCAAAATATTAGTTGCAAAATGAAAGGGTATTGTTAGACAGAAATCAGTTTACCAAGAGACTGACTTCTATAGTGGCAGATCTATGGAAAATGGAGTTTTGCACTGAGAATGCAGTTCTAAGTGGACAGAAGGTCCTGGCAGCAAAGGGAGCTGCCAAGATCCATCTGTAAAAGACCTTCAATGAAGGAAGCTATTATATTGAGTGTCTTGGTGGGGGCTGGGACAGATCTTTTCCAGGGAAGATATGCCTCAGCCAGGAATGGGCTGAGAATCTGAAAGGGATCACAGATCAATAGGAAATACAGTTTCTTAAAGGTACCAAAGCCTGCTTCATAATCTCTTATCTTCCTCAATGCATAGCTTATGGACCACTTTCCACACCATTTCTTTTTCTTAGTCCCAAATTGTTACTTCCTAAAATTGCTTTGCAGTTATTTTGTGAATATTATATTTCTCGGTGGATATTCACTCCCCTTGCTCCAGTAGAATGTAATATTGAGATTTTGGACTGTTTTATTTTTGTCTTTGTATCTCAAGCACTTAGCACAGTTCCTCAAATAAAGTGGGTGCTTAATAAAGGCATGTCTGTGTGTGTGTGTCTGTGTGTGTGTGTGTGTATGTGTGTTTTTGTCTGTCTGTCACAGAATTGAATGTACAATAAGGAATTTAGGGACTTAAAGAACATGGAATAGAGAATGTCAGAAGTGGAAGGAACATTAGAGCTCCCTAATTTTATAAAGAAAAAACATGAGCTCAAGGGACAGAAGTCAACTTAACTAAAAACAAATAGTTAATAAAAGAGCAAAAAGTAGAATCAAGGTCTACCTACTTCTTATAAAATCTTCCTTATCATAACCCAGTATCACTAACATTTTTTATTTTTTATAATTTAAATAATTTTTTAAAATTTAATTTAATTTAATTTAATTTTTTTGTTTTTGTTTTGTTTTTAATTAATTTTTATAATTATAACATTTTCTTTGACAGTACATATGCATAGGTAAATTTTTTTTTTTTACAACATTATCCCTTGTACTCCCTTCTGTTCTGAGTTTTTCCCCTCCTTCCTTCCACCCCTTCCCCTAGATGGCAGGCATTCCCATACATATTAAATATCTTATAGTATATCCTAGGTACAATATATATGTGCAGAACTGAATTTTATTGTTGTTGTTGTTGCAAAGGAAGGATTGTATTCGAAAGGTAAAAATAATCTGGGAAAAGAAACAAAACAAAAACAATGCTCACTTCCCAGAGTTCCTTTTCTGGATGTAGCTGATTCTGTCCATCATTGATCCATTGGAATTGGATTAGCTCTTCTCTATGTTGAAGTTATCCACTTCCATCAGAATATATCCTCATACAGTATCATTGTTGAAGTGTATAATGATCCCCTAGTTCTGCTCGTTTCACTCAGCATCAGTTCATGTAAGTCTCTCCAAGTCTCTCTGAATTCCTCCTGTTGGTCATTTCTTACAGAGAAATAATATTCCATAACATTCATATACCATAATTTATCTAACCATTCTCCAATTGATGGACATCCATTCATTTTCCAGTTTCTAGCCACTATAAAAAGAGCTGCCACAAACATTTTGGCACATGTGGGTCCCTTTCCCTTCTTTAGCATGTCTTTGGGATATAAGCCCAGTAGTAGTACTGCTGGGTCAAAGGGTATGCACAGTTTGATAACTTTTTGGGCATAATTCCAGATTGCTCTCCAGAAAGGTTGGATTCTTTCACAACTCCACCAACAATGCATCAGTGTCCCAGATTTTCCCACAACCCCTCCAAAATCCTAGATTGATAAAAAGGGTTTATTGTAGGGATTTGGAAGTAAAGTTTAGTTAGTAAAGTTGAGGGTAGAGATAAAAGGGCACCGGATTAGGTCCTGTGGTCAGAAACCCTTGGCATGACCGACATAAAGGATGCCATGCTTAGGACTTCTGCAACGTGGACTCCAAAAATAGCCCCTTTTATAAGGGGGGCTCTTGGGGATTTTGAAGGTGGGTGAAGTCCCAGGCTCCTGACGGGTTTTCAGCCAGGGTCAGCATTGAATAGAATTCAATGGATTTAAACTGTGGGGGTTGGGAAAACCCAAGTTAGCTCAGATCCAGTGGGGGATGGGGAAAGCCCACTGACCAGGATTTGTAAATCAAAGGTCAGTCATGGGGGGGTTGGTTCTTAAAGGGACCTCAACCCCCATCAAAATTACTGAATTATATTGAATTAAATTAGATTGGCCTGGATTGTATTTAACTAGAATTAATTGATTTAAATTGATCAAAGCAGGGCTTTATAGTGCATTGAAGCTTTCTAAATGCATACATTACAAATTACCCTTACTCATCATTCCTAGAGATGTGACTATAGGAGATGTTGGGGAAACTAAAAATCACTCCCCAAGCTAGGAATTTCTCTGGTTTCACTGTTTTTGCAGACAATCTCAATTGTGTTATCATCATTATTGATGTAAATATTCATCTAAAGGGAAAGAGAGGGAGTTGAGGGAGAGACAGAGAGAGAGACATGGAAACAGAGGGAGACAGAGAGGAGGGATAGGGAAAGAGGGAAGGAGGGAGGGAGGAGGGAGGAGTTTAAAAAGGGAAGGAAGGAAAGAGAGAGAAATCTGATACTATTTACCTGAAAAATTGTTAATCCTAAAGGATGTTCTCAGTGACTCACAATTCATTTCATTCATAGGGATACCAAACTAGTAAAATAATGAGAGGCTGACTTTGCAAACCACATTATAATCCATAAAAAAGCATTTTTCCTGGAGTGCTATCTTTTTTTCTAAGTCACTCACATTATGTATCCAATGGCTGGTAAAGTTTGATTATAGACTACTCAAAGAAATTCTTATGAGACTGTGAGTAATCCTTGAAAGTGATTCACTTTTGGTACATAAGAAGAGAACCTGAAAATGAGCTAGAATGACCTTAGAAAAGGTGCTAAAACAATTTATGGACAATCATTCATCCCAAAGGGCAGAGCCAAGAACACTGAGAAAAAGATGGATAAAACAAATTTCAGACTAAATAAAGAATTTAAGAGCTAGGATTATTCATAAGTGGAATGGGTTACCTTAAGAGATAGAAAATTACCCATCATTGAAGGGTAGAGGACATATAGTCATTGGTCATGAATGTTAGAAAATCTATTCTGCAACAGATCATATTAGTTGGCCTGCAAGGTCCTAAGCAAATACGTTTGCAGACAGCATAGTATGATGGAGAGGGTGCTAGAGTTGAAATTGGAAATCCAATCAAATGTGATTTCTTGAGCATCCATTCGGTCTAAGGTGCTGAGTTCCCCGGAAGAGCTCATCTGTGCTTCCATCATTCCCATCACAGTATCTCTTCTTTATTGTTCAGGAACACTTGGACTTATTTCTCAGTAGAAGTGCAACATGACTATAGGTTGAATACAGACTTTGCCAGTCTATAATACAATCTGCAAGAATTCCAGGATGGGTTCAAGAACGCCAAGTATTAAAAGTAGTATTCAACACTTGCAGCAGCTGCTTCAAACTCCAGTGTTTGGGAAGTATCCAGATAATATATTAGAAAGTCTTGAAATAGTTCTTGGGAAGCAAGATTGTAAAATATGCAAACATCTTATGCTAATGGTTCAATCCTTTGTAGTGTTTCATCTCCTCTTCATTGCTCAGTCATGTCAATGATATGGATTCCTACCCAGACTACTTTTTCATCTGACTTCTGTCCATCAACAAGTTATAGAGTTGGATTTGTTCTCCAGTAGATATCATAAAGAAATATACATTTTTACCAATGAAATGGAGCAAATTCTCCAATGCTTTGCATGGTGATGTCTTTTACATGTGAGAAGGAACCTCTCATCTTTTTGGGTGCCAGAGAATTGTCTGCTTCTCTTCTAACCACATTGTGAGACACATTTTAGGAAAAACAAAGGCAAGCTGGAACATATCAAGAGAGATGTGACCAGGAGTGAGATCACCAAAGACCAAAGCAAGCAAAATCCACAGAGAAGATGATTATTTCACTTCTATCTTTGCATTCCTCAGTTCTAATATTCTTAATTATCCTTAACATAACAGATTCTTAATGAATCTTAATTGGTTGATTATTAGGAAACCAGAAATGGTTTGGAAAAGAGAAGACAAAAAGGGGTTGAAGTATAATTGCTATCTTCAATTACTATAGTTGGTCATGTGAAAGGGAGATTAGATTGTGTATGTGTGTGTACACATGTGTGTATGCATGTCAAGGACAAAACTCAGAGCTAGGGGCGATGGCAAAGGAGAGATGGTCATTGGCTCCAGGTAAGGAAAAGTAACTGAAAAGTGAGAGCTCTCCAGTAACTTACAAGTTGCCACAGTAAGCAATGCCCTTGCCGTTAATGGAGGTCTTCCAACGGGCTGCTTTTCACTTATATGTTAGAGATAATTCTTGCTGAGATCCGGATTAGAATGGAATCATTCTGCTATCCAGCAGAAGGGCACACCATGGAAAATGATGGAAAATCACAAACCATTAAAGCCTTTCATTTCATAGTAACACCAAAGCAAGATTTCTGGCAGCTAAAATCTTTTGAAGTTGAAGATATATATAGAAATGGAGAAATAGAGGGCTCCAAACTTCTACCCACTCAACAAGCTTCCCCTTTCAGAACCTCATCAGATGTGCCCCAAGACAACTGCATAGGGACCGGGTGGAATAGTTCTCCAGCATTTGAGGAGGTTCCTAGAGAGATAGGGTCCACTTGTGGGATTCAAATTTTATGTTTGGTGTCTATGGAGGAGAGAACTCAGGGTCTGAAGGAACCAGGGTACATACTTTCTTCCCTCTGTCCCATTCCATGCAATTGTCTTTTTAATTTCCTTGGGACAGTTTAGTGTGTGGAGGGACAGAGGCATACCTGTAGCTCAAAACACACTGAGGTACCCTCTGAAGAGATACACAATCATTAAATCCCTCATCATCTTGAATCTAGGGGTGATGGCTCTCCAACAAGGACTGAGCCTTTATGATCATTTCCAGATAATTTGACTATAAGGCAAACTGCAGAGCCATTCTACCTATTCTTAGGGCTAATTTCTATTTTTGATTCCTCAATTTCATCCAAATACTACAGTTTTCAATATCCCTTTTCTCTTTCTTGGTTGTTAGAAAATACATCTTCTTTTACTGATTGTATCCTCATTTTCCAGTTGGCGGAAAGACTCGGCTATGTCTCTGCTACATTATAGAATTATGTCAGAGGACAGCAGTTCAATAAACATGGAATTCTACACTTGAGGCATTACAGATAGACCATTCACTGGCCTTCCCAGGGTTTCAACTATGGTCCCAACAATAGAAAAAATAGTAATTAGCAGATCACCTTTCTTAATTCAGAATTCTTGATGATTTGGTTTCGAGACAATGACAAATTGACTATAAGTTATAAAGAAAAAGCTATCTATTAAACATGTGGAGGCTGTGGTTTGTGAACGTACAGAAAACATAGGTATTTTTTGGTACTTAATGTTGCAAATCAGCAACTTCAAATTATTCAATAAGAATTGTATATACCTGTTTCTTGGGAGCTCTGAATCTCCTCCAGCTCTTGTCCTTCCCCAAAACAGACTGGTCTCCTTTCAGCCTGCCTGCCGTCACAACGCTATCCCAGAGTAGATTCCTCAGGCCCAGTGCTGCTCTTCTTTTATCCTCCCAGAGAATAGGCGTGTAAGAACTCAACGGGCGTGGGGAAATACTTCCACCAATGAACTTGATCCTCTTAGAATTCCTAAGGTATAAACTCCCTTTAAAGGCCCAAACCAAAGGTCTGAGCCAGAGAACTGTCAAGTCAACCTGAGTTCTCACCTTGTCACTGTCCTGACAACCTGAGTTCTCACCTTGTCACTGTCCTGACAACCTGAGTTCTCACCTTGTAATTGTTCTGACAACCTGAGTGAGTTCTCACCTTGTCAATGTCCTGACAACCTGAGTGAGTTCTCACCTTGTCACTGTCCTGACAACCTGAATTCTCACCTTGTCACTGTCCTGACAAGCTGAGTTCTCACCTTGTCACTGTCCTGACAACCTGAGTTCTCATCTTGTAATTGTCCAGACAACCTGAGTTCTCACCTTGTCACTGACCTGACAACCTGAGTTCTCACCTTGTCACTGTCCTGACAACCTTTCTCACCTTGTCACTGTCCTGACAACCTGAATTCTCACCTTATAATTGTCCAGACAACCTGAGTTCTCACCTTGTCACTGTCCTGACAACCTGAGTTCTCACCTTGTAATTGTTCTGACAACCTGAGTGAGTTCTCACCTTGTCACTGTCCTGACAACCTGAGTTCTCACCTTGTAATTGTTCTGACAACCTGAGTGAGTTCTCACCTTGTCACTGTCTAGACAACCTGAGTTCTCACCTTGTCACTGTCCTGACAACCTGAGTTCTCACCTTGTAATTGTCCTGACAACCTGAGTTCTCACCTTGTAATTGTCCAGACAACCTGAGTTCTCGCCTTGTCACTGTCCTGACAACCTGAGTTCTCGCCTTATCACTGTCCTGACAACCTGAGTTCTCACCTTGTCACTGTCCTGACAACCTGAGTTCTCACCTTGTCACTGTCCTGACAACCTGAGTTCTCACCTTGTAATTGTCCTGACAACCTGAGTTCTCACCTTGTCACTGTCCTGAGTTCTCACCTTGTAATCCTAACATAAACCTATTAAGGGGCAGCTAGATGGTTCAGTGGAGAGAGTTTTGGGTCTCAACTCAAGAAGACCCGAGTTCAAATCCAGATTTAAATACTTATTAGCTGGTAAGTCATTGCACTTTGCCTCAGTTCCATATCTATACAATGAGATGGAAAAGGAAATAGCTAACAATTCCAATAGTTTGGCCAAGAAAAATCCCAAGAGTTAGACACAACTGAAAAAATACTGAATAGCAATAGCATACCTTCTATATTCCCACTCCCATGATGGCAATAGGGAGAGAAAGACACTTTTATGAAGGTGGTATCTCTTCACTTGTGCATTCCCTAGTCAATGCCTTTTGTTTTTAATGCAAATTAGAATGTTTTGTCTGCTGGATTGTTGTCACTATAACAATTTCGCAAGGGAAGGGGGGAGACAGAATGGACAGGGTGTAAACTTCTTAATACTAATAAACAATAGTAGATCTTGGCAACACTAGACATGGTCAAAGTAAGTGATGAGTCAGACTCTGAGAGTTCACTGAAACTAATATGAATGAACCTGGCCCATTTTTCAAATGGGTATATGTATCCCTGTGGAGGGCAGTGTGGTAAAATGGAGAGAACATTGGGATACCTGTTTTTGAATTCAACCTCTTTCTCATTGAAACTCAATTTCCCTATTTGTAAGATTGGAATAATGATGTATGTGCTTCTAACTTGATAGGGTCATTGTGAGGAAAGGGTTTTGTAATGATTAATATACTTTTAAAATTATTCATCATTATTCTGTGAGTTTAAGTAGAAGACAATTCTGTAGGATCAAATAAGAGATAATTTCTTCAGCAGTCATGATGTTCAAAGCAGCTATACAGCATATTGCAGAAGGCCTTTGTGAGGAAAATCCTTAGTGATTATTAAAGCCCTTTGTGATTATTCTGAAGAATAACAAGAAGTAATTATTAAGCATTTACTATAGCAAAGTCTATACTTTGCTGTTCCAGACATTTGAACAAAATTAAATACTTCCTGTCCTTCAGAAGCTCACATTCTATCACAGAAGATAATTTGGATAGAAAGATAGATAGAAAGAAAGAAAGGAAAAGAAAGAAAAATAGACAGAGACTGACAGAGTTAACAAGTAAAGAAAATAAGATTAAGGTTATTAAGAGAGAGAAAGCCACTGGCATTTGGGGTATGAAGTCAAGAAAACGCTCTGCCAGTGAATCATTGATGAAGTATTTATAAAGTGTTTTCATGCTTAATTCTGCAACTACAAAGATGAAAATTATCTTCCAGGAGTTTACACTCTGGGGAGTCTGTGTAGGATGTATATCTGTAGGGAGACAACATGATAAATATGAATCTCAAAAACACATAGAAAATCAATGCAAACTAACCATAGAGAGAAGGGTAGCAGCAGTTGTAGCATGAAACCTGGAGAAAAGAGCAGTTGAATGAATATGGAGAAAGCCAAAGAAGCCAAAAAGAAGAGTGTGGAAGGAAAGCATTCTAGAAGGGGAGCACAGTCAGGACACAGGCATGGAGAATGGAGACGGGGCCTTCATATAAGAAGTAGGTCAATTTGTCTGGATTGTAAAATACAGAAAGGGAAATAATGAATATGAGGCTTGAAAAATTGATTGGATCCAGCTTGTGAAGGGCTCTAAATGTCAGCGCATTTTCTATTTTATCCTGAAGATAACAGGCATTCCCTGGAGTTTATTGACTCAGGGAGTGGTATGGTTGGACTTTGCTTTAGGAAAATCATTGGTTGATGTGGGGAGGATGTTTTTGAGACATAAAGACTTGATACTGAGAGGCTAAGGGGAGGTTTATGCAATAACAGTAATATATATCACGACCAAAATAAAAGAAACATCTCATTTTAAGGAGCTAAAATCTTCCAGTGAAGAGAGTATCATATGTATATAGAAAAGTTCATACAAAATAGGTGGATTGAGAGCCAAGGAAGTCAGAAAAAACTTCCATCCCTGCTCACAACTGAACTGATCATTTTGCTAGAACTATTTCAGCCATGGTTTATGGCTTCAGAAGACTAAATGGACCCAGGGAGTGAAAGAGGCAATGGCTTCCTCATCACCGATGGTTTACACAAGGATTGTGCCTATATTGTTCAGTTTTAGAAATTCTCCCATTATATTCTCATTCCATCTTGGGAAATCATTGAATCGGACTCATACAATATGAAAAAAAAAAAAGATCTAAAACATAGGTCTCTTGAATTCAAGTTCATTCATCAGTCAAAATCTGAATTAAGCAAATGATGTTCTCTCTCTTTTTTACTGTTACTACTCCAGGACGGGATTCAGGACCCAAAGCTCAAAGTATCTTCTCTGCCTTATCTTAACAGCAACAAGGAAATACAATATTCTGCCCAGAAGGACTGGTTTATGGCCTCTACTTTCTCAAAAAGTACCTTAAGATATCACTCATTTATTATTTTGGCCTAATTTTGAATGAATATGAACTTAAATCCAATTTTAGACCCAAATTCATATGTACCCCCTAATCACAACCCTAAAATTAGGTGAGAAGTAAATGTTTGCTGCCTGCATCTGAAGTGGTTCCACTAGTTAATCTGAGAAGTTACATAGCAGCTTTCTAGGAATATATCTCAGCTAGCCCTGATCATCTCTTTTGGCATTTTTTTCTCCCAAACTCACCCAACTCCCCTTGTCTTCCTTAGTCAAAAAGTTCCAGCTCGATCTGAAACACTTCACTTCACTTGTAATCCACAATGAGATTCACCACATCCACTCTTATTCTCTGCTCTGATGTTACAAAGGCTTGGTCATCTTTATAATAAAATGAGGAGACAATTGTCAAATCTTATAGTGGATTTGGACTAGATAGCTGTCTCTCACCTACATGGATTCCAAAGAATGCCTAGAGAATATAGGTGGATAAATTCATTTCATACATGATAAGTCAGATACTTTGAGTACCAACCCTATGTAAAAAAATTTAATAAGGAAAAAAAACTTAGAAGATAAGTCAACAATAACTTAGACTAAAAACACAGGGCAATAAATAGACAGCCATGACAGGGTCTCATAAATCCCACCGTACAAAAGAAACACTATGGATTTGTAATTCATCAAAAGGAGTTCCACTCAGAGAGACAATGATCCCTCCCTCACTTGTTAATTACAATCTCTTACCTGAGCAAGGTAATCAGGATTCTGGGGAGGGCAGTGGGTAAAAGATAGTGGCTCAGAGACTATCAAACAGGATGAACTTCTGGGAAAACTGGGGGTAATTGACCTTGAGAAATGGCTTCCTCAATTCAGCTGCCTACTCCTTCTCACTTATACCTGAATTTCCTCTTCTCTCTAGCCAGAAAGTTAGCCAAGATCCCATCCAGCTTTCACATTCTAGACCTTTAGGATTCAAAACAGATTCAACTAAATTTCTAGAGAATCCATAATGGCGACTTCAGGATGCCAAATCTCTGCTTTACTTAAGTCTGTCTGTATCTGAGAACACACATTATAGGATCCTTATAGTGGAATGACCCTCAGAAATTATCTAATTAAATCAGTAACTTAATAAGAATGATAACTATAGTATTTGCAATAAGTAGGAATTCTGTAGATGTCATTTTTATTTAAAATGCCAATAAGTGGTCATTTAACCTCTGATTTCACTTCTTTCAATATCATCTAAGATAGCTCACTAATTCCAAACTAAGAAAGCTCTGATTGTTAAAACAAACAAACAAACAAACAAAAAAACTTCTCCTTCTACATGATTTAGGGTAATAGTTAATTACTTCCTCTCCATCTATGTGTGGAAAGGGGATTGAGTTCAGAACTTGGTCATTTTATGAGGAAATTAATTTCTGATTAGACTATGAGTTCCAGAGCATGGTCACTATTTGAAAAAGAGCTAAGCTTTATATGCATAGAACAGGTAGACTACAAATATGGGTTGAATGAATGGATAGAGGGATGGATGAAAGAAAGGTGATAATTTTTTCTATTTGCAGGATTGTATCAAGGGTCAGAAACATCCTGGCTTTTTTTTAATCTGAATTTGATACTACAAAGAGAGTCTCAAAGACCACTTTTAGACCAGTTGCACTCTTTCTATCTCTTTCACCCTCTTTACCTCCAGTGATCAGGGTCTTTTTGGACCTCACACTGAAGAGTGTAAGAATTCCACAATTTGAGATTTTTGAGGAAAAGGAAAGGGTAGATGGTGAAAACATTTCAGCTTCTGCAGATTCGTGTTGGTCAGAGGTGCTGAATGCTTGGCGCCTTGTAATTATTTGTATTCCTTCTTCCAATTCAGGTTCTCGTTATCATAGTATAACACATAGGAAGAGGAATGGAACCCCAAATCCAAGCACCTATAAAGAGAGACCAAAAAACTTGTCTAAGCTCACCCAGCAGTAAAAACAGAATAAGACACTGGTGGCCTGGCCCTAAGCCAAGGCTCTCCTCAGTGCATCACGCTGTTTCTATAACCTAAAGAAAAACATTTTTGATAACCAATGATGTCTATATCTTATTAATATATAATAATTCCCTAGGAATATATAAATACAATATTAAATACAATATACAATATTAATAATATTGAAAATTAATGTTTCACTCAATATCACATGATTATAACTTAGCGTAATGGATGGAGAAGTCCTGGGAGGCAATCTTGACTCTGATATGTACAAGCCATGTGATCCTGGCAAAATTACAATTTGTCTGGCCTTCAGAAATCCTCAAGGACTTATCTAATTATCTTTTAAGATCTGCATTAGTGGCAGGAGTTCCTTGACCAAGACAACTTCTGACACTGAAATCACAGATTATTTTCTTAATGATATATTACTACCTTACAATTCATGGTTTTTTTCCAAGGACAAAAATTACAAACCTCACTTTTTCATGCTCTTTCAAGTCATCTTCACATTATTTAACTGTGTGGGGATAATCATTCATATTTGAATAATGACTTACATTTTAAGTGCTCTTTTGGCAATGTCGTCCTCAGGTAGATAATAATTAGAGTCTGGAGGAAACTGAGGCTGAGAAGAAAAGAGATTTGCCAGAAATCATCTATCTCTTCCCAACCCCATAGTGAGGTAGATAATGTAAGCATTGGCAACCTCACTTTTGAAGATAATGCTGCGTGTGTCACTCTGAATGGATCTATAGCACAAATAACTGATAAAAACTCATATGTTCACTCAATCAGCAAGTATTTAACAAGTACTTATTCAGTACTAAGAATTGTGTAAGCAGTTGGGAAAACCAGAATTAAAATGAGACAATCCTACTTTTGAGCCAACCAACAAAGAGAGCCCCTTGGAAATACATGCTGGCCAAAGTATGAATATCGAATGTTCATGTAGAATTATCAGTCTACAAAGCCCTAAGTGCTGGGTAACACATATGTATGTATTTCTGTTTCCGTCTGTATTGTGAGCACATTTGTGTGCATTTAAGGAGAAGCAAAGATTCTTCAATGAGACTATCATGACAGGTCAGATTAGAAGGTGAGCTCCATGAACATGCTCCTCATACTGAGTTCTACCAAGTATATGTCACCTGTTTAAATAAACGCATACATGCAGGAATAAACTCTATATAAATCTGTCTGCAGTTGAAGCTTATTCAGAATGTGCCTTTTCCTCCTGATCCCACAGCCTCAACAAATGTTAACATATTCTTGGACATGTAGCATCTTCTGGATGAGTTGGCCAAGTCATTATGAAGTTTAGAGAGCAAAAATTATTTTCTGGAGGGCCAAAGTCCACAGGTTCATGTTTGTCCATGCAGCAAAACTGTGCCTCCCTCTCTCATATCATTACAGGATGGAACTGTATACTAGCATCCATCTCTAAAGGGAGGTGTCCAAAATAGAGAAAGCACCTTCCATTCTCCTGGGGAGCCTTCTTCCTTACAGAGGTGAAACAGGAGAAAGAAGCTCTGTTCTGAGACAGAAACCCTAACTTCAGGAAGTTCCCCATTAAGCTTCCACATACCAGTATGTGATAACCAACCCTTTATCTCCTTTAATGTCTCAGAGCCTGAATAGAAGGAACTTTCAGGTAGAGAGGGTATGTTCCAAGAGCCTAGATTCTAGTAAGTCTTAGCACATTGGTCCTAGCTATGGAAAGTCTATCAATCACAAAATTATAAGAGTGTAATTGCCTATCTTGAATTGACAAGTGGCCATTTAGTCTTTGCTTGAAGAACTCCAATGAAAGACCTCCCAATTAGTGTATTATGCTTACGAATAACTCTAATCAGTAATAACTTGTCAAAAATAAAATTCTTTGACCAGACCTGCGTGTTCCTATTTGTAACTTCAATGAACTGCTCCATGATGATGACAGGAAAGAAACAAGCAAACACACAACAACAAAAAAGGTGAAATTATGTTGTGATCCATGCTCAGTCCCCACAGTCTCTCTCTGGATGCAGATGGCTCTCTCCATCACAAGTCTATTGGACTCCACCAACAATGCATCAGTGTTCCGTTTTCCCCACATTCCCTCCAACATTTGTCATTATCTTTTCCTATCATCTTAGCAATCTGAGAGGTGTGAAGTGGTACCTCAGGGTTGTTTTAATTTGCATCTCTTCAATCAATAGTGATTTAGAGCATTTTTTTGGATAACTCTAAATGTACCCTAGTTGCTTTTTATTTCACAGGGGGGTAGTCTAATTCTGCTTTGTCTTTCCCCAATACCCAGATGATTCAGCTGATGTCTGAGGTTCTGAACTCAGATCTTCTTGTCTCTGAACAAGTACTTTATCTACTGCACCACTAAGCTGCCCTTTGAATAAACTGAGCCTTACAGAAGCCAGTGCCTAGACTGGACTGGAGCTCTCTACACATGGGAGGAGTTTTACAAATATAACGTAAATTGAATGATGTCAAATTTCATAAAAACAGGGACACCTTGTTGATGTTCAAAAATAGAAGGATACTGGACTTCCTTGCTTTGAGGAAATTGCTGACCTCTATTACTGATTCCTATGACAGCAAAGACCCATATTTTCAAAACTGACATTTTTCTTATGTTCTCCCATGTGTTCTAGATCTGGAATGCCATTGAACCCACAAATTAAAGTTGAGCACTACGCATATATAGTCATGGGAAGATGTATATAAGCAGAATGCAGCAGATAACCAATCAAGAGATCTGAAGCAAAATCTAATAAAGGATAAACAGCCAAAAACTGTGAGAATGATAGAGAAGTTGGGCTTATTTCCTAGTAACAATAAAAAAAAACCACCATCATGGGCAGTCAATGTATAACAATGGAGCCCTCACAAAGTAAAAGGAAAGCAAAATAGTCCCTTTCAAACTCTCGGATCTTTTGGGAAGTGGTTTACCAGAGTCATATGAGGCAGTATATATAGACATGGAAGAATTGTGAGAGTTTGGGGAGACAATTTCCTGAATCAAATTCATGGACTCACCAGAGGCTACCATATTCAATGGACCAGTCTTAACTTCTCCATGGCACCAGCCAGCTCTCACAAGGGTCACAGCAATGACCTGTAGGGAGATCAAATGCTTTCATTAAGAGTTAACCAGCCAATGAATTCACAGGTATGATCAAAAACAACACAAATTTATGACTTTGAGATTTGATCACATGTATTTCTGGGAGTAGTGGAAGCTACGAAGTACATCATTAAAATCCCATCATCTCTTCTCTATAGGTGAGGAAATTGAGACTCGGTGAGATTGTGACTTGTTCTGAGTCATATAGCTTATGAACAGAGCTGAGATTTGGAAAACAATGGAAAGAGCAGAGGATCAGAGGTTCTAGTCTGTACCCCAACTTGGCTAGGTGGTAGAGTAATCATATATCCTTCTTTGTAGAATAAAAGCAACCTCGTTGATGGCTTAAAGGTCCTTCCAGCTCTAGATTCTATGAATCAAAGATTCAAACCCAAAATTCATATTGCTTGTGGAGTTTATGGGAAAGAATGAGAGATAAAGACAATACATGGCTATTTATAGACACAGTAAAGCACATCTCCCATTTCCCTTCACACACACATGTCCTCTGCAGACATTCATGTCATCTCACCCTGGTTTGCACTGTGGCTGCTCAGCCAATATTTTTGTTTGGATGGAAGAAATTTTGGGGGTGGTTAATATTTAAGAAACTATTTATTTTAAAAAGAAAACAGCCCTAAATAAAAACTAAGAATTTTTCTTTTTCTTACTCCCTGGAGATCAGCTCAGAATGCCATGCAAGCAAGAACAGCAGAAAATGAAAATGATGGGAAAATGTGTTGTAGAATCTCTCTCAGGCATATTTGAAGGGAGTAATTTTTTCCTCTTCAGCAAAGGGAAGTAATGATTAGCAGCAGACAAACCTCAAAGTTTTCAAGTTTCCATTGGCTCCAGATAAGAACCCAATTATGTAAATGCATGCACTGCCCCTTTTCAAATCATGCTGGAAAGAACAGAGCTTCAAATTCTGACAGGACATTTTCTCCAATTTTCATTTTCAGACTTGTTAAGGTTATGGGGAATGTGGGAAGGATAAATTCTGTTCTGGAAATACACTACATCATTGAATTCAGTAATGTCTTACGCCAAAAATATTGTTTTTGGAAAATGTATGATTAAACCATTTTTAAAAAGCTGGCCTAGCAACCTTGGTTTTTCCTAAGGTTTCTTTGTTTTTGTTTTGATCAATCAACAAGCACTAGCCTAGGCTAAAGTGAAACAGTTCTTTGCCTTCAAGGAGCTTATATTCTATTGGAAGAGCCAGTGAGTACACATATAAGGATATACATACAGAATGTGCCCAAAGTGAATTATGTGGAGGGAAAAAGTAACAGCTGGGAACATGGGGAAAGATGTCTTTTTTTTTTTTTTTTTTTAAGGTATTGATTAAATTCAGTCTGGAAAGATACTAAGGACTGTAATTATATGAATATTTTTTAATCCAACCTATTGAAGGGAGTTCTGGTTAAAAACCAATATCAGTGAAAACTATTGTCTTCTCTGCAACCAAAGAAAGAGCTACCTAGAGTAATGGAGTCCAACTCAAATGGGATGGGATTACTGTGGACAGCAAATTCATTTAGAAAACCACACATTAAAATGATGTATGTTGAATTTTGTTAGATATTTCCTTATTACATTTTAATTTGATTTGGACAGGATTCAAGGAATTTGGAAGGCCAACTGAGGCCAGGACTGTGAGTTTCCCACCTTTGGTTTAGAACACTGAGAAGTGAATTGTCTATAGTCACATAGCCAATATATGGGAGAGGTAGATTTGAATCCACCTCTTCCTGGTGTCAAGGGACCCAATGCCTCTCAACAAGTCATATTCAGCCTTAGTGTTCATTTATCTATTGAAAGTATGGTTATCCTCATTTGAAAAATAATCGTCATACTAATAACAATAATAATAATAACTAGCATTGATGCTATGTGCCAGGCGCTGTACTAAGTGCTTTTTAAAAATAAATAGTATATATTTGCTCCACACAACCACCCTGGGAAGCAGGTACTGTTGTCATTTTCATTTTATAGATAAGAAAATTGAGGCAAACCTTGTCGAGGTGATGCAGCTGATGTCTGAGACAGGATCTGAACTCAGGTCTTCTTGACGCTGGACAAGTATTTTATCTACTGCACCACAAAGCTGCCTGTTGAGTAAACTCAGCCTTAGAGAAGACAATTTCCCTCCAATCATACATATAAAAAGTGACTGGACTGGAAGTGGCCCAGATCTCTGAATCTTTTTTCAGGACACAAAACTTTTTTACCCTGAACTTGTTAAAAAAAAAAAAAAAAGCTTCCATTTCCAGACCCCCACATAACATTGCCTCTTCCACACAGGTCTTGAGAAGGCATGGAAATGGCAGTATCTTTCATTACTCAAGAGTCACCATACTTATATCCTCATTCCCCAACATACACCACTAATAATATATCATTTTATGTTTCGTGTATTTGATTTAATTTCAGAGCTTTAAGAATGCACATGAGGAAACTGAGAGTAGCCCCAGCTGATCTTGAAAACCAAGTAGGATCTCGTTATAGACTTAGAACTGGAAGGGGTTCCTACAAATCATAGCCTCACAAACTCTGACCTGGGAAGGTCAATGGAGGCCCTTCAAAATCAAGCTACCTCATCTGGTAGATGATGAAAGAGCTTAAGTGACTTTCCCCAAATCACAGAGGGAGTTAGCACAGTAGTAGGACTGGCACATAGCTATTCTGCCTTCAAATTCAGTGTTTTGTGTTTGTTTTGCAGCATCATACCTGGAAAAGAAATCCTAGTGAAGGGAACTAATATCCCCAAACTTTGGGTCATACTAGCAAGAGTGAGGGATCAAGAGCAATGGATTGACAACAATGGCATCTTCACTCCCAGAAAGCCTCAAAATTAACATCTACCACATTGTGCTCAGAGTGTCTGGCACCTAGTCATTATTTAATAAATGATTATTAAAAGAAATGAGTTAACACTGGCACTGTTTCCTTCACAAATACCAGGAGTTTAAACAAAATTAGGTACCAGCAAAAAGTAGATGCCTCAGAGAACATTGTTTGCCATTAGTCCACATTGGATGGAAATTGCAAAGTTCATTGATTTTCAGACATGGAGCCAGAGAAAAGAGATGCAGCTTCTGTCAGGAAAAAGCTAGCTCTAGGCAGGTGCATTATGGGTTGTACTCACCTTTTCAAATGCCTAGTATATTGTGGGCTACTGACCATGACGGCATTTCAGCTTAATGAATGAGTGGTTGGCTCTGCTATTGGCAATACATATTGACAAAGGCATTTAAAGTCACAGATTGACTTGCAGAATCAATAGTGGTGGCAGTTTCCATGACTGCCAAAATGTAGCATCACCTGTTGATATCCTTTGGTGATGATTGATGCAGGTGAGAAGGAGGAATCCTAGCCCAGACCAATAGCCTCCAGTGTTCTGGAGCAGTAGAAACAAAGAATATTCTGGGGATCAGTACAGTGCTTCCTCATGGTAGAATCAAAGAATCATTACGATGATTGACCACTGGTACTGCTTTATCGCATCCCAGACACAAAGAAAAATACGTATACTATAGTCTGAAAAAGATCTGGGACTTTAGCCCACATTTGCCCATGGATCTTTATGATAGGTTTTTCTTTCAGTGACTAGTAGAGGACTAATACACATTGTGCAGACATTTCTGGTGGATATCTCTCCCACTCTGATCTTCAATACATACATATACATATATATATACATATATATATATATCCTCCTCTCTTTTTCACGTCTTTGTCACTCTCTCTATTCCCTCCATCATCTTGTGCTCTCTTTCTTTATTGTTCTCACTTCATCATATTGTAACCTTAGCTCAAGGATGTGTTGGAGCCAGCCCTGTGTAGCTTGGAAGAACCAATAGTTAAATTTTCCATATAGGTATTTAAACCACAGAAAATGAGAAAGACTTTATTATTTGTTTTGTTGGCTGCCTAGACTTAAGAAAAAGATGAAGAAAATGTTAATCACACTTGCAAAGCAAGTTGTGCATACTTTTTCTCCCAACCTAGAGCCACTTGTTAAATCTTTACTAGCTCCATCTGCCTTAGGTCAGTCAATCAGACCTTTAGTGGAAGCACCAAGTTGGACATCAACAGATTCCAAGCTTTTTAGCCTCTGTGGCTTCACTACAACTTCCAGAAGCCTCTACCAGCCAAGCAAAAAGCAAGATTGTTGATCAATCTTGCTTCAAGAATTCTTCTAGTCAAAGGGTTGGAAAGAGCATTAAGCGCGGGATCAGAATCAAAGTGCTTCAGAACTAGAGAATATCATCACAATGAAGGAAGCCTCTCTACCACATTCCTTCTCCCCATCAATGGTTTTCAATGGTCTGCTTGAAGACAACACGGCTGGCCTTGGCATTGAAATATAAGTTTCCCAGCAGTATTGCTACTGGGTTTGTATCCCAAAGAGATCTTAAAGAAGGGAAAGGGACCTGTATGTGCAAGAATGTTTGTGGCAGCCCTCTTTGTGGTGGCCAGAAACTGGAAACTACATGGATGCCAATCAATTGGAGAATGGTTGGGTAAATTGTGGTATATGAATGTTATGGAATATTATTGTTCTGTAAGAAATGACCAACAGGATGATTTCAGAAAGGCCGGGGGAGACTGACAGGAACTGTTGCAGCGTGAAATGAGCAGGACCAGGAGATCGCTGTATACTTCAACAACAATGCTGTATGATGATCAATTCTGATGGATGTGGCCATTTTCAACAATGAGATGAACCAAACCAGTTCCAATAGAGCAGGAATGAACTGAACCAGCTACACCCAGCGAAAGAACTCTGGGAGATGACTATGAACCGCTACATAGAATTCCCAATCCCTCTAGTTTTGTCCACCTGCATGTTGGATCTCCTTCACAGGCTAATTGTACACTATTTCAAAGTCCAATTCTTTTTGTTCAGCAAAACAAGTCTTTGGACAAGTATACATATATTGTATTTAATTTATACTCTAACATATTTAGCAAGTATTAGTCAACCTGCCATCTGCCATCTCCTATGTAGAGAGATCCCTGTGAAAGTCTTTACCATCTAAGTTTAAAAAATTGTATTTTAATCACAGAAGCAATAGGGAGGCATATAAGGAATTTGTTTAGTCATTTTTGTTCAATTATTTTTCAACTGACTCTGACTCTCCATACCCTCATTTGGGGCTTTCTTAGCAGAGATACCAGGGTGATTTGTCATACTTCAGCTTATTTTTCAGACTTGCTCGGAGTCACACAGCCAGTAAGTGTCTGAGGCCAGATTTGGAGAAACTGAGCAAGATAGAGATTAGAGAACAATTTAACAATTTATTAAATGGAGAGATTTACTGGGACCAAATGGATCCATGGTTTGGTCCCAGGGCTGAATGAGACTATCATCTCAAAGATTCCAGCCTTGAATGTCAGATACAAGATCCTTTTATAGGATTACAAGAACAATGACATAATGGGAGAGGTATTTGGATGGGGATAACCTAATGGGGGGGAGGAACCTAGGATGAGGATGACATAATGGAGGCAGGCATAATGGAGGGAGCTAGTAATATGTCAATATCTCCTCCTTATTTACATTACTCCCTTCCCAGAAAGCCATAATCTTAGTGGGACTGGCTAAAACCTTTGCAGAATCTCTGTTTCACTCTATGATTCTGGTACTATTGCATCTAGAACAAATATTGAATTGCCTAGCGTACCACGTGAAAACATACATCATCATTTGCAGAATCCAATCCCAGGACAAAAGTTATTCAACTTGGAGCCAAACTTGTACTCTCTACCCTTAACTCTCCCTTATCTCTATTTTCGCTTCTATTAAAAAAAAAAATTGGATTAGTTGGTCTTTGAGATCCATTCTAACGCTAGATCTATATTCTACAGATGTCCAGTAGAAATCTTACCTTCAACCAAAGTTTTTCATTGACATTTCTGTCATTTCTAAACTTCACTTATTGGAAGCCAGAGAGCTCCAGGCCTAGATAGTGCTGAATCTTTCTGACCGCTTAAGTTTACAGGTCAACTTCTCTGGTCCTTAATCTGCTTTCCCCTTCTCCTGCTGTTGTGACCATCATTGGCCATGCTGGTGTTGTGCATACTACTCTTAGGACTGTAGGACTGTCAGCTCCAGAACTCTGCCTTTTTGAGTCCTTTTAGATATGAAGGAATGGGCTTGCTCGAGTTCCATGAAAAATAAAGAGAAGATTTAGAACTGAAAACTGGCTTATTTCAGATGTTATTAGTTTGTATGTTAGAATCTCCTACTATTAAAGTGCAGCTTTAATGCCAGCACGCTCATATTTTACATTCTATTTTGGGAAATAAATAAAGCACTCACAAATCATGGAACATTTACAAAAAGAGGTTTAATTTGTCCTAAAATGGCAAGGATATGCAACAGTTATTTAGTTATTTATTTAGCAAATAAATAAACAGTTATTTAGTTAATTATTTAGAAATTACTTAATTTCTTTAGATGTCTCCATCTGGAAATGGTCAGTAAGTCATCAGGTAGAGTGAATCACATGGCCTTAGGCACTCATCAAGTGTGAGAGCCAGATTTCATGTGACTAGAATTTTGTGGTCCAACATAATGAAGAAGCTGGATCAGAAAAGTCAGCTGTATCAGGAAAGTCTGGACCACTAGGTCCTAAGAATGGCTTATGTCTTCTGTTAAGTAAAGGGGGGAAAAGAACCTGTCTCAGGAAATGTTGGTCCTCTCACAACAATGCTGGTGATGAGACACTTAAAGAAAATAAGGGAATCATAAAGGAGAGAAAAGGAACCACAGATGCAAAAAATGTTTATAGCAGCTCTTTTTGTGGTGGCAAAGAATTGGAAAATAAGTAGATGTCTGTCAGTTGGGGAATGGCTGAATAAGTTGTGTTATATGAAGGTAAAGAAATAGTATTGTTCTATAAAAATGATGAACAAGCTGATTTTTAGAAAAATTACACAAACTGCTACTGAACAAAACAAGCAGAACCAGGAATACACTATACACAGTAACAGCAAGACTGTGTGATGATCAACTATGAAAGAATTGATTCTTCTCAGGTTTGATGAGCCAAAGCAATCCCGATAGATATTGGACAGAAAATGCCATCTACATCCGGAAAAAGAACCATGAACATTGAATGTAAATTAGCACATGCTATGTTCACTTCTTTTTTAATGTTTTTTTCCTCTCCCACTTTTTTTTTTTTGGTTTGTTTTTCTGTTGTTGTTTTTTTTGTTGTTCTGATTTTTCTCTCCCATCATGATTCATAAAGCAATATGTATTAAAACAAATAAACTTTAAAAAAGAATATAAACCTCATGAGGACAAGGACTATATTTTCTGTAAGCTTTGTATATTTTTTATAAATGCAAAACCTTCATCTTTAGAAATTCCTGTTGGACAGAAATTGCAACTCCTGGGCGGTGGGAATTGAGGAACCTGCTTGATCTTGAGGGTACAACTCCTTTTCTCCAAGGCCCAAAGATTTGTACAAGTGTATATACATACACAGACACACAAGGATACACACACAAACTCGCAGAGAATTTATAGTCTTTAGAATAATAATTAAGCCATACATCTGCCAACGGAAAGATAAATTCCATCATAGTGGATGGTTTTCTTTTCCACTTAACTAAAGTTGAGAACCAAGAACGAACAATTAAATCCAACCTGAGGCAGCCCCAAATATTATCCATCAAAAGCATCACATCCAATCCTGTCCCACAATCATCAAAGTGTCATTTACTCCAAACATGAGTTTTATCAGATTCATGCTAATTTCCTCCATGGAACAATGACTTTTTTTTTTTTTAACCATTCAGAAAACTCGGGGAAATCTCTGAATTATAATTGAGCAGTTTGCCATTTTTGTAATAGGTTTATTTATATCACAACTGCCAATTATCTTCTATCTCAGAATTAAGATGCTTCTTTCACAACATGCCCTGGGATAACAATTCCTCTGGAAGAGGCTAAGTAAGAGATTTTGTCAGGCCCAATTAACATGTGTTTGTCCTGTCCCTTCCCGTTTGTTCTTCTTGCTTTCAGAATTCTCCAAGGCCTTCACTGCTGCACGTGGCACTCAGAGCTATTGTCCTTCCCCAAGATCAATATCACAGAGACTTAAATCACATTTCATGCACGGCTGCTGCTATGCCAAATGAAGCCTTCTAGGAACCACCACCCTTTACCAACTGCTCCTTTAATTCAACTTTACTAAAAAATAAAAAACTTTGGGAGAAACTGAGATGAAGAATAAAAAGAGAGAGACAGAGAGAGACAGAGAGACAGAAAGACAGAGACAGAGACAGAAAGAGACACAGAAAAAGAGGGACAGAAAGACAGAGACAGAGAGACAGAACCAGAGATAGACTAAGACAGAGAGACACACACAGAGTCAGACACAGAGATAAAGAAACAGACACAGAGAAAGAGAGACACACAGACTGAAAGACAGAGAGAAGAGACAGACAGAGACAGAGACAGACAGAGACAGACAGACATGTGGCACAAAAAAGACAGACACAGAGAGAGACAGAGTCAGACAGTGAGACAGAGAGTCAGACAGAGACAGACAGAGAGGGAGGCAGAAAGACAGAGATACAGACAAAGAGAGACAGAGAGACAGAAAGAGATAGAAACAGAGACAGACACAGAGAGAGACAGAGTCAGACAGTGAGACAGAGAGTCAGACAGAGACAGACAGAGAGGGAGGCAGAAAGACAGAGATACAGACAAAGAGAGACAGAGAGACAGAAAGAGATAGAAACAGAGACAGACACAGAGAGAGACAGAGTCAGACAGTGAGACAGAGAGTCAGACAGAGACAGACAGAGAGGGAGGCAGAAAGACAGAGATACAGACAAAGAGAGACAGAGAGACAGAAAGAGATAGAAACAGAGACAGACACAGAGAGAGACAGAGTCAGACAGTGAGACAGAGAGTCAGACAGAGACAGACAGAGAGGGAGGCAGAAAGACAGAGATACAGACAAAGAGAGACAGAGAGACAGAAAGAGAAAGAAACAGAGACAGAGACAGAGAGAGACAGAGTCAGACAGAGACACAGAGAGAGATTGAGAGAGCAAGAGACGAGAAACACATAGAGACAGAGAAAGAAAAAGAAATTGTGAGAGAGAGTACATATCCAGGACTTAGAGGCAGGGGGGGTTGAGGTAGAGGTCCAATTCTACTGTTTGGCAGGCCCTGGGCGGTATCAAGAGAGGAATAGCATTCTGATGAGGAAGGTGTTAGTGCTCCTGGCTCTGGTCTTTTCCGTCCCCATCTGTAGTGTTGTGTGAAGTTCTTGTTACTACCGTTTAGGAAGTCCATGGGGATGGTAAAAGAAGAGACCATCAGAGTCTAGAGGGAAAAACTAACTGGGGATGATAAGCCTGGAAAAAGATAAACTTTCAGGCACACCCACAGCAGAGCAGCATCTGAAGGGCTCTCATGTGGGAAAGGGATCAGATTTATTCGGCTTGACCCAAGTACGAGCTTTACAAAGAGAAGAACAAAAGCCTATCCCCTTAACAATTTGAGCTGATCCACAGGGAGATGGTTTGTCTCTGGTAGTGAGTTCATCGTCACTGAAGGTCATTGCTGCAACCTGGATGAACATTTGGTAAAGATGTTGGAGAAAAGAGTCCTGCTCAACTTTATGGGGCACAAAGTACACCCAAAGTCTTTTCAAAACTTAGAACCTGTGAGTTTGTAATTCTTTGATCTAATTCATTGTATGGTCTTCAGCAAAGCACTTTGTCTCTAAGGGCATCAGTTTCTTACTCTGTAAAATGGAACACGTCCTTCAGAGTCGAGGAAGATAAGAGGGCTAAAAAATAAAGTACCCTGAAAATGGGAGTATGAATATTTGAATTTGTGTCATAATTGTGATGTTTGCCTTGTTGCCATGAGACAGAGATAAATCGTATCAGTGAAGGGACCTTGTTTTAGTCCAGTAGAGCACAGCATTCATGATAGCTGAGATCTAAGCAGCTAGAATGGAGCATCTAGTGAAAATGTACCCATCCCCCCATCAGTGAATTGGGATGCACACCTGAGAGAGACAAAATACACCAAAATTCAGAGGCTAGAGTTATGATTTATCATAGCCACATAAGTTCTTTACGTAGTTCCTCTCTACATAAATCTATGCCTACTGTGCAGTGGTGCGGGGCAGATAGATAACGCAATAAATAGAATACTGAGTTTACAGTGAGGGAGACCTGAGTAAAAACGTGATCTCAGATAATGGATAGCTGGTTGACTCTGGGAAAGTTACTTAATTTATATTTATCTAATTTTCCTCAAATATAAAATGGGGATAATAAATCATCTTCCTTTTAGGGGTACTGTGAAAATCAAATGAGAATATCTGTAAAGTGCTTAGTATAGCAGGCACTCTATAAACATCACTCCTTTTTCTATGAATGTGTTAGAGAATATTTTCCCATTCTACAGGGGAAATTTTTTTTTGTTATTATTTTTATTATTTATCCAGTTCAATAAATGTTCCTAATTAAGAGTTAATAGAGCTCACCGTTCTAATTTGTGCAATGGGAAAAATACCAGTGAGGACTCATAAAACTAGAGTGTCCACTTGGAAGACTTTGTTCTACCAGAATTCCTTTTAAAAATCTGAGTGATGTACAGAACTGTGATCATTCCCTTTGATGGTCCCCATTATTTGATGGTCACATCTACTTGATAAGATGTAAGTGCAGATTAAGGTGAGGATATCAAAGAGAGAAGAAACAATTAAAGTCACATGCCTTGCACATGCTACATTTATATCCTTAGTACTTAGCATTGGACATAGTTGGAACTTAAATTCTTGCTGACTTACTCAAGTGCTACAGAAACATGAATTATTATTATTTTCATTACCTTTTTACAAGAGAGAAAATTAAGGCAAAGAAAAGCTAAACATATCGGCTAGAATCTTTCACCTACCAATTGTAAAGTACGGGCTAGCTCCCTGGAAGGCTTCGGGGTCAGCCAGAGTCAGGATAAATTAAAGTCCTTGGTCTTTAGGGGAAGAAGTGAAAGATCTCTCTGGGATTCTAGACTCCAGAGTCACCAACCTCTCTCCTCCTCATCCTGCTCCAAGTGCCTCTGGTCTTTCTCCCCCCTCCCTCCAATCCTTGCCTATGATTATCTGAACACCAATCATTCAGCAAGCACCAACAGTGAGAAGAGCCATTTATCCAAATATATGCTAATAGAGTCATTATCTCACATGGAATAGGTAATTAGCCTTAAGTGCTCCGTGATCTGATTCACACATACCTTTTTGGAGTTTCAGCCCTTTACAACCATTAATCAAAGTCTGGATTTGAACATAAGTCTCCCTATTCCATTAACTTCACAACCTCTTGACATCATCAAGAGGCTCAAATATTAAAGAAAGAGAAGGAAGATGAGGATTAAAGGAATTCCACTAGATATGAAAATTTATGAATCATCTTTTATCTTAGAAATAACATTTTTTAGCATGATGGTAAAGGTGGTTCCCACTGGTTAGTTATGACTACAAATTCCTTATACAAGCTTTTGCAATTATGGGTGTGCCACAAGCAATAAAAACAGACAATGGACCTGCATATACGTCCAAACATTTTACACACTTTTGTGCACAGTATAAGATTTTACATACCACGGGCATACCCTTTAATCCTCAAGGGCAGGCAATAGTAGAGAGAAGAAACAGAGATATTAAGACACTCCTCCAAAAACAAAAGAAAGGGGGAGCCACAGGTAGCCCTAGGGAACTTCTAAATTTAGTTCTCTATACCATTAATTTTCTAATTTTTGACAAAGATGCACTGGGTCCAGCAGACAGGTTTTATAACCCACCAGAAGGGCAGTGTCCAGTGAGAGCATCTCCACTGTCCTTAGATAATCGCCAGGTGATGTGGAGAGATCCAGAAAGTGGTGAATGGAAGGGACCAGATAGGTTAACTGCCTGGGGGAGAGGGTTTGCTTATATTTCTTCAGCAGGAGAAGGAATCAGATGGGTGCCAACGAGTCATATTCGCCTTGTCCATCAGAGAGAGACAGAAAAAGAGAAAAACCTCAAAATAAAGGAGAAGATCTAAGAAACATCTGACACTGAAAGAGCATGGATAATAAGAAGACTGTTAAAGAACTTTAAAAATCAGCAGGAATCATTGGACTTCCTCACACAAGATGAGACTAATGGACAATGGACTTATGGACATTTATAAATTTTCAATTTATGATTATTTGATTATGATTATGTTATATACTTCTAGCATGTGTTATGTTACTATGTTACTATGTGCTTATGTAATTTATGTAATTATCTGTAATACTTCCCATATTGATGGATTTATGTTTCAAGGTCATTTATGTAATTATCTGTAATACTTCCCATATTGATGGATTTATGTTTCAAGGTCATGACTGTCCTATGTTCTAAATCAAAAGAAAGGGGGAGATGTTAGGATTACTAAGTGAGAACTGAGGTTGTCTGGACAGTGACAAGGTGAGAATTCAGGTTTTCTGGACAATTACAAGGTGAGAACTCAGGTTGACTTGATAGAGGGGGCAAGCTCATTGGCTGGGGTGGTTCTTCCCAGAAGCCCTTGCATTATCCCACGCCCATTCTCTGGGAGAATAAAAGAGGACTCTCAGAGAAAGAAGAAGACTCTGAATTGCATCAGGCTTGACGGGGCTCTCTGCAGGAAGGGAAGTCACTTCTTTGGACAAGAGTTAACAGCAACTGCCTGGAGACAACGGTTCGTTACAGGAAGAAGAATCTGTCTGAGAGATTTGAGTAGACACAGCAGATCTCTTCCCAGAGAGCGATCCAGCAGCTTCTAGAGACGATAGCTCGCAACACTGTGTGAATATAATTATAATCCCTGCCCTAGGCCCATTGGTATGGAACTTTTTCCTTATTGGTAGGGATAAATACCTTGACCAGATGAGGAGAAAAGCAGAGTTGGTGAGTGTAGGAGACCTCCAGAGTTCTTGGATCTTCCTTGGGACTCTTCAAGCTTCAGGTTCCTCAGGTACTTCTGGCTTCCACACTGAAGAAGGATATAACAGGCCAACTACACTTCAAGTAGCTGAAAGAAAAGACTCTGGGAAGACTTGAGAAAAGCTGGCAGTCTCCATAATCTCCCTGCCTCCCAATTGCTGCTAGACTACAAGGAGTTTCTCCTTGGGTGAGATCTGGGACTCTTTCTTTTAGTTGTATTGCATTATCTTGTTCTCAGTGAGAGAGCTCCTTCCCTCTGTGCTGTCTGTCATGTACCCTTTTGTGTATGCTTCCTCTGGTTTCTGTTTTGCTATCAACTGGATAACTGGATTTTCTTTACTATTCTCCATGTGTATTCATTGTGGAATTATTGTTGTTATTAGGTGGGGAAAGATCAGACCTTGGATATAGGGCTTGGTGTCCACCCTGCCTTCTAATAGTAATGAAACAGAGATCAAAAATTGATCCCAAACAGAAACAAGGCTAATCATGTGTAAGGAAGCAGATAAATATTACATAGCCTAGTAACCACCCCAAGCTCCGGTCACAGTAGTGACCTCCAGTCCCAATTTCCTACTTCCACCCCATGCAGAAATGAGCATCTCCCTTAGAAAGGGTGGAAGAAAGGAGCTAGAGACTATCCTGCTCCTCTTCTTCTTCCTCTTTTTTTTATGTATGTAAAACTGAATTTCTTGTTGCACAGTAAGAATTGGATTCAGAAGGTAAAATAATCTGGGTAGAAAGACAATAGTGCAAACAGTTTACACTCACTTTCTTTTAGAAAAAGAAAAGAACATCAACCTTAAAAAAAAGATATTCACTCCTCTCTCTGGGACTCAGCTTCTTCATCTATAAAGTGAGAAAGTCAGAGTAGATCAATCATTTACTCAATAAAGATTTTTTTTAATTTTATTATAGCTTTTTAGTAACAAAACATATGCATGGGTAATTTTTCAACACTGACCCTCCCAAAACCTTCTGTTCCAACTTTTCCCCTCCTTCCCCCCACCCTCCCCCAGATGGCAGGCAGTCCCATGCATGTTCAATATGTTAAAGTATATGTTTAATACAATATGTGTATACATATTTATACAGTTATCTTGTTGCACAACAAAGATCAGATTTACAAAGAAGATAAAAATAACCTGAGAAGAAAAAAACAAAAATGCAAGTGGACAATAACAGAAAGAGTGAAAATGTTATGGAGTGGTTCACACTCATTTCCCATAGTTCTTTGGCTGCGGGTAGCTGGTTCTGTTCATTAAAGATCAATTGGAACTTCTTTGGTTCATCTCTTTGCTGAAGATATCCACTTCCATCAGAATACATCCTCATACAGTATTGTTGTTGAAGTGTATGATCTCCTGGTTCTGCTCATTTCATTCAGCATCAGTTCATGTAAGTCTCTCCAAGCTTCTCTGTATTCATCCTGCTGGTTCAATAAAGATTTATTAAGTGCCTACTATGTGTCAGGGACTGTGCTGAGTGCTGGGGATACAGAAAGAAGCAAAAAACAATTTCTGCCCTCAAGGAATGGACAACATACAAACATATAGACAAAGAAATCTACATATAGGATAAATGGGAAATAATAGGGAAGTTATTGGAATTATGAAAGGTTGGAAAAAAGATTTTAATTAGGCCTTGAAGGAAGCCAAGGAGGTCAGTCCTTGGAATGGAGAGCATTCTAGGTATAAGGAACAGCCAGCAAGAATGGCTGGAATGGACCTAAAGTGTCTATATGACTTCTTTTTGTTTGTTTTTTTCCCTGAGGCAGTTGGGGTTAAGTGACTTGCTCAGGGTCACACAGCCAGGAAGCATTAAGTGTCTGAGGCCAGATTTGAACTTAGGTCCTCCTGACTTCGGAGCTGGTGCTCTGCCCACTGCACCACCTAGCTGCCCCATTATATGAGTTATAAAGAGTCTTTTAACTCTAATTCTATGAGATTAGGACTGTATGTGAGACCAAACAAGAAAGAGCCTGCATGGGGATATTGTCTGACAATTTAGTTGTGATTTTTTCTCTTTGTGTCTTGTTTTTTTTTTTTCCCCCTGCTCCTTCTTTTCTCCTCTACAAGAAACCAAGGGTGCTGTTTAGAAGTACAATCATTATAATTAAGAGTAATACATCAGTCCTAAGCAAAAATAAGCTCTAAAGATGTACAAAAATGACACACTTTTAAGGTGACAGAGAATAGCACTCTGTGGGAGTGCCTATCACCTGGGAAATGTCCCAACAAATTATGATATATAAATATTATAAAATACGATGGTGTTATTAAAATGATGAAGAGGAATAGTGAGATTTCTCAGTGGATGGAGCACCAGCCCTGAAGTCAGGAGGACCTGAGTTCAAATTTGACCTCAGACACTTAACACTGCCTAGCTGTGTGATCCTGGGCAAGTCACTTAACCCCAAATGCTTCAGCAAAAATAAATAAAATAAAACAAGATAAAAATGATGAAGTGGTTGGTTTCAGAAAAACCTGGGAGCACTTGTAGGAATGGATGCAGAATGAACAGAACCAGGAGAACAATTTATACAATGACAACAATACTATAAAGACAAACAATTTTGAAAGTGTTAGAAACTCTGATCAGTGCAATAACCAATCATGATTCCAGAGAATTATGGGCGAAACATACTATACCATTTGTGGTACAGAGATGAAGTACAAAATGAGCAACACACTCACATTCTCACACATACATTTTACACACACTCCATATGTGTGCATATATATACATATGTTTTTCTTTTTTTTGAACATGGACAATGTAGAAATGTATTTTGCTTGAACATACATATTTGTAATGGGGGTTTTGCTTTCTTTTGTTCTTATTTGGGTGATGGGAATAGAAGGAAGAAAATGGATTAATATTGATTTTTAAAATTGAATTTAATTTAAAAAGATTAATACAGGTGAGTTATAATTGATAGCAGCATGACATATGGAAATAATCTCTGACTTATAAGATGCTTTAGCTTTTTAAAATTGTTTTCACAAACTATTTCTGGCCATATGAAAAGATGCTCCAAGTCATTATTAATCAGAGAAATGCAAATTAAGACAACTCTTGAGATACCACTACATACCTGTCAGATTGGCTAGAAAGACAGGGAAAGATAATGCGGAATGTTGGAGGGAATGTGGGAAAACTGGGGACACTGATGCATTGTCGGTGGAATTGTGAATGCATCCAGCCATTCTGGAGAACGATTTGGAACTATGTTCAAAAAGTTATCAAATTGTGCATACCCTTTGATCCAGCAGTGTTACTACTGGGCTTATATCCCAAAGAAATCTTAAAGAGGGGAAAGGGACGTGTATGTGCAGGAATGTTTGTGGCAGCCCTCTTTGTGGTGGCCAGAAACTGGAAACTATGTGGATGCCCATCAATTGGAGAATGGCTGAATAAATTGTGGTATATGAATATTATGGAATATTATTGTTCTGTAAGAAATAACGGCAATTTGATTTCAGAAAGGCCTGGAGAGACTTACATGAACTGATGCTGAGTGAAATGAGCAGGACCAGGAGATCATTGTACACGGCAACAACAATACTATATGATGATCGATTCTGTGGACGTGGCTCTCTTCAACAAAGAGATGAACCAAATCAGTTCCAATAGAGCAGTAATGAACTGAACCAGCTACACCCAGCGAAAGAACTCTGGGAGATGACTATGAACCACTACATAGAATTCCCAAGCCTTCTATTTTTGTCCACCTGGATTTTCGATTTCCTTCACAGGCTAATTGTACACTATTTCGAAGTCCAATTCTTTTTGTACATCAAAATAACAGTTTGGACATGTATACATATATTGCATTTAACTTATACTTTAACATATTTAACATGTATTGGTCAAACTGCCATCTGGAGGAAGGGGTGGGGAGGAGGGAAAAAGGGCGAACAAAAGGTTTAGCAATTGTCAATGCTGAAAAATTACCCATGCATATATCTTGTAAATAAAAAGCTATAATAAAAAATAATATTATTGTTCTATTAAAAAATATCAATAGGCTGCTTTTAGAAAGGTCTGGAGGGATTTACATGAACTGATGCTGAGTAAAACAAGCAGAAACTGGAAAACATTGTACACAGCAACAGCAAAATAATGTGGCGATCAAATATGATAGAAGTGGCTCTTCTCAGCAGTTCAGTGATCCAAAGCAGACCCGATAAACTTTGAATGGAAAATACCTATACATCCAGAGAAAGAAATATGAAAACTGAATGTAAACCAACACATGCTATGTTCACTTTTTCTTTTTTTTTCCTCTCACATTATTTTCCTTTTTGTTCTGATTTTTCTCTCCTAATAGGATTCATGTGGAAATATGTAAAAAAAATGAAAGTATGTGCATAATAAATAAAAAAAAGCTTTATGCATAGCTGGGGGAAATGAACATTTAAAAAAAAAAGAAAAAAAACTTTTTATGTTCTTTATTACTACAATTAGCTCCTTTATCCCAGGACAAAAAAATTAGAAGAATTCTCCCAAACTGAAAACACAAGCCACATTTTGGGGGGAGGGGAATGGGAGAAGGGCACAGAAAGTACTATCCATCTCAAAGATCACATTTAAAAACAGAACATCCTAATAAAGAGAAGAAAAGTCAGTTTTTAGTGAATACTGACAAAACATTTTGTCACAATTATTTCTGATCTCTATGGTGAAATGGCAGATGATTGGCAAAAGTTTTAGTTTCTTGCCATGTCTGTCTATTCACCCTAGATTTATTTCATATTAAGAATGCAATATTAAATAACAATATTAGTTTGTATTAATTTAATATTCAGGTCTAGAATCCTTGGTGTTAAGTGTGGGATTAAAAAGTAAGAAAGTTTTCCTTTTTGACTTTCTCATTAGTTTCTCCATGCTGCAAAGTATTCTGCCAGATTAAGGAACATGGTGGAAAAAACAAACAGCTAGGTGCTATTTGGGAATACTGATAGCCCTCAAGGAGGTTTTTAGAAACAAACATTCTAATGAAAAGGAAGGAAAAGAGGATTACTGAATCTCTCTAAATCTGAAATGAAAGGGCAGGAATGTACACAGCCCTCTGGTGCATTTCTAAGGTTAAATAAATGCCATTTAATAATAGACTTCTTCAAGTAAAATCACTCATTCATTAAGGGCAGACTCATATAAAAGATTATGGCTTCATTCAAATCAGATCTGATTTTTTTATATTCACTTACAAAAGTGATTGAAGAATACTTTGCTCCTCATCGTCATCATCCTCCTAACACTTGACACCTAACATCCATCTAGGTACTAGACACTGTGCTAAGCTTGATCTTTACCACAACCTTGGAAGGTAGGTGCTATTAATTACCCCCATTTGATAGATGAAGAAACTGAGGCAAACACAGATTTGGTAATACTTGGGCAATTAGCACAGTTTCTCAGTTTTAGTACATTTTTATATTATATTACATCATGGGGGAAATACAGCAGGAAAGTAAGCCAAATATATCTTTTTTTCAAAACTATGCCTTTGCAATTTTCAAAAAACAATGTAATCTCTTGAAGAGAATCCCTGTGGGCTACCTACCTTCTTCCAATCTCCCTTCCTAGATTATAAATTCCGAGAGGGGGTGGAAGGAAGGAGGGGAAAAACTCAGAACAGAAGGGAGTACAAAAGATAATGTTGTAAAAAAAAAAAAAATTACCGATGCTTATGTACTGTCAAAGAAAATGTTATAATTATAAAAATTAATAAAAAATAAAAAATAAAAAAAAGATCTGAGTTCAGATTAACCTTTAGTCTCTTACTAGCTCTGTGATCTTGGATAACTTGCTTAATATCTGCTTCTCTTACTCTCCTCAATTGTAAGGGTAGGGATAATAACAGGATGAAATAAGATAATTTTTTAAAAAGCACTTCACATACTGTAGATGTATTAATAATAATAATAATATCTGAATCATCTCCTGTTTTCTTTCACTGTAGTAGTAACCAGGCAGTATTTTTCTATACATTGTAACCAAAGAAATAGGGAGTAAGGATGGGAGGAGGAAAGACTCAGAAATGAGATCACCCTGGAAAAGCTCTTATTATCTGGGGAGGGGAGGAGGAAAGGGGCAGATCCCACCATTAAGAGTTCAATATAAATGTATAAGTGGCTCGATGAGCAATTTAGAAAGGCTTGGCCCCTTGCCTCATGCATTCATGATTACTAACTTAACTTTCTTGGCAGCAGCAATGAACACAAGACAGCATGATCAAATAAAGCCTAGCATATATCTAAGCTTTGGAGGTTAGTAGGGTTGTGACCAATACAATGTGGGAAAAAAATTTCAAAGCACAATTTTTCCCTTTTTCACAAACCCAGAATCCAAAATATTCTCAGGCAGAAGTTCAGTTCTCCAGGAGGTAACTTGCCCTCACTCTAAGCAGCTACACATCCCCCCCCAAGCAATGGCATATCTCCACGCACCCCATGGTCCAGTATTCCATGATCTAGGAAAAAGCAAGATTCAGAAAAAAACAAAAAATTAACAATATAAGAATACCTGCTGTGAAATGACAAGAAATTGGGAAACCTCTTGGATGATTTCTGCAGCGGATGAACTCTAGGAATACTTCCTCAGCAGCATCCCCTTTCCCAGTCTCCTCTCCAAAACAGACACTAGGAAATGACAGAGCCCATGATTTCAAAGGAAAGGGATCACCTCAGAGCAGAGGGTGTAGAAAAAAGATTTTTGTGTGGTGAGGGGAAAAATCACTTCTGGGAAAATGAAAAAGCTGCGTAAATTCTAACTAAAAAGATTAGTTCTCAGCTTTGTTTGTGATATATCAATTGGCTAAATGACACAAATGATCTGGAAAGAATGTTGTGATTCATGATGATCTGAAATGAAAAGAAAAGGGAAAGCAAGAGAGCTGAAGGGACAGAAACTGAGCGTGTATGAAACTTGCTATTTTGTATCATCTCTTTTCTCTAAAATATAATGTTCTCTGGGAGCAGGTTTCCTTAGTATCATCTCTTTTCTCTAAAATATAATGTTCTCTGGGTGCATTATTCACAAACCAAAGCTCTTATTCTTATATGAAGGGGTCCTTCTTCACTTTCTTGTTAAAAATTATAAGATTGTAATATACCTACATGGTGTTTGTCCCTTCAACTTTGTTTAAAATACAGCCATCTCCAGAGATTGTGACACTGCATAGAAGATATAATAATAATACTAGCAACTAACATTTATATAATGCTTTCTATGAGCCCGATACTATGGTAACATTTAGTCCTTGTAATAATCCTGAGAGATTATTATCCCCATTTTACAAATGAGGAAACTGAGTCAGAAAGCGATGAGATGATCTACCCAAACAAATAAGTATCTGAGACTACATCTGAACTAGTCTTCCTGACTCCAGCTTCAGCACTGCCACCACTGTGTCATCTAACTGCTCTTTAAGATTTAGTTAGAAAAGACCTTAGAACAATAGAACACAGGATCACGGAATATCAGTACTAATGATACATGGGGAACACGGAATAGACCCTGTCACAGGTGCGTGTGGTTTTAGGATATTAAACAGGAAATGCCTAAACTCGGTGACCCAACGATGAGAGGTGATGGAGACCAAGAATCATAGAAGGTATTCTAGGAAGAAGGGATATTGGAGGTCACACAGTACAACCATCACTGACAGTGTAGAAGGCAGAGCCCCAGAGGCCTTAAAGTGACTAGTCTCAGGTTCTTCCTGTTCATAAGCAGCAGAAATTCCATTTCACTCAGATTAATGGTTTAAATTCTATTGCCAAGCCAGTAACCCTTCCCTCATCCCACTCAGCCTTTTCTCATGTTAGTCATGATGGTCCACTCTTCATACTCTTTCCTGAAAATAGCAAGCCCCTCAAAACAAAACAAACATTTACGCATTTAAAGAAAAAGTTTTTATTTTTTTTTTCTATGTGTAAACCAATGTGTTCCTTCAAGAGGTAATCAACACATCACCTTTGCTGTTTTTCACCCAAAACTGAATGATTAAACAAAATTTTTCTGTTCGACATAGCCCATGTAACAAGGGTGGGGCAACCAAAGTTTTGCTCCAGAGTACTACATTAAAGTGGTAATAGCACTTCAGGCCTTCAGCAAAATAGAAAAAAACATAACTAGGTACTTGGCAAGAATGAATTAAAATATAAGAGGGCATCTGGAACGATCCAAACAACAACAAAAGAAGTGAACCACACTCAGTGCCCACAATCCTCTCTTTCTGCCCTTTGCTGCCTTCACTTTCCAGTGTTATTGCAGCTTCTGCTCCCTCAACTCCCGCTCCCGCTCCCCCAACTCCCCCAGCTCTTGCTCCCACTCCATCAGCTTCTGCTCCCGCTGCCGCCGCATCTGCTCCATCTCCCGCCGCATCTGCTGCATCTCCTGTCGCATCTGCTCCATCTCCCGCCGCATCTGCTCCTCTTCCTGCTGCATCTGCTCCTTCTTCGGTTCCCACTTCTGCTGCCACAATTCCCGCCGCTTCAGCAGCACCTGCAGCTCACGCTTCTGCTCCCCCAGCTCTGGCTCCTGCAACTCCTGCAGCTTCTGCTCCTGGTCCTGCAGCATCTGCTCCTCCTCCCACTGCCGCAGCATCTGCTCCATCACCCGCCGCCGCATCTGCTCCATCTCCTGCAACATCTGCTCCATCTCCCGCCGCATCTGCTCCTCCTGCTGCCGCATCTGCTCCTCCTTCGGTTCCCATTTCTGCTGCCACAATTCCCGCAGCTTCAGCAGCATCTGCAGCTCCCGCTTCCGCTCCTGCAGCTTCCGCAGCTCCTGCTCCCGGTCTTGTTCCATTCCCTAAAATTTTGGGAGGAAATACTGGTTATTGATTTTAAAAGCAATGAGGAAGGCAGAGGGAGAAATCAGGTTCATCAAATTACAAGGTGATATGAGAAATCCAGGGAGGAATTTTGTTGTAGAAAAATGTTTAATGTCAAAAAATGGGATCACATCCTTCTTGTGTGTCACAATCTACTTGTGTGTCAGAGATATCCAGACATATTCCAACCTTTCATTTGATGAATTCTCTTCTTTCTAAGAGAACATAGAAAACAAGGTTTCTTCAAAAAAATGTTGTCTCTAAAAGAACCATCAATTTCTCTGTGGATCTGTCTTTCTTTTACCAATAAACCTGTAAATAGGTCAATTAAACCAATTGTAATGACCCTACACCTTTCTAATATCACATTAATTTATCCAAAGTATTGCTAAACTATATAATGGATGAAAGATTAAAAATTTATAGATGGTACTGGACACAAAAATTTTTCTGTAAAAATGTCAAGGCACTTTCAGGGATAGGCTTACTCTTTTACTTGCTCATGGCTTAAATTAACCTCAGACTGTACCAGAGTCTGTTTGCAATGGTTACTTTAACCTTAATCTAATCTATCTTTGATGTAGACTGGAGCCACTAAAACAGAATCCCTTTAAAACATTAATAAATAAAGTTCAAAAAAAAAAAAACTTATCACCAGGCTTTCTCCCAGGAATCTAGAAGTCATTTTATGAGTCAATAATCATTTCTCATATAACACAGGCAGATTTCTATAATTCTGTCTCATTTACTTTTGATACAATTTGAGTTTGTAAAATTTAAAGTAGCATCACACAAGATAAGAGATTTTACAGGAAAATAACACTATTCCAAAAGACTACAAGGCCTCCACCCATGAGGGATGTAGAAGACCCTTACCCAAAATGACTACTCAGAGATCACTCAGTAGAAAGCAGAAAGATTGTTTATTAAAACCTGCAGAGGATGAGCCCTTCTATCACAAGATAAGGGAAAGAGAAAGCTTGTGGTAGGAGGGCTAAAGAAGTAGTAAAGATACACAGGGCTTATACAAGATATCATAAGATAGCAATGGGGGGGGGAGGCATTTAATTAGTTACTGCTATCTGGAGAGAGTGGAATGGAAGGGTTCTGTTTCCCCAAAATCCTCTCATTTCTAAGAAACAGAAAATCAGGCCTTCAGGATTCAGATAGACAGTGGTCAAGCTAATAGACTAAAAATCGATAAATGTCATCAGCTCAGGTTAAATAAATTTCTTGACGAAAAAACTGAATCTAAACAAAAAATTTGATCTCCAAATACAAAATACTCAAGAGATTTCTAAGAAGGTAAAAAGAAATCTTGAGAACTATATTTCTGCCATAAAGATATAAAAAGAACACATGAATATTTTGTTCTAAAAATTAGAGGTGGAAAGGAAATTGTACCAGAAAAAAGGGTAAAGTGGTGGTACTACATCTCACGAGGAGGCAAAAGTAACCTATTATATCTGAGAGAAGGAATGGAGGGAGATGAACATAGTGTGTATCATCTTCTCTTTAGAACTGGCTTAAAGAGAAAAGTATAGACATATTCGATTTATGGTAAAACTCCTTCCACTTCGTTGAAAAGTGGGAGGGGAAAAGTGAAAAGGGAAGGAGCAAGCTAAGCGGAAGGGAACACAGAAATTGTGAGGAAAAGGGGTAAAATGGGGGAGGAACTCTAAGGTGGAGGAGAGATACTAAAAAGGGAGAGCTGTGAGAAGCAAGTGGTACTTTCAAGTTTAATACTGGGAAGGGAGGTAAGGGGGAAAGAAAGGAGAAAAGCATAAGCAGGGATTAACATGATGGCAAGTAATACAGAATTAGTCATTTTAACCATAAATGTGAATGGGGAAAAGTCCCCAAAAGAAGAAGCGGTTAACAGACCGGATTCCTACAATATGTTTTTTACAGGAAACACACTTGAAGCAGGGAAGATGTTAGAATGAAGAGGATCTGGGAAAGGTGTCCTGTAGGAGTTGGGATTTTAGCTAGAACTTTAAAGAAGTCAGGAAAGCCAGGAGCGAGACATGAGAAGGGAAAGCATTTTAGGCAAGGGGCACAACCAGCGAAAATGCCCAAGAGTCAAGCTATGTAAAAGGCCTTGTTCCTGAAAGAGCAGGGAAAATCAGAGTTCCTGAGCCAGACAGTACAAAGAAGGGTGCAAGGTTTTACAGGAGCAGCTAAGTGGCACAGCGCATAGAACAGCAAGCCTTGGGTCAGAAGTTCAATTCTGCCTCCAGACACTTCTAGCGATGTGACCCTGAGTCTCAACCCCGTTTGCCTCAGTTTCCACATCTGCAAAAATAAGCTGAAGAAAATAATTCACATTAATATCTTTGCCAAGAAAACCCAGATGGGGACACAACTAAACCACTACACAACAACCAAAAAATGTGGAAGGATATTGTAAAGATGGGATGCAGGGTGAAATTGACAGGCCTTGGAGGGAGACTGGAGAAGTAGGGGGTACGGTAGTGAGGAGTCTAGGAGTCTGGGGGGGACTAAGGGGATGGCTGTGCCCTCAATAATAATAAGGAAGTTTGGAAGTAGGGAGGTTTTGGGGGGAAGAATAATGAATTCACTTTTGGACATACTGGATTGAAGTTGTCTACTGAACATCCAATTCTAGATGTCTGAAACACAACTGGAGACATGAGACGAGATCAGCAGAGAGGGTAGAGCAGGAAAGGCAGATCTGAGCATCACCAGCATAGAGATGGTCATTAAATCCATGGGAGTTCTACAATGACAGCACATGTTCATTATGGCTGTAAAGCCCAAGACCTTTACCTACTCTCTGAATCATCACCAAAAAAATTAAATTAAGTGTCAAGTCTGAAAGTTGAATGTACTTAACTCTATTATGATTCTGTGAAGGGCACAATGGAGAGAGCATCAGACTCAGAATCAGTAGAATCTTAGATACTAGCTGTGTGATCCTAGGCAAGTCACTTAACCTGTTTGCCTCAGTTTCCTCATCTGCAAAATGAGTTGGAGAAGGAAATGGAAGAGATACTCCAGTCTCTCTGCCAAGAAAACTCCAAATGGGGTCATAAAGAGGCAGCCGACTAAACAACAATTCTGTGAAAATTGTTAATCTTTTAAGAGTTCTATGTAAATTCTCTTTTAAACTGAAGTCTATGTGAACAAGAAATGTCTATTAAGCAGATTTATTAGTCAATACTTCCTATTAACTGGCCCAATGGGTTATCTGTACAACTATAAAAACTAAAAGTTTCCCTAATAAACTCTGTAGACTTGAAAAGATCTTAAAGAATTCTTTGAATCATAAAAAAAAATTAATTTTGTCCACAGTAGTATTACTTATGTTTTGTGGAATTGTAATTTCTATTTATTGGTGCCAAATTCATCCAAGATACTGCATTCTCTGGTGACGATGTCAAAGAATTGAAATGCTATAATTCAATATTCTGTCCATTCAAGTGGAGTCAGACAGTCTTTGGGAGGGTTTTTATGGGCAGCTACTCTGCTTTATCCTAAGCCTACAAGGATCTATCTATGAAGGTCTTACCCCAGCCCAGGAGGAAAGAGGGAAGACAATGAAGCAAACATTAAATTCTCATCCAGCCAGAGGAAAGGGCACAGACAGGGCAGAACTCACAAGACACAGAGGAGAAACAAAAGCATCCAGAATATGAGGCTGAGAAGGAAACCCAATCTGGCTTCTGACTGGGCATCAGAAATGATCCTATCCATAGATGATGCAGAGCAACAGAAATAGGAGGGAAGAGCTTCTAGAAAGGAACTTGTTCAGAGAAATCATTTCCGCTAATTAGATGGCAATTCCATCCTCAAAGTCATTCATACTCCACTGTGGTCCTAATGCACTCTAGTTTGTCTTTAAAAATTTAATTTAGGTTTTTTGTGTTTTCTATGACTAGAAAAGCCTAAAACAAAACAAGCACAAAAACTGACATTTTCATATATCACCATTCAATATAGGTAATATTTCATTAATTTTTATTACATTTTAAATTCTGAATTGTCTTCCTCCATCCTATCCTGCACTGGAAAAGTCGCCATTTGACATATATCGACACACACAATCACATACATACAAAACCATACTATGCATATTTCTTTCAGTTCTTTCTCTGGAGATGAACAATATCTTCACAATTATCTCTGTTTTACAGATTAGGACACTGTTAAGTGACGTGAGCAAAATCCACTTCACTAAAAAGCAGCCTGGTAGCAGCTTTGAGAACAAATTTAGGGCCCCAACTCCAAATTCAATGGCCTTTCCACTACAACACAACTGAACCATTCCCCTCTAGGCTGCACTGCTGACCCACATCTACAGGACTTTCTGCACCATGCCACAGAAACTTGTTCACCCTGGAAGCTCAGCATTCCACCTTCAGCCCCTATATTCTCTCTCTAATAAGCTGGTTCCTCTAAGAGGCTCCATTTTGAGGATATCTGGGTAAATTTTGTCTTCATCCTTCTCCGGGCTATATTCCAGATTTCGGAATTCATTCCCTATGCCAATCCTTTCATCTCTTCCCCCGTCCCTTTTCAGCTTCCTTTTTGACATTGTCTTCCTCCCCATCCCAGACTTTGCCAATGAGGTGGAAAAGTGAAGTCCAGTGGAGATCCAAGGCTGGAGAGTGAGACCATGATCACACGGACAGATATCACGAATGATCCCAAGGGCAGAGATCCAGAACGAGAATAGACTAGGCAATTGTATGAACCAGTGGCACATTTGCCTTCTGTTGAGAAGCAGTCATGGCAAAGGAATACTGAATTTGGAGCTGAGTCAGGTGAACTAGAACCCCTGTTCTAATATTTACTGGCCAGCCAAAATCACTGGATATTTTTAAGCCTATTTCCCCAATTGTAAAATGGGGATGATAATTTTTTACTACCTAACCTCAGAGAATGATTGTAAGCAAAATGCTTAGTAAATCTCCAAACATCTGAATAATCAAGGATGTGTACTCAATTATCTCTAACCTGTTTCCAACTCCAAATCTTTGCCACAAAGTTAAATAAAAGGGAATATTATAGTTATTACTATATATTGACTTTCCCTATTTCACTGGTTCTGTGGCAAGCAACTTCACTGCTTCCCTTAGGCGAGTTTTATGCATAGATAAGACAAATAGACTAAATGAGTGTTATTTGAGGGGAATCAAAATGAAATGACTTTCTCAAATTATTTTCTTCCACCTCAGAGGCAGCTAAGTGGCACAGTATATGGCCTACAAAGCCTGCAATCCCGAAGATTTTTGTTCAAATCAAGTCTCAAGGCACTTATTTACTTAGTGACTCTAGGCAAATCATGTAACCTTTGTTTGCTTGCCTCAGTTTCCTCATGGGAAAATTGAGGATTAAAAATACCTACCTACTTCCTGGGGTTGTAATGAGGATCAAATAAAATACTAACTTTAAAGTGCTTAGCATAATGCCTGCAACAGAGTAGGAACTATATAAATATCTAAACTTTTGAAAAAATATTCAAATATTTAAATATCTGATAATTGCAATTCATTATAACTGGTTTCCTTTGTATGGATTTTATGCACTTTTCTGAGAAGAGGATGCATAGGGTTTATCATATTGTCATATGATACTGAAAAATTTAAGAACTCCTATTCTAAATATTATCTTGCTTGAAATGAGCATTTCACTCTATTGGATTAAGCTTGACCCTCAGCAGGCTCCTTTATTTATAAATCAAACACTCCGGGGGAGAAACTTGCTCATCCCAACACACCAACACAAATACAGTGATCAGAAAATCCCTTTCAACTTGTCAAATGAATCCCTTTTATTTTATAGGTGAGAAAACAAAAGCCCAAAGTCTTAAAGTTATTTTGCCAAATATTGCAGATTTCAAATTTGGACCCCTCTCCTCTGATTTGAAATCCAGTGGGTTTTTTAAATTATTATTAATTTATAATTGATAATTATTTTAATTTTTATGAGAACATTTCCTGATTGTTTCACTTGTGGGATCCATATAGATATTAATTTTCCTTCATAGTGCTTTGGCTGTAGATCTTGTGCTGTCCCTTCAGGTTATAAGATCAGAGGTGAGGACAGAGCAATGATAGGAAGATGGCCAAAGTTATCCTATGTTAAGGAGGTACTCTGGAAGTTGCAGGATTAGTGCATCAGCGGGAACTACTTTTTCCTCATATCCAAAATACCTAGCGCACAGGGGAAAGTTAATAAAGAATTTTTTCTTGAATCAACTTATATCCCTGATCCGATGATGTTGTTGCCTATTATCTTAGAAGGTAGACGAAAATTTCATAGATTTGAGGGCCTGGGTGGGCTGGCTCCTACCTTTATAAGGGAAGGATAGTTTCTCCAGTCTTCCATGGCTTGACAGAAACAGTCATCAGTCACTTTCATCCAATCTCTCACAGGGGAACAGATCTCATCCAGGGTCTTTAGAGTACTGAACAAGGAATGCCCCGTGCCTTCTTCTCAGTTACTTATATTTCTAGGATAGGACTGTCCATACTTATCAAGAACATAACAGTTTCTGGTCCCCCACCTCAGTATCTTTATCAGAGAATACCCTATGGGGACTTTGTTGTCAAACGCTTGCTGCAGAACAGATGCCAATAATAGGTGCTCTTCCCTGTTACTCACAGCTACCACTAACACACATGCTGCCATGTGGATGACAGCAAAACCACTCTGGGCATCTGGAGGTCATTTCAAAATATTTTATGCTGGCTACTTCTCTGCATGTTCCAGGTGCCAATTTGTGTGGCTGAGGCACTAAGAAACAAGAAGAAAGATGCTGGAGGTTACAGAGAATGTCGCTTCTCCAAATGACTGTTCATTTTGTGTAAGTCTATTTTCCTTCTTCCCAATCCTTCCAGCTGCTAGATTTTGCCTGTAGCCAGAGATTATAAAATTTCAGACTACCTAGTGCTGTGTCTTTTCTATATTTAATGCCTCCAGCATATCATAAGTGCATAATCTAATGTGCCCTCTGTTCTGTAGCTGTCTTCTAACAATTGATCACTACTCTTGTGTTAATTTTGGGGGAGATAAAAAATAGAGGGGGGATGGAAGAGAGAGAGAGAGAGAGAGAGAGAGAGAGAGAAATGAAAGTTGTTGCCCCAAAAGTACTTTTACAAAATCCACATCAAATAGGTGTTAAAGATCCAGATCCTTTACAAAAAGTATTTGTTTCCAAACTAATGTCTTTTTCCAAGGTAAAAAAAATAAAAACAAAACTGTTCCCCCCATTTTAGGCTTGAATCTTTGGAATACAATGAGTAAGAATATGTCTGGAAGAGTCCACAAAGTTCTAGAGATATCAACAAATGTGGGCTTCTAAATATTGAACCTTTCAAAAGCAATGTGGTCTTAGGATGTTTAACTCTGAGGAAAAGTCAATCAGGACAAGAATCCTCTGATGGAGATATTGGGATAAGTACATTCTTCTTTGGCTTACTTCCAAATTCTGTCCATATCTTGGTCAAATGGACCAAGACTCTACAATATAATAAGATGTCTTTGAGAAATCAAATGAATACATTATAATCTCCATTAATGATTAGACCGTTCCTTCAACATCTGTATTTCAAAGACACTGCAAACAGGAAATGAGTTCCATATAGAACTAAATAAAAGAGGGAAAGTAGTATGAATTGTTTTGGGAAAATTCCAAAATTCATTTAAATTCTCCCTGAAACAAATCCCCTCCTACCATTCCTCCCAAACCCACCCCAATTGTTTAAAACAACATTATTCTTTAATCCCTCTTTGATAACCTAGAGCAGAGGATCATCTCAATAAAACAGGTTTTTAACCTTTTTTAAACAAGTTATAGAATGTTACAAGACATGAGTGTTACAGTGAGGAGGTATAAATAATGGCATAAAAGCCATCTGACAACCAATTTCCTATGTGATTCTGGGTAAAAGTCATTTGGTTTTTCAGTGCTCTGAAAGTGATGAATGTAAGTTGGAATGAAGTTTCTGGCATGAATTGTTAGAGCGATTTTCCTTGCCTGGGATTCTATATACACAGCAAATAAAGATAGGAGCAAAGTAGTAGATGGGCAGGTCACATGGTAAAAGTGTGGGCTAACCAACTGGTCCACTGTTTCATTGTTTTTGTTTTTGGGGGTTTTTTTTGTTTTTTTTTTTTTTTTAATATAAAAGAGAAAATGAGGCATACCTCCAGCAGACTGGGTGGAACTTTTGTGACAGACTTATGAAAGAGGTTGGAGAAGAGTTGGAAAAGGTTAGCATATGTAAATTGTTTATGACATTCTTGGAGACAATTCCCATAATGATGAAATCACGGATTCATTAAGATATTTGAATATAAACTATGTCTGGACAGGTAAGTCAACATTGCTTCTCCTTTTTTTTCCCTCTTCACTCCTGAACTCATCTTCTTCTCTCCTTTCTCTGAAAATTCCCCTTACAATTTATTTCCTCAGGATTCAAGGCATATACATATTTGGGCTAAAATCTCTCTATTCTGGATTTTAGGTAATAGGAAAGAAGGGATTTTTGGCTTTTTTCATTCCTTAGATTATGAAAAGAAAAATAATATGAGCAATATTTAAATTGGGAGAATTCCCATCAGATAACTAGGACAACCTTACAAAGATGGGTCTGCAATTCATACAATGAATTTGAAATTTGTCAGTTATCCCAAAAATATAGTTAAAATAGACAGTATGGAGGCACTCCATCACAGGCTGAAATGTTGAGGATATTCCAAAAGGACCCTAAAATGTTCTCTTCCTTTAGACTCCTATGTCCTTCCATGGAAATACTATTAGCATCGTGCCACAGTTCTCTTTTAATGTCCTGACTCAGTTTCCCTAATTATCCTATTCAATTACTCTGCCTCAGGTTATAACCATTCCCTCTTAATGTTAGGATAAAGGTCTTTTATCTTAGACCTTCAGCTAATGTCATTCTCTCTTAATGTTTGATGGGATAAAGGTCTTTATCCATTTTAGACATCATTAGAGTATCAGGAGCCTCTCCAGTACCTCCCTCCATTATGCCTGCCTCCACTATGTCATCCTCATCCTAGGTTCCTCCCTCCATTAGGTTATCCCCATCCAAATACCTCCCCCCTTACGTCATTGTTCTTGCTACCTCATAAAAGAATCTTCTGTAGGACATTCACTGCTGGATTCTTTTGAGACACTAATGTCATTCAGCCCTGGTACCCAACCATGGATTCATTTGGTCCCAGTAATTCTCTCCACTTAATAAATTCTGTATTAAGTACTCTCTAATCTTGCTTAGTTTCTCCAGCATTACATGAGCAATTGTAGTTTTTAGAACACATATGCTGACAAAATTATTAATTTTCTTTAAAAAATATTTAAACCCAGCTAACTCACGCAAAGAACAAGGAAGAAAAAGAAATAAGGACTTCTTACAAAACACTTGGCCTCTGACCTGTTGTTGATAATTCCGCTTTAGCTCTTCCTACTTTCAACCAAGCTTAAGTATTTGAATCCAATATCTAATGTTTAAATAACAGCCAGGACCCTATTAGTCTTCAGGAACTTACTAGAGCATCAAGAAAAATGATGCAGAAAATATATAGTAAGGCAAAAAATCATTCAAAGTTTTATTTTTAAATCTAAATTTAATATCTAACATAATATAATAAATACTAATTAAAATACTGATGATATAATTTGAAATATAGACCATCAAAGACATAAACAGAGACTGCAATTGATATCTTTGCTTAAAGTCTTATTCTAAGCATGGAATACTGATTAAAAGTGAAATTTCTTAGAGAAAAAAATTAACCTGTTAGCATTATTAAAAATTAAAAATACTTGACTATTAAGCCATAAAAAATTTTACTAAACTAATAAAAGTCTACACAATGAAGGAACATCAATTGCAGTTGGGTTTATTTTTGCTTACACAGCTCCCCCAAAAAAGGCTTTCAGCACAAAACAAAGCCCTCCTTATGTATCTTTATATATAAGCTTCTACTTCCGTGTCTCCATTGTCTAGGGAAAATAAAACAAAAACAAAACAAAAAGGGAACCAAAGGACAGGGATTAAAAACAACATAAATATATAGAGGCACAGTATGCATCTTCTCAAAAAGAAAATAAATATATGGGCATTTCAATATATTTTCCAAGTCCCATCCACTAACCAAATGAAGATTCTCAAGGTATTTAATTAAGGAAATGAGTAAAGATGATTATTACACTCTATTTCCAAAAAAATGTATTTTAGCGGATACCATGTGTATATGTCTAAATAGTGGTTATTACACCAAACTATGATAGTATTAAAATATCAGTACCACATGTATTTTTATTTTTATATTATTACCTTTTCTGATATTCTAGTTTTGAGAAAGATCACTATAGTTGTGCACTAGCTAATCATCCTTTGCAATTGAATGAAAATTGATTTCACTAATTACTCCTTATAACTAACAAGTATTCAAATTTATTCATAGCAACGAAACTAATATTCAACACATTCTTTAAGAATATTATATCATTCATTTTCCCATTATTGATATGGTAATAGTTTTCAAAATGATCTACATAGAAAATTTATGTGGCCTACAGTAAATGAAAATATTTTGCCAAAATAATGAATTATCTACTAATACAAACATAAATGATGATAAAGAACATTTAAAAATCAATGCAGAAGTATAAAGAAAATCTTTATTCACCTTAGAATCCAATGGCATTTCCTAAATGACATAATTTAATATAAAACTTACTCCTCTCCAAGGTCCCCTTTGGCGGAAGTTGTAGAAGCTGTCGTCCCCTGCGTCCTACCACGGGAGTAGGCTTGTTTGGACAGAGCCAGTACGAGGATGAGAGCTAAAACATATATTGAAGAAAAACATATAACTTGAATACTCAAAACTAAATAAATGTAAGATTTTTAAATCAAATTGGTACATGATACCTTTATTAATGCTAATTTAAAGAGCTTTTGTTTTTGATAAAAAAGAGAAAACACTATCTAGAAGGGAAAAAATAAAATAATGACCAATATCTAAATACCCAAAGATGTTAATCTTGTTGTGTGTTGATATGTACACATACATACACACTCTCTCGCAAACCAACTAGCACAACAAAGTTAATGGACTTACTTTTACAAAATTAACCTTCACACACTAGATGAAAGCAGGAGAATTCTGTAACTCAGAAATGTGGTCATAGTTTATTTTTCTTCCTACCTGATTCCAAATTTACAATAATTTTCTTTTTTTTTTTTTTTAGTGGCTCATATGCAGGCTCATATGGAATAGTTTCATTTCTAAAATAATTCAGTAACTTAGAATAAACCAGTGAAAAATATAGCAGAAAAGACAGTTAGTCCATAAAATTAATATCAGCATAAAAAGTTATTAAAAGTTTGATTTGATGTTATGATGATGACTATTCCATAAGCAATGTCTAATGGACACAAACAATTTCTCATTCTGTAGGAGAAGAAGGTGATAGTTATGATGTGCTTCATGTGGGAAATTACCCAGGACTCCTGATAAATGAGAAATCACAAAACAAATGTAGTCAAACAGTTAATAAACCAATTACAATGGTAGCTGCGTACTGAATATAAATAGTGTGCTTACACTCTAGGGGTTAGTATCTAGTGATACTGGTGATCAGCCAAAGATGATAAGATATACCAATTAGCCACTGGGAAACTAAAATGGTGTGTTGGAAGGGCAAAAGGGAGGTTAGTCTCATTGAATTGTTGTTCATCTCCATACTGCAGGTGAAGGAGGGGCAGATCTTCCAGTCATTAATGAAGGCATCAACCTCATGAGGTTTGTATCAGGACTCTCAGTGGATCTGGAGGGGGAGGTGGTCCGCTCTAGGACAGGCTGTTGTGCTGTTGATCTGGATCTGTGATATGTCTATCTATTTGCTGCTTCACAGTCCCTGTAATGTTAGTTAAAAAGCAGCTCAATTGACCTTTAGCTCTTCTCTTTTGGTTAAATCATGATGCATTAAAATGATTTGAAGAAAAGTCACTGTTAAAAGTTATAAAGCACATAAAGAAGGAGCTACCATTATTTTTCCAACTTTTCTGAGCAAACTTTAGCTTCTGAAGAGCATATAATGATCCAAGTTCTGCCTTCGTCTGAGTATCAGTAAATTTAATTGAAGGTACTAGAAGTTGCTTGGGCATAATAAAGGGCAATAACTGTTCTAGTATTCGCTCCTGAAATCAGTTTTATGAATCATTATCTACAATGTCAAAGAGTTCAGGAATAGCATATTCCTTTCCCTAGCATTTTCCAAAGGTGGGATAGGGAGGGAAAAAAACAACAACTACATATGCATTATTCTCCAAGTTGATAAAGTAGTGTAATCAGTACAGGAAAAAAGTTATCAAAATCATTTGGAAAAGTCAGTAGATACCGATGAAATCTAAAAATTATATGTAAGGAATCAAATCATGGTTATGAAAAAGCAACATGGCTTTTCAGAGGACCTGACTAATTCTGAAAGTCATGTTTATGAATGAAGCCATGGCTTTATGATTTATACTAAACAGACAGACAGACAGACGGACAGACAGAAAAAACTAGTCAATTTGGTCAGGCAAACTTCGTCATACACTACTATCACATAAAAATAGAGTAGTCTGATAAGATGATTATATGTTAATAATGTGCATATGATGAGGCCTGTTTAGTTACACATAAAAATAAATCCGGGTCTTAATCTTTGTCAAAAATAATACTAAGCTTAAGTGTTGTAGGCAATGTTACACCAATTCCACAGGTTTACAATAGTAATTATAGCAGTTTGGGGTTGAGAACAACATGTAGTAGAATCCCATTATAATATAGCTTGTTATTATATACACATAATTTGAAATTAAATAATTTCCCAAACAAAAATCTATTCACAATGAAATGCAAAACTAGTATTCTGAAAAAGTTCCACTGTTAACAGTAAATTCTTTCAGTTAATAAATACAGTAATAAATACCATAAAAGCAAAATGAAAATGATAAAATAAAGTTCTCTAAAAGTAATGATATTTATAGAATATATTTTACATCATAAGAAATTGGATGATTGGTACTTTTTTTAGCATTCTATTTATGTTTGGTAATTAGATTGAGATTTAAGTGAACTTTTATTATGCTTTAAGCAAAAATTTGTCAAAAATGGATTTCAGTTTTTAACCTTTATTAATTTATAAAGTCAGTAGCATTTCCCTTCAGATCAACATAGTATTTAAAAGGAAGAGAGGAAATAATTAGTGTTAATATAGGACAATTACATGGCAACTTACACCCATATCGTTATCGCCATCCAAACATTTCAGGGGATTGGTCTCATAAAGCTAATACTATAATGAGGTGGGTTTGGTTGGGGGAAGGAAATGATTTGGCAAATGATCCCTGAGGTGGGGGGGCAGAGTACTGCGGCATAACTGAACTGAATCGGACAGAGCAAAGTGAGACTGAGGAACAATCCATGAATAATTTAGCGAGAGGTGTTATCAGTGGTGGCAGTGTTAAGGAGGATATGTCTGTAAATAAAGATCGTTAACACGAACTTTTAAAATAATCTTTTACAAAAGAAAAACAGATGCAGGCAGCTTCTCTATGCAGAATGTTAAGGTTTAAAGAAAGTTATATTTATGAAATACCACTTTAGAGAAAACATTTTAAAATGCTAACCACTCAATTAATTTATAATTTTAATTTGCATTAATTAATGGTGACATATTTCTGCCTTGTTTTATTCTTCCCTAATTCAGGTATTAAGACTATGTTTTCTCAGAGAGTAAACGAATTAAGAATAGGTGATGAGGAAACCACAGGATCCCTCTTTGCGGATGATAGGACGGCATACTTAGAGAACCCCAGAGATTCTACTAAAAAGCTATGAGAAATAATCCGCACCTTTAGCAAAGTTGCAGGATACAAAATAAACCCACATAAATCACCAGCATTCCTCTATGTCACTAACAATCCCACAGTTAGAGTTACAGAGAGAAATTCCACTTAAAGTCATAGTGTGATGGGAATCTATCTGCCAGGGGAAAATCAGAAACTGTCTGAGCAAAACTACACAACACTTTCCACACAATAAAGTCCGATCTAACCAACTGGAAAATAGTGAGTGCTCTTGGATGGGGCGAGCAAATATGATAAAGATGACAACACTGCCTGAACTAATCTATTTATTTAGCGCTATGCCAATCAGACGCCAAAGAACTATTTTAATGACCTAGAAAAAATAACAGCAAAGTTCATTAGGGAAAACAAAAGGTCAAGAATTTCAAGGGAATAAATGAAAAAAAAAAAAAAATCAAATGGAGGTGGCCTAGCTGTACCAGATGTAAAATTACATTATAAAGCGGCGGTCACCAAAACCACGTGGAATTGGCTAAGAAATAGACTAGTTGATCAGCAGAACAGGTTGGGTCCAAAGGACAAAATAGTCACTGACTTTAATAACCTAGTGTCTGACAAGCCCAAGGAGCCCAGCCTTAGGGATGAGAACTCAGTGTTCGACAAAAATTGCTGGGAAAGTTGGAAATTAACGTGGCAGAAACTAGGCACTGACCACACTTAACACCGAACACCAAGGGCGGGTCAACAAGGGTTCATGACCTGGGAATAAGGACTGAGATTATAATTAAATCAGAGGAACACGGGATAGTTCGCCTCTCAGACCTGTGGAAGAGGAAGGAATTTGTCCAAAGAAGGACTAGAGATCATGATTGATCACAAAGTGGAAAATTTTGATTACATCAATTTGAAAAGGTTTTGTACAAACAAAACTAATGCATGAGATTAGAAGGGAAACAACAAACTGGGAAAACATGTCTCAAAGTCCGATTCTCTTTGTGCAGCAAAACAACTGTTTGGACATGTATGCACATACTGTGTTTAATTTATACTTTAATATATGTAACATGTATGGGTCATGGGGGGGAGGGGAAAAGTTGGAAGAAGAGATTTTGCAATTGTCAGAGCTGAAAAATTTCCCATGCACATATCTGGTGAATAAAAAGCCATGAAAAAGAAGTCAGCCCATTTCCCTGGAGGTCGCCCCTCAGGAGGAAGACTTTCCTCCCGCCTCCAGCCTCAGTTCTTTGCCAATCCTCTTCCTGCTCCCTTCCACCTCCTCCCCCCAGGGACAACTTCAGGTAGTTAAAATCCCGGAATCCCCGGATCTTCTGACCAATTCCAGACCCATTGGAGCTCGTGGCTCCTGCCCCGCCCATTCTGGCTGGCTTCTCCAACACGCCCTCTGATCACTGGCGCCCTTCTCGAACCCCCGACCAGAAGACCTGGGGTATATTCGGAAGCCCCTCAGGAGGCAAGAATCATGCTACTTGTACAGGCCACGCTCCTCCACAGAAATGTGGCCAACGGGGTTCGCTGTGGGCGGCTGCAGGGTCTAACGCTCCTGCACCAAGGGGGCCGAGAGTCTCTGGCCGGTTTCACTGAGAGTGGGCTCCCCCATCTGAACCTGCGATGGTCCGATCCAAACTTTGTAACATTGTATGGGCTCAGGGCAAGGTGGGGGGAGGGGAGATGAGCCCAGCAGCCCCCGCTACAAGGAGCCGAGCAGAGTCAAAACCTCTCCGAATAATGCAGTCCAAGACTGCGCTAACTTGGGCTCTACTTGCCACCCTCCCCACTGCTGTCTCCACATACCTTTTCAGAGCTGTAAAAATCCCCTCAGGTCGTATTCCCGTCTAGTCCTTATGGCAGAAGGAAGCACAGAGAACTAGAGGCGCACTCCCACGTACTGCAAGGGCTTCTGGGAAGCCCAGGTCTCCAGGGTAATTTCGGGAACCCCGCCCCTAGGCAGCAAAGGCTCCTGGGAACCACGCCCCCACTCTTTTGGGATGTGGGGGACCGCCCTCATCTTGGAAGCGCCACTCAGTGTCTTGATGCAGATCACGTGCTGTCCCTTCAGGTTATAAAATCAGAAGTGAGGACAGAGCAATGAGCCCAATTAAGGCTAGTGCACAGCAACGCTTTCCAGAAATCCGTTCATCATTCCTCACCTGTAACTTATTTCAATGTGCCTTCTTTGTAATTCTGTTTACTTTGGTCTAGTTCACCCCAGGATTGTAAGGAACTCCCTATGTTTTTGTCAAATTTTTATTGTTTACCTTTAAAACAATTGCAATTATGTTGCAATTATGCCCCAAAAGTTAGTGCAACTGCTTTGGCCGGAAGCCCAAACATGCAAAGTCGGCGTATGTGTATTTTTTCTCCACCTCATGCCCATTCCTTCTCATTCTCATGACTAATTTTCTGACTGACAGCAGCATAAAAAGTATGGATGTAGCTCCGAAGAAAGGGTTCCTTGAAGGACTGAGTAATCACCTCCGAGAATGCACCAATGCTTGTAATAGTGATTTAACCCAAACCAAAGATCTTGGCAGCTTTGAAGGGAAAAAAGAATTGTAAGAAGGGAGGTGAAAAAGACTAATTAGAAAGCTATTCGTACTCAATTGTCAGACCCTATGATCTAAATGTAAGCCCCTACCATTGTATTCAACCATGTCTAGTGCCAGCTCCACCCGCTCTTCCATCCGCCAAGTCAGCATCAGGGATGGGGAAGTCAAAACGCCCGGTCCACTGGCAGTTCCAGAGTCTCTACCGTTATAGAAGCAATAGTACGAGCTTAGAGTCCCACCTCTACAAATGTATCCCCTAACTTAGAACCCGGTGTCCCTCATGCGCCAAATTATTCTCCCTGATTTCTCAAGGACCGCAGGATCCTGCCTATCAATGTTCCTCTACAACTTAACTACTGTGAACTAGGAAACTTCAGTGTACAAGCCGATGCTTCCTCAAAAATCCCAACGGTTTCCCCACTCACTAACTCCTCTGACTTACTCCTTCATTCTACTTCTGCCACACAGAGGGATACATAGTAACTTGACCAACAAGGACTCGGATTCCATGACTAAAAATTCCAAGACTTCTCTGTCCAAATACCTCATTTTCTTATTTAATCTTTCTATGTCACGTTACTCCAGTTCTATTCTTAGTTGAACTCTAATCCCTTAAATACTTTGTTTTCCCAGGCCATTCCCACTATTGACACCACCTTCTTCTTTCCCAGTCTTCAAGTAATTGGGCAATCAGTTACTCTCAACATTTCTATTACTATAACTTGACTACACTTTTAAATCACTGTGCTTCCTTGTCGACTGACAGGCATAACCATATAAAACAATAATCACTATTTGATTCCTTCCATTCTCCTTATCTGCTGTAGAATGACTATGGAGGAAGTCATAAAATTGGGCTGTTTGTGCTTAATAACAACTTTTCTATAGTAATTACATAGTGTTTTACTATCTGCAGCTTGCTTTGCAATAGCATCATATTTTAATCAAAATACAAATCACAGGAAGTCGGAGCTATTATTATTCCTATTTTACAGGTGAAATTGAAGTTTAGAAAGGTGAATTGACTTCCCAAGACCTATAAACCAATAAGTGCATAAAAGCTGCATTTGAACTTGCCTTCCTGTTCCAAGTCCAGCACTCTAGATATTGTACCATCCATCTGCCTGAAATCAAGTTATTTAATCTAAATTACATCCTCAAAACAACAGAAGAGTTGTTCTATTTCTCCCTAATTGATTGTATATCTACTCACTAGAGTGACTACTTCATACTGGGGATCTACATAACTGAAGAAACATCACTGAAGAAACAAAGTACATCACTGAAGAAACAAAACAAAGCAAAACAAACCCTGAGGAGGAACAGCTAAATTGCCCAATGGATATAGCACTCGCCCTGGAGTAAAGAGAATCTGAATTCAAATCAGGCCTCAGTCACTTATCCCTAACTGTCTATACTCCCCCTGGAAAACAAAACAAAACAACAAAAAACAAACAAAAATCTCACCTCTGTTAACTTTATAAGTTATGAGACCATAAATCAAACTCTTCAGTTTTTATTTGCAAGAAACTATATATGACTATGTAGTTGCTGACAAGCAACTGACTAGTGGTACTGATAAAGAGAATTTCTACAATTGGAGCTGTGTACTAGATTCACACTTGTGTGTTTTATGTTTTCTCTGCTTTTAAATTATGAGAGATAATAGTACTTCTGTATTCTGCATTGGTCAGAACCCATCTAGAATAGCATATTCTATTCTAGAAACTAACAAAGTATCATTTATGGGAACAAAAGGTATGGAAACCATATTATTTAAGAGAATTCAATTATACAACTATCGCATTTTATTTAGATCTAAGGATACATATCTTTTCTAATAGATTTAAAATATTCAGCCAATGTGTGGATTTGTTTTGCTTACCTATGGGTTACAAGAACTTTTTTGAGGGTTGCGAACATTCTTGCCTAGAAGGGGATGACTTATTGGGCAGGTAGCTAGTACAGTAGATAAAGAACTTGGCCTGGAATCAGGAAGACTTCCTGAGTTCAAATTCAACCTAAGACACCCACTGGCTAATTCTGGGCAAGCCATTTATCCTATTTGCCTCAGTTTCCTCATCTATAAAATGAGCTGAAGAAGGAAATGGCAAACCACTGCAATTTCTTTACCAAGAAACTCCAAATGGGATCAAAGAGTCAGACAGAACTGAAACAAATGAACAACAACGGATGATTTAGAGGGGAGATTCAGAAGGATAGTCATAATGAACCAAAAGAAATTAATATTAATAGACAGGATAATGCTGGTATTACCAAAATGATATACTGGTTTTTAAAGGACATGTTATAGAAATCATGATTTCACATTTCTTTATTCTTTAAGAGAAAACTCACATTTGCTAATATTTACATTCAAAACAAAAAAGAGAGATTAACTAGAGAATTCTTAAAGTACCATTCCAGGTCTAAATTTTGTAATTCCCTGTTTCACCATCGCTATCAATATCACCACCAGCAGAAGCAAGAACATCTAAATTAGACACCCTTCAGAAAAGAGCCAAGAGATAAAGCCCTTCACAACTTTATAGTATTCTTGAGGGATGACTCCAACATAGTAGGAAAAAAAAAAAAGCAATTGCCAAAGAAATACTATATTACAGCAGCCCAGGGCCTGTTATTTGTGCTGCAGAAACCTATGGAAAACACAATTTAGGATAGAATTTTCAAAGCCCCAACTCTAGTACATGCAAAATTTGAGAAAAAGAGTTTCAGAGATGCCGGGGTGCTTCTAACAATGCAAGAACTGACTAGAATGGCTTTGCTTCAACACAAGGATCCAATTAGCATTTGCTCTTCCTACTGAACCTCATCACTTCTTCCCTGTAAAGGAAATTCATATAAAAATAATGATATCATCTACATATTATTTTATCTACTTCAAAGCTCTTCCACATCTATGATCTTTCATGGGGGAGTCAATGAGGAAGGGGCAAGGGGGAAGTATAGATAGAAATTTTGTCCTCACCGGTGAGGACTTTGTTCCATCACTGATGAAATTTCACTATACAAAACATAAAAGTCTTCACTGAGAATTTACAAGGTTAATTCTTTGAAAATGTATGTACTCTGATTTAAACATAAGGAGTGATTGTATAAGCAAATTAGAAGGACAAAGGATAGTCTACCACTCAGATCTGTGGAGAAGGAAGGAATTTGTGGCCAAAGAACTAGAGTACATTATAGAATGCAAAATGGGTTTTGATATCAAGTTATAAAATTTTGTGTACAAAGAAAACCAATGCAGACAATATTAGAAGGGAAGCAATAAGCAGGAAAAAAATTACATCCAAGGGTTCTCATAAATAGAGAATTGACTCAAATTTATAAGAATTCAAACCATTCTTCAATTGCAACTATGCTCAAAAGTTATCAAACTGTGCATACCCTTTGACCCAGCAGTGTTTCTACTGGGCTTATATACCAAAGAAATCTTAAAGGAGGGAAAGGGACCCACATACACAAAAATGTTTGTGGCAGCCCTCTTTGTAGTAGCAAGAAACTGGAAACTGAGTGGATGCCCATCAAATGGAGAAAGGTTGAATAAATTATGGTATATGAATATTATGGAATATTATTGTTTTCTAAGAAACAATTACGAGGATGATTTCAGAGAGACCTGCAAAGACTTACATGAACTGATGCTGAGTGAAATGAGCAGAACCAGGACATCATTAGATAAGACAACAGCAATATTATACAATGATCAATTCTGATGGATGTGCCTGAAGAGTCAGTGAGATCCAATAATCTTGTGATTATTGTGAGTTATTGGATTGTAAGAGCCATCTTAACCCAGAGGAAGCACTGTGGGAACTGAGTGTGGTTCACAACATAGCATTTTCACCTTTTTATTGTTTGCTTGCATTTTGTTTTCTCATTTTTTCCCTTTTTGATCTGATTTTTCTCTTGTGCTACATGATAAACGTGGAAAATATGTATAGAAGAATTGCACATGTTTAACATATACTAGATTACTTGCCATCCGTGGGAGGGATGGGGAGACAGAGACACAAAAATATCTGGAACACGAGGCTTGCAAGGGTGAATGTTGGAAATTATCTATGCATTTTTTAACTAACAAAAAAAAAAAGAAAGAAAAAAAAATATATGAAACTTTTCCTATCCAGGATATCACTGAGTTAACTTCATTTCAAAGATGAAATTCACAGACTGACTACTTGGCACTTTGGTGCCCTGGAAGTTAATGCTTGTATTAGTTAGTCTTTAAAAGGAAGGCAAGAGAGCAAGAACAAATCCAGGAGGGAAGAAAATCAGAGATGAAAAGGCCAGAGGAAGGAGGTTTAAAAAAAAAAAAAAAAGCCCTCCAGTAGTCTAGAGGAAAGTTTGCTTCACCACTAGCCCCTTTAGGGAACTACAAGCATCAGAGATGCACTTAGCCCCAGACGAGGAGGGAACCAGGTGACCTACAAGATTGAAGCAGAGGAAGGTCTGAAGCACCAAGGAGTTTTTGGCCCAAACTGAGAGCTGCAGGAATACTAAATAGTAACAAGCTCTCAAAAAAAGATTTCTGATTCAGGTGATATCCATCAGATGTCTTCTATTTGGTGCCCTAAGAATCAGATTTCTAACTTAAGCATAAGGATCTCAGACATTTCTATTCGTGTCATTCAATCAAATTCACTTGTTTGCTTAATCTAACCTTTGACTCTTTCATGATTATCTTAGCAGGGAACCTGACCGAGGCTTTCAACAACAGCCTGACCTTCACTCAGCTCTCTAACCTTACTTCCCATAGCTCTCTACCCTCAGCGTACAGCCCAAAGTTGAAAACAAATTTTTGTAGGACCCGATATGTGGACTTATTAGTAATTATTGCTTTGAAAGGATAACATAAGTTACTATACCATTTCTTTCCATTTCAAACTTGCTTCATAGCAAGAAAGAAATGGAGCTAACTAATAAGGAATCAAAACTTGATGGCCAAAGAACAGGGTAAAAGGAAACACTGTCTGCCTGTCTCCTAGGAAACTGTCCAAAAAGAAAATGTGTCCTTGGAAATATTACATCACATGGTTTATCTGACAGTGGGACAGTATGGGGTATAGAACCATGTAGTATGAACATGTGTCATGTCAGACAAGCTTACCTCGTTCCAGAAAAGGGGATTGAAAATGATGCAGAGAAGAACAGCCAGAAAGCTGAAATCTGTGATATCGACGTAGCCAAAAAGCCAGCTCATAAGAGAAAGTTCTGCCTGGAAGGAACACAATTGTATTAGTGGAGCAGCCTCACTGATTAAGGAAATAAGCTCAAATCTCAGGACTCCAAGCTATGCAAAGAGTTGTCTCCAGCCCATCATGCTCAGAAGCATCCTCACATAAACTATTCTAATCCAACCAAATCCAACACCTGCCATGTGCAATCTTTCCTGGGTCTTTACTTGTGTCATTTACTTACCCTGAAATAACCTCTCCCTTGTGCCCTAAGTTTTAGTAATTCTTCAGGGATCTGCTCACTTACTCTTCCAATAAGGCTTTCCTGAATTTCTCTAGTTCCTGCCATATAATAATAATAAGAGCAACAATAATAGCTAACATTCACATAGTACTTACTAGGTGCTGGGGATTGTGCAAAACACTTTCCAGTTATTATCTCATTTGATCTTCACGACAATACTAGATTAGAGGCAGTTATCATCCCTTTTTACAGCTAAGGGAATTGAAGCAAAAAGAGATTAAGTATTTAAGCCTGGATTTGAATTCAGTTCTTCCTGACCCTGGTCCCTGGGGTCTATCTCCTGTACCACTTAGTTCTCTACAAGTCTATAATCTCTTTCTGGGCAAGGATAATGTCTTCATTTCTACAGCTACACGATACCCAAAGTAGAATCATATTAACAAGCTCCTTAACCAAGAATGATGGCTCACACCTGTAATTCCTGCTATCACCGAGGCTGAGGCTGATAGCTGCTTCAGGGCAGTAGTTCTGAGGTGTAACAGAACTGAGCAGATTCAATAACCACATTAAAGTCCAGCACCAATATAGCAAACCTGTGGGACCAGAGAGGCCACCAGGTTACCTAAAGAGAGGGAAACCAAGTCAGGCCAGAAAAAGAATTTTATTTCCTATCATGAAGCACAAGCCCCTTCTCTAAACCTCCATTAATTGGATATTACAGAAGTCTCCACCCCTCATTTCATAGCCAATCCCTGCCCCTAAAGAGCTTACATTCTAGAACGAGGAAGATAACTATTGAGGGCTAAGAAGATGATAGTTATGATGTGCTTCATGTGGGAAATTACCCAGGACTCCTGATAAATGAGAAATCACAAAACAAATGTAGTCAAACAGTTAATAAACCAATTACAATGGTAGCTACGTACTGAATATAAATAGTGTGCTTACACTTTAGGGGTTAGTATCTAGTGATACTGGTGATCAGCCAAAGATGATAAGATATACCAATTAGCCACTGGGAAACTAAAATGGTGTGTTGGAAGGGCAAAAGGGAGGTTAGTCTCATTGAATTGTTGTTCATCTCCATACTGCAGGTGAAGGAGGGGCAGATCTTCCAGTCATTAGTGAAGGCTTCAACCTCATGAGGTTTGTATCAGGACTCTCAGTGGATCTGGAGGGGGAGGTGGTCCACTCTAGGACAGGCTGTTGTGCTGTTGATCTGGATCTGTGATATGGCTATCTATTTGCTGCTTCACAGTCCCTGTAATGTTAGTTAAAAAGCAGCTCAATTGACCTTTAGCTCTTCTCTTTTGGTTAAATCATGATGCATTAAAATGATTTGGAGAAAAGTCACTGTTAAAAGTTATAAAGCACATAAAGAAGGAGCTACCATTATTTTAGAGAAAATAGAGAAAATGTCTTAGGGTTGTGAAAATCATTCTGACCTAGAAGACCCAATGAAAGGATCTCAGAGATCCACAGTAGAGTTCTATGAACTGCACTTTAAAAACTACTGCTCTCAACACAGAGGGGATCTCTTTTCCCTTTCATTCTTCCAAAATAACTTTTTCTTTAGAATTATGAATTTCACAAGATATTTTTCACTTCATAGCCCTTTGAAGTAATGTCAAGAGTTATTACTCCATTGTACAAAAGAGGAGGCAAATATTCTCAGAGATGTATCATCTATTCCTTCTACAACCAGCAAACCATGGTTCAAACTTAGGTCTTTCCTGCTTGGGGTCCAACAGTCATTCTTTCACACTATGATATTTCTCTCTTCCTTTTTATCATTCTTCTCACATATTTAATTTTACCTTGAATTTCCCTTCTCTCCTTTCCTTTAAAAAACTAGTTGAGATTCCTACCTTCTCAAAAAAAAAATCTAATTTCATCCTTTTTTTGTAGAACTGAAGAATGAAAGATTTAAAATGAAGAAAAACCTAGGAACCTCTCTAGTCCAACCCTCTTATGTACTGATGACTTGCCCAAAGTCACATAGCAAGTAAGTGTCTGAGACTGAATTTGAACATTCTTCAGGCTGAGAGTGAATTAAAACTCAGGCCTTCCTGACTCTAAGCTACTTCATCAAGTAGTTGATGCTCTCTGTTCCACCCCAACTCAGAGAGCTTTTCAGCACAGCCATGAACAGATCATAGAATGATGGGATTATAGCTCTCTAGTTTTGTGTCTCATGTACCTTTTAAGAAGTGAGCTGCATGAGGATAGGGTCCTGGTTTTGTCTAAGTTATAATCATCAAACACTAATGAAATACTCTCTATGTGCCTAACACTGAGTAAGGCTTCAGGGAAAGAACACAAAAGCAAGTTCCCCCTTTTCCAGGACCTTTTGTTCTGAAAGCAGTGCTCAATAAGTAAATTAGATAGTCTTAAAAATGTTTCTGTCTCTTACTTTTTCTTGGCATGAGCAATACAAATAGAGGAAAGTCAGCTATAAGGAGAGGGGGAAAATCACACATGCCTTTGTACAGGCAGCTGAATTTCAGCTGAATTTTACAAGATGGGTAGTGGGATGTCAGTGATTAAAGAGATAAAAATCCAGGGCACACAAATAGGAGGCCAAGTATTTGGACCCAAATAATCCATTGCACTTTGGAAATATCAAACACCTCTAGAAAGCAACTAAAAGTTAAGTTGCCAGATATATATTTTTTTAATCTAGATACATGATCTGTGATTTTGTTGCTGTGGGAAAACTCATTAAAGAAGTTCCTTCTACCAATACATGCTGGTGAGTTTTCTACTCGTTGTAGTCACAGAATTATCTTAAATCCATGGTCCAAAGGTCAGTATGTATCAGAGGTGGGACCCAGATTTTTCTGCCTTGGGAATTAGATCTCTATCCAGTACATATGGTCCTTAAACTTTAGAAAAATACTGTATTTTGATGTAGTTGGTTTTCTTTATAATCCTACATTTTATTTTGTACATTTCAAAAGGCATGAATCTAAGAAAGTATGGTTCACAGATATCACCAGATGAGTCCATGATGCACATAGAAAAACGTTAAGAAAGCACATATTATGCCAAGTTGCCTCTGGAAAATGATTTGATCATTTAAAATAAAGAATGACTTAGTGAGAAGTATTTTGGTATGCAGGTCTGGCTAATTCTTTTCTGTAATTCTTTTTGTTATCATACACTTAAAGCCAAATGTTTGAATCAATTTTCTTTTATAAATATTTTCTAAAGAATTTGGGATGAGGCATTATCCTTAATTCTTGTAAATTTCTAGACAGTGCTATTCTGTCCTGTTCTCTTTTAGGAGATGACACTTGGACCAAAGAGACTAGACAAATGAAATCATGTGGCTGTCCTAACACATGACCAATTTGGTAGATCTGTAATCTCTCCATTGAAAGTCATTGGACCACATTGTAAGAGAGAGTCTCCCACTCTCGGATACCAACTTCTTCTCCAGCCAGTCTTAGTTGCCATAGTTTCTGCAGCTTTACCATGCTTACTGGTGTAACAATACTTTGTTTAAGAAAATTCTGTAGACCTATGTCTCTTCGAAGTTATGAGTCCCTGATATTCCCATCAGAAGGGGAGTAAAAAAAAAATAATCACACGATTAAGGCACTGGGGGGGGAAATCCTCTGCTTTCTCATTATCAGCTCAGCTTGGATATGGGCTCAGTGAAAGTGGGCAATCTCTGTGGTTGATTATATAGAACCAACATGGTGCAGGTGATAGTGTACAAAACTTTGAGAGATATTACTGACACCTAAACGTATCATCCAGATCAACTGTGAATGACTATGCCAATGTTCAGCAATACAATGATCCAAGACCACCTGAAGGATATATGATGAAAAATGCTATCCATACCTAGAAAACAAATGGATTATCTGAATAAATATTGAAGCATACATTTTTTAACTTTATTTTTCTAAGGATTTTTTTGGGGGGAGGTAGAAAGGGAGAGTAGAAATTATGTTTTCTTTTGAAAATGACTTTTATGGAAATGTTTTGCATAACTTCACATGTGCCTTCTCAATGGCTAACTGGGGCAAAGAAAGGAGACAATATGACATTCTTTTATCTGATCATATTTTTATATTTCCATCTCTCTTTGTGCATTACTACTGTTACAGGTGTTCTTTATCTTCTCTATGACCTTAAATTCCTCAACTACTTGATAGTTTGTTTTTTTTTTTTTTCCCCCAGGATATTTATCATTTCTACTCTGGCTAAATGCTGCTTTCTTTCCAGCAAACCCCTCAATAAACCAATGCAATCCACATTATTGGCTACTCTAGTATTTCTTGTTTTATTACCAAAATGCCTTACCAAAACCCAATTTTAATTAGTCCAGCCAAGTACTTTCCTATATATTTATCATTTTGCTGAATGGGACTAAAGTATGACATGAAATGAGTAAACTCATTTGTTAGGATTACAAGGTGATAACTCAGGTTGTCTATACACTTCTCTAGCTCAGAGTTCACACCTTTAGGAGTTTACACCTTTAGACTTCTGAAAAGGAGTTTACACATTTAAAGGAGTTTACACCTTTAAAAGGAGTTCTGAAAAGGAGTTTACACAACCTTTAAAAGGAGCAAGTTCATTGGCTATAGGAGTTCCCACAGGTGCCTGGGAGTTCTCACCTCCCATTCTCTTCGAGGATAAAAGAGGGCAGCATTGGGACATGCAGTCTATTCTGGGAGATTGAGTTTAGACGGCAGTCTGGAAGGAGAGAGTCTGGATTGGGGAAGGACAAGAGCTAGAGGAGATTCAGAGCCAGGATTCACGAAGAAGCAGATTTGAGATTCTACATTCGCTCTGGCTGGAGGCTCCAGAAGCCTCTCAAGAAACCTGCACACAGAGGAAAAGATTATACAGAAAAGAAATCTCCTCCCAGAGAAGGATTACAACTGAAAGACAATCAGAACGTTACATTTGGCACCCAACGTGGGGCAAAGACTTTTGCTTATACTGACTAGGGCTGATTCTGAGCCCTTCAGAGGGAGCTAGCCCGGGCCTTCACATTTTTGTGCCAGAACAGGGACCGCAGGATGGCAGGTACTGGTCTTGTCACTGGGGAGGCAGTGGTGGATGCCCTGCCTTACTTCGATCAGGGTTACGAAGCGCCTGGTGTGCGGGAGGCTACTGGTGCCTTGGTAGAGGAAGAAATGCGTAGGTACCGGCCTACCAAGAACTATCTGAGCTACCTCCCAGCCCCGGATTACTCAGCCTTTGAGACTGACATTTTGAGAAATGAATTTGAAAGACTGGCTGCCCAACAGCCAATTGAATTGCTTAGTATGAAACGATATGAACTTCCAGCTCCCTCCTCTGGGCAGAGGAATGATATCACTGCATGGCAGGAATGTGTAAACAATTCCATGGCCCAACTGGAGCATCAGGCAGTTCGCATTGAAAACCTTGAGTTGATGTCACAACATGGTTGCAATGCCTGGAAAGTATATAATGAAAATCTAGTTCATATGATTGAACAAGCCCAGAAGGAACTGCAGAAATTAAGAAAACATATTCAGGATTTAAACTGGCAGAGAAAGAACATGCAACTCACTGCTGGATCTAAATTACAAGAAATGGAATCAACTTGGGTCTCCCTCGTCAGTAAAAATTATGAGATTGAACGGACTATTATACAGCTAGAAAATGAAATCTTCCAAATCAAGTAGCAGCATGGGGAGGCAAACAAAGAAAACATCCAGCAGGATTTCTGAAAAACTGGGGTGTAGTGGGGAGGGAGAGAAAGGGCATCTTAGGAAGATATGAGAAGATTTGCTTTTTCAGTGCCTAGTGTTAATTTGGCTGAGCCTTATAAAAGATATGAACGGACAGTTTTGCCATAGGGAATGAAAAACTACTATGTGCCAAATGTATGTTGCTGATCCAGTAATAAAAGCATTTCTAAAAATAATATTGTTATATTGTATGGATGATATTTTGGGATGTGCACCTGAGGAACAAATGTTAGAAGCATGTCTACAAAAGACCATGGAAACACTAAAGAACCACAAATTGCATATAGCTACAGAAAAAATTCAAAGACATGCTCCTTTTCAATATTTAATTTTCAATATTTAATCTGCAAGGTCAGGCAATAGTAAAGAAGAAACAGAGACATTAAGACACTCCTCCAAAAACAAAAGAAAGGGGGAGCCACAGGTAACCCTAGAGAACTTCTAAATTTAGTTCTCTATACCATTCATTTTTAAATTTTTGACAAAAATGCACTGGCTCCGGCAGACAGGTTTTATCACCCACCAGAAGGGCAGCTCCACTGTCCTTAGATAATTGGCAGGTGATGTGGAGAGACCCAGAAAATGGTGAATGGAAGGGACCAGATAAATTAACTGCCTGGGGGAGAGGGTTTGCTTATATTTCTTCAGATGGAGAAGGAATCAGATGGGTGCCAACGAGTTGTATTCGCCTTGTCCATCAGAGAGAGACAGAAAAAGAAAAAGACCTCAAAACAAAGGAGAAAATCTAAGAAACATCTGACACTGAAAAAGCATGGCTGATAAGAGGACTGTTAAAGAACTTTAAAACCAGCAGGAATCATTGGACTTCCTAACACAAGATGAGACTAATGGACAATGGACTTATGTTTATAAATTCTCAATTTATGATTATTTGATCATGTTATTTGTTATATACTTCTAGCATGTATTATGTTACTATGTTACTATGGGTTTATGTAATCTATATAATTATGTGTAATACCTCCCATATTGATGGATTTATGTTTCAAGGTCATGACCTTGAACAAGACATTACAATTGTAGATGGTAAGGATTTCAAAGAATTCATTACCATTGATGCCCACTGAAAAATGTCATTCAAACAGAAGCAAACATTATCCTAGAAAGGTGTGTGTGATAAGGGAATTGAAGGGGGGAGTAATAAGCTCCATCTGGAAATGTCTTTTGGAAAACCTTTATGATTGAAAAGTTTTTTGGTTTTTTTTTTTTTTTTTTTTTTTTTTGGTTTTTGTTTTTAAATCATGGGTACAATTTAGCAACCGGTATAAAGTTCCTACTGTGTTCAAGGAACTATATTTAGTGTTAGTGATACAGCGCTACACATGGCACAGGAAGTTCCTATTGTGTGTTAGGAATTGTGGTTAATGTTGGTGACATAGTATTGAGCATGGCCTAGATCCCACCCTCAAGGAAAGTACAATCTGAAAAATCAATATGTCATAGAAAAACACTCATGCTATGAACATGGGAATGGCCATAAAAAGGAATGATGCAGGGAAAAGGTCGAGGGAGAATTTGAGGTGCATAAAATCGCATTAAGCTCCTTTAACGAGGACTTCACAGAGGGAACAGCAAGCAGTTAAGCCTTGAAGGAAAGGAGGGATGAAAACAGAGTCTACTCCATGCACAGAGGAGGATATGTGCAAAGGCCCCAAATGGGAAGATGACAGAATAATCAGTAGTCTAGTCTGTCCAAAGAAGCAAGCATGAGAAATACAAATGCAGGGGACAAAACTGCAAAGGTATATTGGAAAACAAATCATGGTGGACCTTGGAAGTCAGGGTCAAGGGGTTAGATTGTCTTGGGTAAATAATGGAGACCAATGAGGCTTTCCATAGGAAAGGAATACCATTAAAATCATTGAATGTCAGAGTGGGAAGGGATTGTAGAAAACCCACTCTTGGCTTCCAAGCAAGAAAACCAAGCAGAGACTGGTTGTAGAAAGATGCAGCAGGACATAGAATAATAGAAAGAGCATTGGACATAGATAATCAGGAAAGCCTACAGCCTAATCTTACTTTGGATACTGCTCAGCTGTGGGATCCTAGGGAGACCATGACTTCTGAATCTCTAAGCAAAACTCTTTGACCTCCTGGGCCTATGTTCCTTAAGATGAAAAATTAGAATGTTGGGCTAGAAAATATCTAATATTCTTTTTATCTTCTTGCCTATCTTTGTTCTTCCCTCAGAGGTGAAGAACAATATTTCAAATTTCTTTGACATGTCCTGTCAAAGGTCCCTATTCCTAGGGAGATCATGACTTCTGAATCTTAGTTTCCTGACCTAAGGAAGGAGGTCAGCCTTCATAGCCTAAAGATAATTTCCAGCTCTAAATGTCTGATCTCAGTAAAACATGTTCCTAACTGGGCGGAGAGTAGACCAAGAAATAAATAGATAAGAGATTTGGGGATGAGTGATCTCTTCAGTAATGCCACTGATGATGTCAAAAACTAGTGAAACACTTGTTGTTGTAGATCAAGTAAGGTGTGGGGGAAGCCCTTATTAGAGGCAGTGGGTCCAGCAGAAAGAGCAGGGCCCTAAGGGTGACGAGCAGGATCCTAAGGGTGACAAGCAGGGTCCTAAGGATGATGAGCCTTGGGGTTGAATCCTGGCTCTGCTTTTGAGAAGAGACAAAACATATGATCAGAGCAGAGTAATACATAACAGCCATCATCACCCTCTTCTCTGAGGAACACTCAGTTTGTTGAGGGAGTGAGATTTCCTTGCTTTGGTATTAGTTGTGAATTAGATCCATTACTTTCCCGATAAAAACATCACATTTAGGGGCAGAGTCTCTTTAGACAGCCATTGATACAGGGATTTCCCTAATGGTCACTTTTGTTGGGGCTTCAGAGGAAAAGCAAAGGAAAGGGAATTAATGGAACATGCAATCATCAAAGTAAAAACGAAAATGGCCGGGAAAAAGTAGTGTTTGGTGATGAATCAAGTTGGTCTAGAACCATCAGGATACTTCATGAACAGTGGTAGGTACCTAGGTAGAAGCCGCCTGGACTGGGTTCTGTCTCCCATAATATTAATTATATCATTAACTGTGCCATCCATTTCCATTCCCCATGAGCATTTTATGTACATACATTAATTCTGCTCATTTCTAGGACCTGCCTTCAGGCTTAGCATGTGCAGAATGTCCATTACTTATATTGCCAAAAAAAGGGACACGGGTCCATCTAAAATAAACTTGACAAAGATATCCTAAAGTCACTCAGATAGACCCTGGCTAAAAGTGAATTCCAAGAGATGAATGGGTCCCCTCAAGCCCATCTTGGCCCAAGTTTTTATAGGCAGCACCCTACAACAGAAACTACAGAGAGCCAGAAGCCAATTGCCTAGGTTCTAAAGCCATTCTCCTAGGCAGAATGTGTTTCTCTGGGCCAGAAAACACAAAGGCTAATAGTTCAAAGAGGTGAATCATAGACCTTTAGAGCACAAAGGAGATAAGAGAAGTCACTCAGTCCAGTCTTTTATTTTGCAGAAGAAGAATCTAATGCTCACAAAAGGGAAGCAATTTGATCCAGATCATCTAGCTAAGTCATCACAGTAGTAGTAGTGGCTTCCAATCCAGGGTACTTACTGATATTCTATTTAGGAGAAAATCTTTAAGGTTCCTTCTAGGCTCAGGTCCTGAAGATAACCTTTCCTTATATCCCTAGGGGTTCATTATCAGCCCCCCCACTTTCCACCAATATATATGCACACACAATCTTGCTCCTAGACTCACTCACACCTGTGCCCTGCACATGCAAACACATACACACAGCGCATTATAACAGAATTTAGAATTTTAAAAAAATCCAAGTTTAACTATGCTACTTACTGGGTGAACATAACATTTCCTCATTTAGACAAAGAAGGGATTGACCTAGCTATGGGCTTATTTTCTCCCTTCCCTCCACCTCACCTGAACTCATTTGTGCAATATAAGCTCCTTGTGAAGCAGTTTAATTTTACCTTTATAGTCCCAGTACCTAAGACAGTATCTGGCATACAGTAGGTGCTCAATAATGCATGTATGCATATATTATCAAATGAACAGATGAAGGAGGGAGGTTGGGAATGAAAGAACCAAGCTAGGAAGAAGTCAGATGTTTTTCAATATTTATAGCTTTTAATAAGTATTTTTTTTTTTTTTGTTAATAGTTTTAATCACTGGTAAGAATTTGCCATGACCAACAGATATCTTTTTTACAATGATTTACAGGGTTAGAAAAAGTATTGAAAACCAGCCCCAGAGACAAAGAAGATTCTATAATAGTTTATGGGGTTAGGGAAAGTGTAAAAGATATAAGAAAATGTGAAATTAGACCAAACATTGGGGCATCATTTTCTGAGTTGCTGCTTGTTTTTCTTGGAGGACAGTTGCCCATATGTCTCCATATTGTGACTTGCAAGGTTCCTTTCCAGCCCCACACTTTGCTTAGACAAGACCCATGGGAGAATTTCATAAAAGTTGACACTGAAATGTCCTACGAGATTTAGCTCTGGTGGCAATATCCCCTCTCATTTTTAATCTAGACTTATGAGTCATTAAGAACGTGCATCTATCCCTGCAAAAAAGACTAAGTGATTTTGTCTTTCTTATTAAAATATTTTTCTTTCCTCTTTTTTTTTCCTCCCCTGAAAATGAAGAATTAGGGGCAGCTAGGTGGTGCAGCAGATAGAGCACCAGCCCTGAAGTCAGGAGGACCTGAGTTCAAATCTAGTCTCAGACACTTAACACTTCCTAGCTGTGTAACCTTGGGCAAGTCACTTACTTAACCCCAATTGCCTCAGGAAAAAAAAAATGAAGAATTAAAATCCTAATATTTTGGCATTTGAAAGGGAGGAGGGAGGGAAACGTGGCCTGAAAGGAGAAAATAACATCTCACAATTCCATTTCTGTGCCAATGATTGCAACATTAATATGAGGTGATACAAATTGAATTTATTCTCATTCTCATTACAACTATAGGATTACAACTTACTGTTCCTCCAGGCAGCACATCATGGGGATAAAAGCCATCAGAATATAAAGCCCAGTCTTGTGTGGATGTGTATTTTTTTCTTCTTCCCAGTGACACATCTATTTGCAAGTGTTACAGAAAAACAGCAGGGGTGGAGGATGAGGTGGGGCAAGTCTAGAAGTGAAACAAAATTAACATGGATTAGGAAATGGCATCCCAAACAGGGCTTTGAAGGATGAAGCCAAGAGGAAGAGAACATTTTAATAGGCATTTTAAACAGAAGTCTTATTAGAAATTACGTAAAAAATCATTAAATAGGCTCACCATGTCCTATGTACCCAGCGCAGGACAGAACTTTCACATCTACAGCATGGAATATTTCTAAATTCAATCACTCTTTACAGACTAAACGTTTGCTAAAGAGAATACAATTAATTTTAATAAAGAGAAATGTGAACTCAAATCACTAAAAATAATTTCATAAATATCATGTGACTTTGATTAGGCCATATAGTTATTTATGAGGACCTAAATAGCCAGATCTTTCTCTAGGTCATCATATGCTTGCTTACTGCATGATGGATCAATCAATATCTCCTCCCTCCCAAGACCTCAGCTTCCTTCTTTATAAAATGAGAGGCTTGAACTAGATACATCCTGACTCTCTTTCTGCAGTAAATATACAGAAAGAAAAGAAAAGAGAAAAACCTTTAGATAAAGTAATCATGTCTACATATTATTTTAAAGATCTTTAGGTCTTAATAAATCACATGGTTGTGAGCATATCAGAAACATACAACTAAAAACTCAATGAAATAATGTGTATTAGTGGACAGAGCAACGGGTATGGCATCTGGAAAAGAAGAGTTCTCAGGCTCTCACTAGCTGCTTTAAAATTTTAAAAAGCTTTTTATTTTTCAAAATATGCAAAAATAGTTTTCAACCTTCACCCTTGCAAAAGTCGTGTTCCAAATGTTTTTTCTTCTATCTCCATCTCCCACATCTACTAGATAGCAAGCAATACAATACAGGCTAAACATGTACAATTCTTCCAAACATATTTCCACATTTATCATGCTGCACAAGAAAAAAAAAAAGATCAAAAAGAAAACAATTAGAAAAGAAAGATGCAAGCAAACAACAACAAAAAAGGTGAAAATACTATGTTGTGATCCACATTTAGTCCCCATAGTCCTCTCTCTGGGTGTAGATGGCTCTCTCCATCACAAGTCTATTGGAATTGGCCTGAATCATTTTATTGTTGAAAAACGCCAATGCATCACAGCTGATCATCACATACTCTTGTTGCTGTGTACTACGTTTCTTGGTTCTATTAACTTCATTTAGCATCAATTCATATAAATCTCTTCAGGCCTCTCTGAAATCATCCTGCTGATCATTTTTTATAGAACAATAATATTCCTTAACATTCACATAACATAACTTATTCAGTCATTCCCCAACTGATGGGCATCCACTCATTTTCCAATTTCTAATCACTACAAAAAGGGCTGCCACAAATATTTTTGCACATGTGCATCTCTTTCCCTCTCAGATCTCTTTGGGACACAGACCCAGTAAAGACAGCTGGATCAAAGGGTATGCACAGTTTGATAGCCCTTTGGTCAAGTATCTGAAATAAGATTTGAAGTTGAATGACAAATATGAAAACTTGTTTAGAAGAATTACACATGTTTAACCTATATCAGATTACTTACCATGGTGGGGAGGTAAGGGAGGGAGAGAAAAATTTGGAATACAAAGTCTTCCAAAAGTGAATGTTGAAAACATAGTGAATGTTTTTGAAAAAATAAAATACTATTGAATGTTAAAGATTAGAATTGCCTTTCAGACTCTAGGTCCAGGGCTCTCTCCATTTTATTTGTTGTTGTTTGCTGTCATTGTTTGTCCTTGGTTCTCCAAGAGGACTAAGACATTAGGGCAGTGATACCATGACATTCAAGTGAAGTGGATTTAAGTGAGGGAGATTTGTGCAAGGTCACCTGCCTCTCTTTCCCTTCCAGAGCCATCTGGGTCCAGTGGTCAGATCTAGATGAGGATGACTGGAAATGGCCCTCGTCACAAGGGGAGACCTTGGTTTTCTAAGGCCAAGATCTTTAATATCTCACTTTGAAGCTGCACCTATCAGCAATTGAGGCTAGATATCAATGAGGAAAAGAATCTCCTCTTTCACCAAGTTAAAAAAAAAAAATCTAAATAAATGAATTTGAGAGTGGAAGACCCTCAGAATTTCTGGCCAAAGCAGAAATGATTGCTATTTACATTCGATCTGAGGCCCAAACAATGATCAAATGGGGCTTGGCCTGGGACCTATTGATGGCTAATCAATGAGAATCAGAGTGGTTTTGGTTTAAGGCATGGTCCTTAAGAAAGAAATCTAACTAGTAAACTCTTAAATATCTTGTGGATTTTCAGAGATCTAAAAGAGAGAAAGAAAGGGGGAAAGCAAAGCTTTTAAGAGCATTTGTAGGTGAGGTTTGATATGCAATATGAACAGAAGAGGAGGGAAAGAGAGAAAATCAGTTTCAGTTCAGTGGCTCTTTTGTACAACTAATTTGGTCAGCTGACATAACTTTCCTCTGTCTTTGTCCCCATAGGGAAATAAATTTCTATAGCTCGCTCATAGATCTTCCACCTGCAAAAATATTATGATTTGCTAAAGACTTCTATGATGGTTAGTATTTGCTAAAGACTTCTAGAAGACTAGACCAGATGCCTCCCAACCAGAACTTTTCTTCTCCTTTCTCTGAATCCAGGAATATCTGATCATGAGACTGCCATTTAAAAATCAGAATTGTTATTTCTAGTTTCCCTCTCAGTCTCCTCAGCCTGTTAATTGTAGTTAGACTCCCGGGCTCTGTCCTGGTCATCTCTCTTTGCTCCCTATTCTGTCTTCCTTAGTATTTTTATTGGCTCTACGCTTCAGTAATTTCTAGGCACTTGCTTCCCAGATCTTCATTTACAACTCAGTCTCTCCATAGCCATACTCTCGTCACCAACTATGTGATACATCTCGACCTGGATATCCTGTAGACATCTCAGAAGCAATATGTCCAAAAGGGAACACATTGTTTCTTTATAAACCCTCCTTCTTTCCAGATTTCTCTTGCAATTAAAAGCATCATAATTGTTGTCACCCAGTTTTCCACCCTCAGTATTCTCTTTTACTGCAAATCCTCATTCTGTTGGTAAATCTTGCCCTTTCTCTCACTATCTCTCTCATATTCCCCAGCTCTAGATTTATACTGACACCAATCAAGTTCAGGCACTTATCACCTCATATCTACACTATTACACTTCCCCTCTGGGTAGTCTGCTCATTCCAGATTATTCTTAACTCAGCTACCAAAGTGATTTTCGTAAAACTCATCTGAACACATCATCTCTTGCCCTGGTCAAACTCTAGCACCATTTTTTCTATTACCTTCAGTGCCAAAGTCCTATCTTTGGTGTTTAAGTTTTTCATAACCTTGTCCTTCCTTACCTTTCCAGTTTTCTTATACTTTGCTCCTTTCTACATGAATTCAGTCATCCTAGCCAGCTTTCCATCAAAGCCTCTCTCCCCTAAGTCTTTATACAGACAATTCCTCTGGGTTGAAATGTTCACTCACACAATCACATACTCACACACAATTTCACTTCCTTTCAGACTCAACTCACATCCCCTTTTAGTAGGGAGTCTTTCCCCAAATCTCCAATTACCTGATTCTTCCTCTTCAAGGCAGCCCCCACTGACTATATGCATAATCTACATACTAATTTACATTAATGTTGTCTCCCCTACCCACTTTTCTTAGACTGGGGGTCCCTGAGGGGCAGGGACTAATCCCACCTTTGTTTGTATCCCTCCAGTTTAAAAAAAAAATAAGATCTGTGGTAAGAAATGGGTGGGTAAGAAATGTTTCACTAATGTTGTCAGTGGTCAAAATATCTGTGAGGGAACAAGCAAGGTTGCTAGATGTTTGGCATCTTGATGTTTCTTTTAGACCTGATACCTCTTTAAAATTGCAAATGGCAACTGAGAAATAATAAAAGCCTTCTATAATGCTTTACCCTATTGCCCCAAGCACAGGGCTGACCATTTTACAATCCTTCTCTAGAATCTTAAGTGTCTCCCTATTGTAGCTCTAGGATACACATATTTAAAAAAAAAATTCCTCATGTTGACATTTAAAACCCACAACCATCTAGTTCCTCTCCATCATTCCAGACATTTTTCCATCACATTCTCTTCATCTATTCTTCATTTGAGCCAAATTGATATACTTGTCATTCCCTAAATTCTACACACTCCCCCCCCCCCAAAAAAAAAAAAACAATCAGACACCATTATATAGACTTTCCTTGATGATGGTCCCTTCTCAGTTGGATCTCCTTAATTCTTCCATGTATCATTTTCTGGGACACAAACCTAAATATCTTTGTTGATAAGGAAGAACATAGACTGAGAGTGAAATAGCCTATGATGATCCTGGGATAGGAAAAAGTAACACATTCATACCAGATTCACAGTTTCAGAGAATATGCTATAAACATAACAGAGCCTCTGTGTTACTCACCTGAGGATAGCCGAGTATACAGCAAGGATTCAAAGTCCTTATCTCTACATTTGTGAGAACTCGTCAGCCACCCCCTGCTTGAAGAACACCTCTGGAAGGGAATCTATTCCTCTTGAAGGGACTCATTTCATATTAGCAAGTTTTTAGACTTCCTTGAAGCCTGAACTTTTCTCTCTGTAGAGAGCTCTTCCAGTTGGCAATAATCTTAGGAGTGGGAGCTTAAATACCCAGTAAAAACCCAAATCACCTGGCTCTCACTCTTTGGGCAATAATGGTTTCAAGCTAAGCTTTACTTGCTCATAGTTTTGGGTTCGGATGACTCAGAATGAGTGTAAATAGTAAATGTTTCTGTTTTGGCCAGAAATCCTGAGGGCCTTCCAGATTGCTTCTTTTGATTCAAATGAGGCCATCTTTTGCCCCAATTCTTACCTAGCCTTAAACACCAAATGGGGGGCTGTCTCAGACAAACTGAGACTTGAAAAAGACCGTAGCTTCCAATAGCCAAGATTTCCCATTGCATCTGGAGCCTTCTACAGTTGTCCTGAACTATGTCTTGCCACTGGTGACTGAAGAGTGAAGCTGGTGACTTTAAACAGCCTTGCCTCACTTAAATCCAATTCACTTGCAAATCAATACATGACCCTACTCATGTTATTGGTCCTCTTCTAAAATGAAGAGCAAAAAAATAAACTGTGAAAGGGCAACCATTGTAAAAGTGGACTCCTGGGCAAATTGAGGCAGTTTTTCCCTCATTATTTAGTTTAATTAAGTGACTGTGCTTTGAAGTTATGTGGCAACAATTATTTTCTTTAACAACAATGGGACTCCAATTTCTTGAAGGCCTTGGAGTTTACACACTGCTGTGTCAGCAGTTGGAGTTGATAAGTTAATCATTATTAAAATTTCAAAGGAATTAAAGCATCTAGCATGGGAACCATCCTTCCCGTTGTTCCTTATAACTTCTTGGAAAATACAAATGTTTCAGGCAGAAAGTCCTTGAATTTAATTTTGAAAACTTTGTCCATTTTTTTTATCCTCTTGGGATATTTTAGAAAAATTGTGTGAATCTGAGTATCTAAGACTTTCCTTAAGTCAAATACAGTCTCAGATACTAAATAGCTGGGTGACTCTTAGCAAGTCACTTAACTTCATCTACTTCTGTCTCCCTAAAATGAGCTGGACCACTCCAATATGCCAAAAAAAAAAAAAAAAAAAAAAACCCAAAATAAAGTCATGAAGAGTCAGAAAAATTTTAAAAATAATAATAGACTTAGCCCAATGAAGCAGATATGAGGAGTTAACCTGGACAAAGTGATTATTCTCAATGGTGTAATGCCATAGAAACTGAGGCAAGATAAAGATTAGAGAGTTTTTAATATTTTATTTGGATTTATGAGAGGGAGAGATTGTGCTGGGGGCATGTTGCCCTCAGGGCTGAAGTTCAAGTGATTCAGCTGCAAATGTGAGTTCTCAATGATATATTTATCCTTGGCTCCTCTAAACAAAGGCAGGGGGTGGAGTCCAAACTCTGGTGGGAATTTCCAAGCAGGGACCATCAATCCGGTTTTGACAGGTTGGAGGGAAGGGGAGGGCCATACATTCTAACAAACTGGGAGTTAAGGAGGTGTCCAGCTTAGAGTCAGGAAGTCTGGGTTCCTCCTTATTTTGAGTTTACACATTGACAATTTATAACCTTAGAGTAAGTAGTTCTGAGTTTTATCAGTCTTAATGAACCTGGGGGAGGGGTGGTGGTGTTGTAACTAAGGGAATTGAGGCCGAACAAGTAGGGAAACTGAGCAGGACAATAAAAGGGAACTGTGGCACAACAATGGAACTCCAATTTCTTGAGGGTCATGGAGTTTACACATTGCTGTGTCATTACAAGTTGGAGTTAATAAGTTAATAATAATAGTAGCTATCATATAGCACATTACATTTGAGTTCATTACCTATGTAATCTCATTTAATCTTAACAACAATAGAAACAATCCCTCATGCCCACTCTTCTGGGAAATCTGAGAATCTTAAGAATTCTGAAAACTTGTTTGTGGTCACACAACTACTTCTAAACCTAGGGGCCTTAAACTACAGACCATTCTCTTGCCACTCCTAATTTCCCATGCTCCAATCACTCAGCTCTGTCACAGTAGAAACTTTTTATGGGGGAATTTTCTATTGCTCCCTCCCTTGCCCAGTCTCAGTGTGCAGAGACACACCACCTGTCTCTCTCATGGTATCACTGTGTTAGTGTGAGAATTTTTTAATCAACTATTTAACTGAGAGGTGATATTAGGATCACCTTGTATTTACTTCTTTGGACTTATTACAATGATTATACTATATTATATTGTTATTTCCGTTGTCATATGTGAAGGTCCGGGCTAGCTCCTCTGAAGGGCTCAGAATAAGTCCTTGCCCCAATTGGGCACCAATTTGTAAAGTCCTGTGGTCTCTCAATTATAATCCTTCTCTGGGAGAAGGATTCTTTTCTCTGTGAATCTTTTCCTCTGTGAGCAAGTTTCTTGAGAGGCTTCTGGAACCTTCCCCTCCAAAAGTATGGGATTGCTGGGCTTGGCGAATCCACGGGACGTCTTCTCTTTGACTCAATCCAGACTGCCGTCCCAACTCAATGTCCCAGTCTAGACTGCTCTTGACAATGTTGCCTTCTTTTATCTTCGAAGAGAATGGGCTTGGAGAACTCCTACAGCCAATGAACTTGGTCATTTTAAAGGTGTAAACTCCTTTTCAGAAGTCTAAAGGTGTAAACTCCTTTTAAAGGTTTGAACTAAAGGTGTGAATTCTGAGCTAGAGAATTGTTTAGACAACCTGAGTTAGCACCTTGTAATCCTGACAGTCATAAGCTTCTTGTGAGTAGTGATTATTGCATTCCTTCATTTGGTTTTAAGCACATAGTAGGTGCTTAAGGGTGTATTGACTGAATGGAATATGAGCCCACAATGCTCTGCACCTGAGGTCCAGTGAAGGATCCAAAGAAGATTGATTAGGTTTTGAAGATCCAAGTCTTAGAAAAGGTTGACAGAGCCCTTCCTCATTTGTTGCTTTTGGAATAGTGTGATGTTTGAAGTGGGTATTCCATAGACACAAGAAAGAGTTACAAAGCAGGCTCAAGGTCATGGAACAAAATCCTTGAATTTTGTGAAGCCAGAAATTATCTGAAGAAAAAGAGGAAGGTTTGTGTACAAAACTCTTCCAAAAAATCATACTGACCTCATTAGAAACATGCTAAAAGGATGGCCTTTAAAACTGGAAAGGTAATTAGGGACTGATAGGGACCAGACCTGTTTATTGTTCTTGGTGCTCAAGAATTCTTTTCCTGACTCTCTCCTATGGATTGACTTTCCCATAGTCTTTTCTTTATTTGCTTCTTGGAACTGCTCATTCCCTTCAAGATTTATTTCAGGAGCAATAACCTAAACAAAGCCCTCTCTTTGAATGTCCCAATTGACAGTCTCTCTCCTACCTGAAATTATTTTAATTCTATCACATTCAGATAAATGCAAATCCTTAAGGGTAGGTACATATCTTTTTAAGTTGTACTCACTGCACCTTAAATAGTTGCATGTAATAGTTGCTTCATACATGACTGTTTAGTAGAATTAGTGAATGCAATTTCCTCTATTTACAGAATAGAAACCTTAGGACTAAATATACTTTGAATGATGAATAATCTATTAGCCCATAGGGAAGGTGCCTTTAAGAAGAGTAAAGAACAAGGAAGGAGAATGTGTGTGGTCCCAGAAATGACGCGATAGCCAATTGAAAGGAGAGTAATCATGACAAAGCAAAGGATTAAACTGTATCATGAACTATTGGGCACAATTTCTAACAAACAATGTTGTTTCAGTCAGACTGTGTCACTCTGAAATGGTAGGGAAGGGTTATAAGGAAATACTATAGAGATTGATGAGAATATGGAAATCAGTCCTGGTATATTTCAGAAACCTTAATTCCATGAGAAATATAGATTGAAGAAGAAATAAATTGAGGAAGAAATAAAAATATGACCCACAAGTTAGAGAATAAAACTTTATTCTTATAAACAAGTAGGGAAAAGAATTAATCAAGAGAACAAAGCAAAGAGATTTCTTGGAGATGTGGGGGGAAGTATAGTAAAAAGAAGCTAATAAACAAAAGAAAATGGATGGGGGAAAGGAAAGGGAAGTTTGAATTAATTTAACCAAGAAGAAAGAAAAAAGATAAAAGAGATACCAAAAAACCTAAATAAATGGAAGAAAATTAAATGAATAATTAAAGAAAAATACCCAAATTTGGAACAGGATAGAGAAATGGCAGTAGAATATGGGAATAGAGGGGGTGGAAATAGAGCTTCACTAAAGCAGTTTAAGCAAACCAAGTGAAAGGGAAGAAAGAAAAGTACTGATCTAAAAAAAGGATTTGGAAAAAAAATAATTCTCTTAAAAATATTACAAAATAACTAGAGAAAAATATGTCTTTCATAACTTGTAGTGAAAATGGAAGAATTCAATAAAAAAATGATAGAATGGATATCCTATAATCAGTTATACAAGAAATGCATCAACATTGCACAAATAAGATTCTGGAATAAAATTTATTATGCAACAATGAATGAAAAGAAAAGCAGGAGTCTCATCACAATATAAGACAGAACAAAAATAAAAATTCACAATACTCACAGAAATATACAAGTACATTATGTTTAAAGAAAACTACAGATAATAAACCAAAAAAAAAATGCTAAAATGCATGTGCCCAACTGGTATAGTACCTAAATTCTTATAGGAAATGTTAGAATGCAAAAAGATATATTAACCAAATAATAATAGGAGACATTAACATTTTTCTCAGAATTGGAAATCAGTCCCTTGGACTAATTGGAATTTGTTTTCCACTGCCAACATCATCTTATCATTATTAGAAGAGAACCTTTTTCTTTTACCAGGGGTAATATGCCATGTTTGGTTTGGTTTCCCCCCCCCCAATTCATTTTTGTTCAAAGAGGTAACAGTGACATGTTCCCCAATTTGATTTTACCCAAATTCCTTCATGTTACTTGTATAAATATTTCTAAAACATCCTAAGTGCAAGCAGCAGGATCTTTATCTACCTAAAAGAAAAGGGAACTAGAAAAAATTGGGAAAATGTCTCTAGTGACAAATATGTAAAGTAATTACCTGAATTGGTAGTCCCAGCTACAATTCTGGTTGGGAGCTCATTGATAATGCTCTTAAATGAGTTGGAGCTAAACAAGAATAAGACTGGGGAGTAGCAGTGGGGTTGCAGTAAGCAGTGATCAGTCAAACAGTAGTAGTTGTTACTGCTTCAACAAGTTTCAACAAGTCACCAATTTTTTCCTCCAGGATAGCACAATTACATTAAAAGTCAACTTTTCTATGCTAATTATTTCACTACTTCATTACTTTCATTGCTAAGTGGGTATCTAAAATATAAAATTGAATCTTTTTTTTTTAAATTCAGGAATTTCAAACTCAATTCTGAAAAAGCTAATGGATTTAAAAGAATACAGAAAGCTCATAATAAAAGCGAAAACTAAAGTTATGAGAAAGATAGAGTCAAAGACTATTTGAAAACTTTAAAAAAAACCATATTTTTTAGTTTTCAATGTGTTTTAACTAATGATTGCCAGTTATATAGTTAATGGTGGGGCCAAATGTCTAATCAGTCCTCCCAAAGAACAATTTATTTAATTCTCAAGAAAGCTTTCTTATATCTGATTTATTCTCTTATTTCCAAGAATTACAACTGTACTGCTCTAAAAATAAATCTCCCTAAAGTAATTCATAGATTTTGTAATTAAAGATAATATTTCTAACATTTCACAACAAATGCAGTAAAGATTATACTTTCTAATAAATAATATTCAGGAAGTTTATCCAAACCTAAGAACAAATTTTACTTTAAAAACATTTCAATCATTTCAAATATATTGCAGATAATATATTACATGTTTATTTAGTTATCTGAAAATAACCTGTTGTTTCACAAATTGCAAATCACTTACAGCAGAACCTATTTAAATCATTTTGGGTACTTAGTCATAGCAATACTAAGATATTTAACTAGTTGTATTTTTTCATTTTTACTTCTGTTTTAGAAAACTATTATGAACAGCTGATGTGCAAATAATGTTTTAACTGTTAAAGACAATATTTTTGATTGTCTCTCTCTCTCTCTCTCTCTCACACACACACACACACACACACAGACACACACACAGACACACACACATCCTCCTAGTCCAAAATATCTAGAGATACTTGTCAATTAAAAATGGAAATGCTAAGAGAATAGGAATACTTAAGTGTTAAGCTGAAACAACTCAGGTTCAGAACTACATGTTAAACAATTAATAAAAAAAAATTAACTATATTAAATGTACACAATTCATATAAAATTACCAATACATATCATGAAGACTTTTAGAGTTACAAGAACTTCAGACTTCAGTACTACTCTAAAGTTTCAACTATTTCATTTCCTCGTAAAATTTTTTATTACATACAATATATTTGCAGACAATATTTAAATATACCTATCCAGTACAGTTACACTTGTAGTTAACTGTGCATTTCCTAATGGGAATGTAAATGCTTTACATATATGTTCTCCAGAATCTGAGAAGTCTATATTTCGGAGAATAATTGTTGCATCATTAAGTGAATGGTTTTTAAATAAGACTCTCCCCTGATAGGCCTCCTGAACAAAGAATCCATATTGAGGATAATGAACTGCCACAGTCTGTGAACTTTTGCCTTAAATCTTCTCCCAGGAAACCTGTATTATAGTTTCATTTACTTCAATTATACACTTCAATGAAACATTCTTCCCCCACACTGCTGTGACAAACGGTTCCACAATAATTGGTCCAGCTAGGGCACCTAAAAAAAAAAAAAAAAAGAAAAAGTAAAGTATTAGTATAGTAAAGTTGATTAAAACTGAAGTTATCTGTGAAATCCCAATTTAGATTTTTGTCTTCAAAAAATGAGAGAATTTTTAAATGAAGGCTCAAGTTCTAGTCCTGAATCCCTTGTTCTAGAAGTCTTGCCAGGATTAAAAACTCCTACCTATCTCAGCCCCTTCCTTTTTCTGTCCCATTTCTCTCTTACTTCACCCTTCATTACCTGTTACCAAAACATATTACACAAAGAAAAACGTTATTATAGAAAATTACATGCAAAAACATTAAAATTATGCTGCTTCAAATCAGACATCATAATAATATAATTTTACATCCTGACTTTTCATTGTCTCTAAATGCCCAGCACTTCACATAATGCCATATAATGTCTAGCAATACTTACTGAATTAAATATAACAATAACAATGCAAAAATATAATAAAATATCTTCAACAATGTGGATAGAGCAACAAGCTCAATCCAACCCATTCTCTTTTGAAGCATGGCAGCATAGGGTCATTATATATGGTTATGAACAATGACACAAAGCACAGGAGGAGGCAAAATAAAAGACAAAAGTTGGAATAAAGAGGTCATTGATCGAAGGGCAATGATGACATATCCTACCTAGTTGTCTTTTTTTTTTTTAATTTTCTCATCACAGATCCTTTGCTCGAATGTACCAGATAAAGATAAATAAGTCAGTGAGAAACTAACAAAGGCTCTTGATAGGGGAATGCTAAGGTAGACTTGTGTATTAAAAAGCTCATCTGCCAAGAGTGTTTACGATCAACTGGGAAGAGGAAAGATGAGAAAAGAAAGTAGTTAAGAGGTTATAACAGTTGTCTAAGTGAGAACTATATAATGAAGGCCTGATCTAGAATGGCAGCAGGAAGAATGGAAAAGAACTTAAGTTAAGAAATATCATAAAGGTAAAATTCATGGGACTTTGACAACTGTTTAGATGTATATCTTGAAGGAAAAAAGAAGCATTAACAACGCTTCTGAAATCAAAGCAGGTAGGGATATGTTTTAAAGAAGCTTAGGCTTAGATGTTTAATTTGAGATTCAAGAGGAACATCCCACATAAAAGTATTCAGGAAGCAGGTGAAAATGGGGGTCAAATAGCTTGGGAGTCATGTGAATAAAAATAACTGAAATTCTATGAGGAAAAGAGAAAGAACATAAAGAAGAGATGAAAACAGAAACCTAGATGGCTAGCATTCAAGCAAAGTCAATAAAAAAGGAGAGTGATGGGAGAGAATATTTATTTACATGAAGTGAGTAGAGCTATTTTACCACGATTCTAACTCAATGAAGGTAGGCTTTCATGTATCTGTTTCAGCAAAAACCTAATAGAATAATGATCACAGAATCCAATGAAACATCCAGGTGACATAACCAATAAGACAGGACATACACAGATGAAAGAAAATTGGAAAAATTATGGGGTACTATAAAGTTGATACAATATGAAGTAAGAAGAATGAGAAGCCTAATTTATAGGACATCACCTTAAAGAAAAGCAACTTTGAAAGACTTAAGAACTCTGATGAAGGCAATGATTAAGGATATTTTTAGAGGACTTCTGATGATAAAAAGCATGTTGTTACCTCCTTAACAAAGAGATGATGGATTCAATATGCCCAGAGGTATACTTTTTTGAATTCGACCACTGTGTAGAAATGTTTTTGTTTGAGTGCTAAAATGGTTTGTTGGTTTTTTCTCTTTCTGTTTTTTTTTTAAATTGGTATTAATATTAACTTGTATTATCGATAACAAAAAGGCCACTAAAATATATTAAAGTCATAGAAGAAAATAAGTAGAAACAAACAAAAAAAGCAAAACCATTTAAAAGCTATGTATGACATTTATTATACTTTTTTTCCAAAAGCAAAAAGTACAAAATAGAGATTGAGTTTTATATATAATATTCTTAATTCTGCTAAATGATCAAAAATGATCCCCCTTGAAAGTTTGAAAAGGTCCTTTTTAATCCTATGAGTAGCTAGTTTCTTACTGTATTATGTATGCAGGTAGGGTAATGCATAATTTAATTTATCTCTTAGTGTGATAGTCTCCTGTCCCGTCCCGCGGGACTCAGTCATTCGAGGGGTACCGAGGAGAACCCAGCCTGAAAAAGAAAGGGCGAGAAAGAAGAGGGAGACCAAGCAGATCTTGTCAAGGTCTCATTTATTGTTGGAAACAGCTCAAGTTTTATAGGGTAGAGCTAGGTGCAATACGTGAGGACAAAGTTGGGAGGGGAAAAGGGGGCAGGGGAGAGTAAAGGTATGTGCTACCTGCGAGAAAGGGTATGGGGGGGGGACTGCAGGAAGGAGCAGACATTCCAGGAGGAGGAGGGGGAAGGGCATCCTGTGGTTACAATTCTTATCTGAGTCTCTAGGGTCGTTAAGCCCTGAGACATCTCTGTGGTTAATATAATACCATGGCTATGTGTTCTGAAGTGTGGGGGTCGTTCCGCTTCTCTAGCCACCTGGTCGCCATCTATTGCTAGATGCAAAGTTTATGGTCTGGTAATTTTCCATGACTATAGTTCCTGTCACCGACAGTCTCCAAACTTTAAAAACTGCATACCCTTATTAGTTAAAAAAAATAACTATATAAGCCACTGTCTGCATTTACTCACTCATAAATTATATGCATGTACTATCATACTATTAGGTACATTATAACATTTCTTTGGTTTGAAAAAAATGAAAACAAGTTACTAGAACCAGGTAAATGTAGTGTCACACAAATTAAGGAAGAGAATATCGAGAAGGAAATGATCCAAAAGATCTGTTATCTCACCAGCTGTAGAGACCTTCTCAAGGAGTTTAGCTATAAAGTAAAAAAAATAGCAAGGATGGACACATCAAGTAAGGGCTTTCTGAGGGAAAGGGGGAAAGGTACATTGGCAAGTCATCAGGAAAACAGTGTATAATAAAAGACTGAAGATAAAAGGAGGGCATCCACTAGAAAAGATAAAATGGAATGGGACCATTTACGCATGTAGAGGGGGATTGATCTTGGCAAGAAGGGCCATCTTTTCATGTGAGACAAGGGTGATGGAGATGGTGGGGAAAGATATCGGAGTAATAAGATGATAAGAAAAAGGGAGCACTTGGTGAGTGACTTCAATTCTTTCTGTAAAATTATGAGGCAAGGTTTCTCAGATGACAGAGAGTGGAAAGAAGAGGAGTAGTGAGAGTTTTAATGAGGGATAAAAAAGGGTTGGAAAATCCACTGTGATTAGAGGTATAGTGAACAGGTTAGGATCGTTTAAAAGAATTGCACTATTGCAAGGAGGGTACACAGATTATATAAAGATTTATAACATAGATTTTTCAGTCAGCATGAAGTAGAAGTAGGCTGTGAAAATAATTCAAAACAAAACAAGATTAGTAATAGTATAGGGACAAGGGGACTCATAAGGAGAGGATATAATAAACATTCAAGGTACACAAAGATAATACTTTTTTGGACACCACTGTCTGACCAGGAGAAAGACAATTTGCTTATTGGTTTTCCCTTCTTTCAGATTTTTAAATTGGGAATCCACTGTTAGTATTTTTGATAATGAAAGAAAAAAAAGGCCACTAAACATTTTGTGTTGTCTTTGTTCACCTTAACTTCACACCATCCTCTTCTCTTCAGTCACTTTTCCCCTTAAATTATTTCTTATCTCCTTCTAGCTTGAATTATTCTGACAGAGTTCACCAAAAGGTTAATGTGGGGAAGGAGAGTATAGACAGTGAAAAGAGTGATGCCATAAGAAAGAACCAAGGTCTAGAGGGATTAGACATAACAATGAAGATGAACAGAGTAAAAGTTTGTCAAGTATAAGGAGGGTTGAATAACAGATTATAAAGGAATTTCAGAATTAATTAATACGTATTGGTGAAACCAAGATTAAGGGTATGATCATCTCTGGATTCAGTTTAAGTGAAGTAGAGGAAGTCACAGGAAATGGATAAATTAAAGAAGTACAAAGTCAAAGTGATGATCAATCTATCTATTGATCTATTGACCTACCTACCTATCTACTTACCTAGTAAAAATCTCCTGGTATTAAGACAGGAATTGTTTAAGAAAATAAAGACTGCAAGGCAGGTACTGATCTTAGTGAGAAAAGAGTAGAGGAGGGAAGAGAGAACACACACCTATCGTGGAATGATTTCACATCGATATTTCTGCATATCAAAATAATTTTCGAAAGAGAGCTGCTCATCAAGTCCATCCCTTCCTAATTCTTTTCTCCAGAAACTCCAAGATTTCCGGATGTATCAACAAATGCATCAGTATAAGCATATATGATTTTGGCTTCTCTGATTCATATTCAAAAGCAAAATATTCCAGTTTATTGTTCACCAACTTTTTCCTACCTATCTTTGCATCAGTCATCAAATATCAAAGATTATGTCAAATTAACTTGGATGATCCAACAACTATTTTAATGACCTAGTAAAAAATAACAACAAAATTCATATGGAAGAGCAAAAGGTCGAGAATTTCAAGGGAATTAATGAAAAAAAATCAAATGAAGCTGGCCTAGCTATACCTGATCTAAAACTATATTATAAAGCAGCAGTCACCAAAACTATTTGGTATTGGCTAAGAAATAGACTAGTTGATCACTGGAATAGGTTAGGTTCACAGGACAAAATAGTGAGTAACTATAGCAATCTAGTGTTTGACAAACCCAAAGATCCCATCTTTTGGGATAAGAATTCATTTTTAGACAACAACTGCTGGGAAAACTGGAAATTAGTATGGCAGAAATCAGGCATGGACCCACACTTAACAACACATACCAAGATAAGATTAAAATGGGTTCATGATTTAGTCATAAAGAACGAAATCATAAATAAATTAGAGGAACATAGGATAGATTGCCTCTCAGACTTGTGGAGGAAGGAATTTGTGACCAAAGGAGAACTAGAGATCATTATTGATCACAAAATAGACAATTTTGATTACCTCAACTTAAAAAGCTTTTGTACAAACAAAACTAATGCAAACAAATTAGAAGGGAAGTAACAAAGTGGTAAAACATTTTTACAGTTAAAGGTTCTGATAAAGGCCTCATTTCCAAAATATATAGAAAACTGACTGATTTATAAGAAATCAAGCCATTCTCCAATTGATAAATGGTCAAAGAATATGAACAGACAATTTTCAGATGATGAAACTTAAATTATTTCCACTTATATGAAAGAGTTTTCCAAATCACTATAGATCAGAGAAATTCAAATTAAGACAACTCTGAGATATCATTACATACCTATCAGATTGGCTAAGATGACAGCAAAAAATAATGATGAATGTTGGATGGGAAGTGGAAAAACTGGGACACTGCATTGTTGGTGGAGTTGAGAAAGAACCCAACCATTCTGGAGAGCAATCTGGAATTATGCCCAAAAAGTTATCAAACTGTGCATACCTTTTGATCCAGCAGTGTTACTACTGGGCTTATATCCCAAAGAGATACTAAAGAAGGGAAAGGGACCTGTGTGAGCCAAAATGTTTGTGGCAGCCCTTTTTTTTTTTTTTTTTCATATCTAATAGTTTTTATTTATCCAATATTTGCATGGGTAATTTTACAACATTGACAATTCCCAAACCATTTGTTCCAATTTTTCCCCTCCTCTCCCCCCCAGATGACAGGATGACCAATACATGTTGAATATGTTAGAGTATAAATTAAATACAATAGATGTATACATGACTAAACAGTTGTTTTGTTGAACAAAAAGAATCGCACTTTGAAATAGTGTACATTTAGCCTGTGAAGGAAATCCAAAATGCAGGTGGACAAAATTAGAGGGATTGGAAATTCTTTGTAGTGGTTTCATTTCCCAGAGTTCTTTTGCTGGGGTGTAGCTGGTTCAGTTCATTACTGCTCTATTAGAACTGATTTGGTTCATCTCATTGTTGAAGAGGGCCACATTCATCAGAATTGATAATCATACAGTATTGTTGTTGAAGTATATAATGATCTCCTGGTCCTGCTCATTTCACTCAGCATCAGTTCATGTAAGTCCTCCAGGCCGTTCTGAAATCATCCTATTGGTCATTTCTTACAGAACAATAATATTCAGCCAATCTCCAATTGATGGGCATCCACGTACTTTCAAGTTTCTGGCCACCACAAAGAGGGCTGTGGCAGCCCTTTTTGTAGTGGCTAGAAACTGGAAAGTGAATGGATGCCCATTAATTGGAGAAGGGTTGGGTAAATTACGGTATATGAATGTTATATAATATTATTGTTCTGTAAGAAATGACCAGCAGGATGAATACAGAAAGCCTTGGAGAGACTTACATCAACTGATGCTGAGTGAAATGAGCAGAAACAGGAGATCATCATACACTTCAACAACAATATTGTCTGAGGACGTATTCTGATGGAAGTGGATATCTTCAACAAAGAGAAGATCTAATTTAGTTCCAATTGATCAATGAGGGATAGAATCAGCCACACCCACAGAAGGAACACTGGGAAATGAGTGTAAACTGTTTACATTTTTGTTTTTCAACCCAGGTTATCTTTACCTTCTAAATCTAATTCTTCCTGTGCAACAAGAAATTCAGTTCTGCACACAATATATTATATGTAGGATATACTATAACATATTTAACATGTATGGGACTGCCTGCCATCTAGGGGAGAGGGTGGAGGGAAGGAGGGGAAAATTCAGAACAGAAGTGAGTGCAAGGGATAATGTTGTAAAAAATTACCCATGCATATTTACTGTCAAAAAAAGTTATAATTATAAAATTAATAAAATGAATAAAATAAAATAAACATAAAAAAAGAAATTGAGATGGACTTAACTTTAATTTTACTGTCAGGGAGTAGAACATCTCAATGAATACATGTAAAAGGCCACTGAAAATGTAACAGGATAGAATGAAAAGTCAAACCTGTTCCTTCAGTAAGCACAGATCTTAAATTTTTTCTGCAACCAATCACAGAAAATCAAAATTGGAAGGCATCCCAGAAACCCTATACTCTAACCCAGAGTTACAGATGAAATATTAAAGGAGCTTTTAAAGAAAGCATGTTCATTGCTCCAAATTAAAAATATAAATATATAAGAAAATGACCAATGTTGGAGAGTCTGTAAGGAATAGATACATTAATGTGCTATTGGATAGAACTTTTTTTAGGTGAGTCATAATGGAAATTACTTTGAAATTAAGCATAAAAAGTGACTAAATTATACATCCTTTTTTGACTAGCAATCTATAAACCAATATATACTGTTATATATCAGTATATATGCAATATATACTGTTAAAATAAAGAACCTAGTCTGCACTAAAGGGTTGAAGGGCCTGATATCTGATATTCTGAAAGGCTAAGGAACTCAGTATGCAGCCAAAAATAATTTACCCAGCCAAAATGAGTACTTTTTCCAGGGAAGAAGATGGACATTCAGTGAAATCCATAAATTTCATCTATTTCTGATGAAAAAAAAATGGAACTCAACAAAAAGTTTGATCTCCAAATACAGGACTCAAGAGAAACCTAAAAAGGTACAAATCTTGGGTATTATATTTATGACACAGACATGGTACTGATATCTAAACCAGTAGGTTGAAAACAGAGAAAGAAAATTATAGACCAATCTCCCTAATTGAGGTTAAAATCTGAAATAAAATATTAGGAAAAAGATAGAAAATCATTTTTAGGATAATACACTAGGACCAAGTAGGATTTATTTATACTAGGAATGCAGGGCTGGTTCAATATTAGAAACACCATTAGTATAATTGACCATATTAATAACCAAATTAACAAAAACCATATAATTATCTCAATAGATGCAGAAAAAGCATTTGATAAAATCCAACATCCGTTCCTACTAAAAATACTTGAGAGTATAGGAATAAATGGACTTTTCCTTAAAATAGTCAGGAGCACATAGTAAAAACCATCAGTAAGCATCATATGGAATGGGGATAAAATAGAACCATTCCCAGTAAGATCAGGAGTGAAACAAGTTTCCCACTATTACCTTTACTATTCAATACTGTATTAGATATGCTAGCTTTGGCAATAAGAGTGGAGAAAGAGATTAAAGGAATTAGAGTATGTAATGAGGAAGCCAAATTATCACTCTTTGCTGATAATATGATGGTATACTTAGAGAACCCCAGAGATTCTACTAAAAAGCTATTAGAAATGATCCACACCTTTAGCAAAGTTGCAAGACACAAAATAAACCCATGTAAGTCATCAGTATTCTCATAGATCACTTACAAAATCCAGCAGTTACAGTTATAAAGAGAAATTCCATTTAAAGTAACTACTGATAGTATAAAATATTTAGGAATCTATCTCCAAGGACTCTCCAAGGGGAAAATCAGGAAGTATATGAGCAAAATTACAAAACACTTTCCACACAAATAAAGTCAAATCTAACCAATTGGAAAAATATTAAATGCTCTTAGATAGGGCAAGCAAATATAATAAAGATGACAATACTACCTAATGTATTTATTTACCAGTATACCAATCAGACTCCCAAAAAACTATTTTAATGACCTACAAAGAAAAAAACAACAAAGTTCATGTGGAAAAACAAAACGTCAAGAATTTCAAGGGAATTAATGAAAAAAAAATCTAATGAAAGTAGCCTAGCTGTACCAGATCAAAAACTATATTATAAAGCAGCAGTCACCAAAACCATCTGGTATTGCCTAAGAAATAGACTAGTTGATCAATGGAATAGGTTAGATTCATAAGGCAAAATAGCCAATAACTACAGCAATCTACTGTTTGACAAACCCAAAGACCCCAGCTTTTGGGATAAGAATTCATTGTTTGACAAAAATTGCTGGAAAATTGAAAATGAGTATGGCAGAAACTAAGCATTGACCCACACTTAACACCATACACCAAGATAAGGTCAAAATGGGCTCATGACCAGGTATAAAGAAAGAGATTATAAATAAATTAGAGCATAGTTTACCTCTCCAACCTGTGGAAGACAAGGAAATTATGCCCAAAAAAGAAGTAGAGATCATTATTGATCACAAAATAGAAAATTTTGGTTATATGAAATTGAAAAGTTTTTATAAAAACAAAACTAATGCAGACAAGATTAGAAGGGAAGCAATAAATTGGGAAAACATTTTTACAGTCCAAGATTCTGACAAAGGCCTCATTTCCAAAATATATGGAGAATTGACTCTAATTTGTAAGAAATCAAGCCATTCTCAATTAATAATTGGTCAATGGATATGAACAGACAATTCTCAGACAAAGAAATTGAAACTATTTCTAGTCAATTGAAAAGATGCTTCAAGTCATTATTAATCAGAGAAATGCAAATTAAGCATCTCTGAGACACCATTACACACCTGGCTATAATGACAGGGAAAGATAATGCAGAATGTTGGAGGGGATCTGGTAAAACTGGGACACTGATACATGGTTGGTGGAATTGTGAATATATCCAGCCATTCTGGAGAGTGATTTGGAACTATGCTCAAAAAGTTATCAAACTGTGCATACCCTTTCATCCAGCAGAGATTTTAAATAAGGGAAAGGGACCTGTTTGTGCAAGAATGTTTGTGGCAGCCCTCTTTGTAGTTGCCAGAGACTGGAAACTGAATGGATGCCCATCAATTGAAAAATGGCTAAATAAATTGTGGTATGTGAATATTATGGAATATTATTGTTATTTTAAAAATGACCAGCAGGATGATTTCAGAAAGGCCTAGAGAGACTTACATCAACTGATGCCGAGTGAAATGAGCAGGACCAGGAGTTCATTATATATTTCAACAACAAAACTATATGATGATCAATTCTGATAGACAAAGCCCTCTTCAACAATGAGATGAACCAAATCAGTTCCAACAGAGAAGTAATGAATTGAACCAGCTACACCCCAGCGAAAGAACTCTGGGAGATAACTATGAACCACTACATAGAATTCCCAATCCCTCTATTTTTGTTCACCTGCATCTTGGATTTCCTTCACAGGCTAATTGTACACTCTTTCAAAGGCCGATTCTTTTTGTATAGCAAAATAATTGTATGGACACATATACATATATGGTATTTAACTTATACTTTAACATATTTAACATGTATTGGTTGAACTACCATCTGGGGGAAGGGATGGGCGGATGGAGGGGAAAAGTTGGAACAAAAGGTTTTGCAATTGTCAATGCTGAAAAATTACCCATGCATATATCTTGTAAATAAAAAGCTATTAAAAAAATTATCCTTGCATATGTTTTAAAAACAAAAGCTTAAATAAAAAAAAAAAGAATTGAAGAATTTAAGGATTTTCCATTTAGTGCCTATTTGGCTTTCTAATTTGTTGTTTTTCAAATCTTTTTAGATACACACCCAATTTATTGATTTGTTCTTTTTCCATTTTGTTGATATAAGAGTCTAGAGAAATAAATTATCCTCTAAATACTACTTTGGCTACATCCCATAAATTTTGGTATGTTGTCTCATTGTTGTCATTCCCTTTAATGAAACTATTGATTGTATCTTTGATTTCTTCTTTGATCCACTTAATCTTTAGATTTAGATTATACAGTTTTCAATTAATTCTTAACCTATCTTTCCACTGCCCTTTGTGGAGTGTAACTTTTTTTGGCTTTTTTTGATAACTTTTATGGATAACTGTAATATTTCTTCCTTACTTTGGCAAGGCATCTTATGAGTTCTTATTTTTTCTAACTTAACTGCTGTATTTGACACTGTTCATTTTCCTTTTTTTTTCTTTAATACTTTCTCCTTTTTGGGTTTTCATGACTATTCTTTGCTGGTTCTCCTACCACCTATTTGTTCTACTCCTTTACTCTCTAATCATTCATATCAGGCTTTCTTACTCTATTTGTGTCCTAAAGATCTAATTAGACTTGTTTCTATTCTTTCAACATACTATCTCTTAGTATTATCATCAGCTTTTATAGGTTTAATTATCTACTCTATGCAGGTGATTCCTTAATCTCCATGTCAAGTTTCAGTCTCCTCTAAGTCTTCCATCAATTATCAATTATTGGACTTTTCAACGTGGATGTCCTAGAGATATCTCAAATTGTATATGTTAATACATAAATGCTTTTTCAAGAAAGTACTCAAATGTATTCCACTTCCAATTTCCTTGTTTCTTTCAATGGTGTCAACTTCTATTCTTCCAAACAACGATGAGGTACAATGGATAAAATGCTAGACCTGACATAAAAAAAAAAAAAAAAAAAAAACTGAATTCAAACCCATCCTCAGACACCTTATTGAAGAATGGAAATAACAAAACAAGGTTGTCGTGTGGATCAAAGGATACAATATTTGGAAAGTGCTTAGCCCAGTTCTTCACAAATAGGAAGCCCTTGTTTTCTATCTCCTTCCATTTTGCAGAATTCATCACTTTTGCCATCATATTTGACCCTCCAGTCTCCTTCATAATACAGAACAATAGTAACAACGACAAACAATTATAATAATAATTCAAAAAATACTTTGAGATTTGCAAAATGCTTTACAAATATTTTTAAATGTTATCTTCACAATGACCTTGGAAGGTAAATGTTTGGTTGTCTGCATTTTTAAGAGTAGGGAAAATAAGGTAGAATGGGGTTAAATGCCTTGTCTACAGTTACACAGATCTGATGCTCTATCTACTGTGCTGATCTAGTAGCAAAATGGTGTCATTTGTATTACACCAACATCCCTCACATTTGATCCATTATTTATATTTATTCAGCTAACACCTTAATTCTAGCAATCATCATATTTCACCTGGACTATTTCAACCCTATTCTGTTTTGTCTCCTCTACTCATTTCTGTGCTATCCTCCAATTCATCTTCTATCCTTTTACTGAAATGATTTTTCTTAAGCATCATTCTGACCATGCAACCCTGATCCCCATTTCTGAATGGACTTAGACCCATCCTCTACCATGATCGTACAATTGTCCACTTCTACCTTTTGCATCACTATCCTTTTCTTTATAGGGTTTTCCTCCTCTCTTTCTACTCTTTTCTCCCTTTAGATTGTGAATTCCTTGACAGCAGAGAGTGTCCTTTCCCTTTCTTTGTATCCCCAATGCTTAGTATGGTGCCCAAAATATGGTAGGCAGTAAAAAAATTTAATAATGTCTAATATTTTTAGTTAAATTTATTGCTTGCATTTTTATTTAGACCTTAGATTTTATTGTCATAGGAAATTCGATTTATGGAAATTGCCACCTGTCCTGTAATTTATAATTTTAATAAATTGTTAGCTTTGAAATAGTGGGGAACTTAAATGACTTGCATAGAATCACACAGGCAGTACTATATCAGAGTCAGTAATTGAATCCAACCAGTCTACAAGGTCACACTGTTGCTTAAGAGTCAAGACTTTGAAACCTGCAAATCCTATCCTAATGAATTAATTGACTTACTTCCTAGAAATAATCACGAGAAATTTGTAACTACTTAAAGCAAAGGCTCTATTACCCTCTGACTAAAATAATATACCACAAAGTAGTTACTCTTGGCAGTGGGTAAGTTCACTTCTAACTAATAGCTTATTCTGCTTATTTGTGCATTGTGATTGCTGTTATTTCACATTATACTCTTACATTACTGAGCTCTTACCTGTTTTCCACAATTGTGATCATATTCATCTCTGTGTGAATGAGATAGCTTTTTAAAATAGCACTCTAGTTCCTGAAGTAATAGATTTTGAGTTCCTGAAGAGCCAGGACTGTCTTTCATCTCTCTTTATATCTCCAACATGTGGCCGTTCTCAGGTTGGATAGATTATGTAATGACAGGCGTACTAATACATTGCTGCTTGAATTAAAGAATAGGACAATCATTTTTAAAAGAAATATGGAATTAAGCAAATGAAGTAACTACAATATTCATATCCCTTGAACCACAATATCCCCTTTGAAGCTTCTTAGTATTCTGCTTGGCATATAGTAGGAACTTAAAATGCTTTTTGACTAATAGATTTGTTCACTTTAAACAGTGATGAGTCTTACCATTCTGTATATGATTTCTTAACCAACCAACCACTGCTAGAATTAGAAATTGTAAATGTAACTTTCAGGCCCCAGAGATGGGATCTTTTCTGTCTAATAGGGAAACCTGATGATTATGAGACAGATGAGAATTTAATTAGGAGGATTCAGAACTGGTTGAATGAATGTACTGAAAAAAATAATCACTACCGAGTCCATGGAGCACCTGCAGAAATCTAACCTCTGACATTTATTGTCGAAAACTTTAATCCATTATTTGGTTTGAACTGTAAGTGTCATTTGTGAAAAAAAAAATAGCAGTTAACATAAATCCAAGATCTTAATAGGCTAAAACAATGGATTATTATTATTTTTTTTTTTGAGGCTGGGGTTAAGTGACTTGCCAAGGGTCACACAGCTAGGAAGTGTTAAGTGTCTGAGATTAGATTTGAACCCGGGTTCTCCTGAATACAATGGATTATTTTTAATGAAATTACATCTCAAAGGAAAATTACACAAACACATGCACATATGTATATATGTCTGTGTGTATATACAGATATACATATATGTATATCTACAAATATACACATATATTTGGGTTTAAAAATTCAAGTTCATAACAGTATAGGACTAAGCCCATCGAATAGACTCTATAAAAAACTCTAATTTTTAGATTGTTTAATATTATTCAATAGAGTGACATGACAGCAAAAAGACTATTTCCATCTTTACTTTCCATTTTATTTCCCACTACAATACCATGGTCTAGGAACCTCTTCTCACAACATGAAATTAACCCTCCAATTCACACCTCTTCATTACCTTCTGCTACCCTTCTTATTGGAGGGCAACAGAGTAGAGAATCCCTCCTGAATCTGCACTGAAAGAGGGCATCCAAGCCACCCATATCTTCCTTTCCTACACTGATACACTGCTTTAGACATCTGTTATTCTTCTCCAATACTCCTACCTTAACTTTTTAATTTCCTTTTTGGGTTGTCTTGCCTCATCAGAATATAAATTTCTTGAGAGTATAAATGACCTCTTTTTTTTGGCATTTGTACCACCTGATGCTTAACACAGTGTCTGGTACATATCAGTCATTTAAGGTATATTGAGGAACTGACTATCCCTCATTGGCAAAATGAAGAAATTGGATTACCTGGACTCTGAAGTTTTTTTCCAAGTCTGCATAATCTCAAGATTAAACTGCATTAAGAATATTTCTATAGAAACAATAACCTGGGAAAACAGTTTTACAATCAAAGGTTCTGATAAAGGCCTCGTTTCCAAAATATATAGAGAATTGACTCTAATTTTTAAGAAATCGAATCATTCTCCAGTTGATAAATGGTCAAAGGATATGAACAATTTTCAGATTATGAAATTGAAACTATTTCTACTCATATAAAAGAGTGTTTCAAATCACTATTGATCAAAGAAATGCAAATGAAGACAACTCTGAGATACTACTACACATCTCTCAGATATCTTTGACAAAGAGAAAATGTAATTCAGTTCCAATTGATCAATGATGGACAGAATCAGCTACACTCAGAGAAGGAACACTGGGAAATGAGTGTAAACTGTTTACATTTGTTTTGCTTCCCAGGTTATTTTTACCTTCTGAATCCAATTCTTCCTGTACAAGAAGAGAATTGTTCGGTTCTGCACACGTATATTGTATCTAGATTATACTATAACATATTTAACATTTATAAGACTGCCTGCCATTTAGGGGAGAGGGTGGAGGGAGGGAAGGGAAAAGTCATACCAGAAATGTGTGTAAGGGACAATGTTGTAAAAAAAATTACCCATGTATATCTACTGTCAATAAAAAGTTATAATAAAAAATGTATTTGGAAAAATAAAATACTATTGAAAGTGAAAAAAAAAAAAAAAGGATACTTCCATAGTGAATTTGCATTGTGATGCAAAAGCAATCAATTGCCATGGGGATATTTTATAGAATTTTCAAAATAATAAAGGACACTGCTTTGGAAAAACACAAAAATAAAATACCAAAGGAAATGGTTAAAAGAGGTAAATATGAAAGTGGAATGGCACATCCAGACCTCAAAATCCTATCATAAAGCAGCAGTGTTCAAAACCTTCGGTTTTTGTTAAAAAAACAAAAACGAAAACAAAACAGATCAATGGAATAAACTAAAAAATAAAGTGGGTACCAATAGGTAAGTCTTTGATAAAGTGGAAAACATAAAATTAATTGAGCAAAAATAAATAAACAAAAACAAACAGTTGTAGAGAAAATTGCAAAATCATCTGGCAGAAATAAGTGTAGACCCACGTTCTAAAAAGATATGTGACCTTAATATAAATGATCAGAAAAATATAGATGACAAGCAGATCATATAATTCTCATAACTATGGATAGGAAAAGCATATTTAATCAAAGAAGAGAAGAGGTAATGACAAAGGATGAAATAGGAAGTGTGGATTACATGAAATTGGGAAAGCGTCTGCAGACAAAATAAATCTAGGATAAAAAAAGAAAGTGGTTAAATGAGGGGGGATCTTCATATTAAATTTGTCTAATACGGGTTTGTATCAAAATATGTAATATGTATTCATAATTTATCCATTTATACGCGTGTCTAAAACAAAAAGGCATTCCCTAAGAGATAAATGGTCAACACCAACAAATTAATAAAAAAAAAAAAAAAAAAACTACTTCAAATCACTAACAAGAGAAATGCATATCAAAAGAACCCCAGGTTCACATCACATCCTGCAAATTGGCAGAGATGACAAAAGCATGGGGCAGTTCTCAGCATTGGACAGATGATGGAATGACGGTCGCACTGATACATTGCTGCTGGAATTGAAGAACGGCAAGATCATTGGGAAAAACAACATGGAATGGGCAATGAAGTCACTGAAATGTTCCTATCTTTTGAACCAACAACTCATTTTCTGGACTTAAAGTCCCCAAAAAGCTATCGATGGGGGGGGGGGGGGGAATGGCCACAGATGCCTAAATATTTATTAGCGACAGTTTTTGTGCAAAGTGGAAACAAAGTAGATGCATTGTCCGCACACATTTTGGTGCGCAAATATCATTCCGCAGTAACAAAAATGAGCTGGCGATGAATACAAAGGATCCAAAGATTTATATGAATAACGGAGAATGGAATAAGGAGCCAAGAAAACGAGACCCAGCGACTATACCGATGTAAATAGAAAGCACCGGCAGATGCTAAAAACAATGAAAAAGTGAATCACCACAAAGCACCATTTGAAAGAAGAGATGCGAGAAGAGAACCCAATCCACAGGCATCACGCAGCGTATGCTGATTCGCCCTCTTTAAAAAAAAGCCACTGTTGGCTCCATAGGACGGCACTGCTTTTTGAGAGGGGAAGGAGACCTTTGGGTAATTGGGCCGAAGTAAACTAAAGACATGAAAAGACATGAGGAACCGTTTTTAAAAACGCTTAAGAGACACGGAGGAACTCAGTGCGGGCATGGAGACCAGACCAAGCAGGGGAGGAGGAGGACAGGGACTCGAAGCCCCCGCGGCCCCCCGAGGACACGCGGAACGCGGGACCACGACTCCGGAGCGGGGCGTGGGGGTCGGGAGCGGAAGCCCTCCCTGCGTCCCCGCAGCCGCCGCCACGGCCGCTTCAGGAGAAATTCAAGCTTCAGCTCCCGGGTGCTGGAGCTAGTTAGGCTAGTGCAGCTGGCTGAGGCCCGCCCGGAGATGCAGCGGTCAATGCTATGTGGCATTTCCCAGAGCGCACGGCTTCCCCGAGACAGAGACCCTACTCCAGCTCCTCGGCCGGGGCTTCCCCTAGCCTTCGCTTTCCGGCTCCCGGGTCCCTTCGAATTGGGGGCGCCTGCTTCTCTCCCCGGTCCGCCGTCCTCCCCGCCCGGAAGAGATTTTTGTAAATAGGAGAAGGAGATAATAGAAAATAGGGAAATGGGGCGGGGCGGGCAGGGGGAGGCCCCGCGGGAGCTCGGCCAATAGCAGAGAGACTGGCGCCGCGGGGAAGGGGAGGGGGAGCACGGCCACCTTATTTTTTGCTAGTTCCCTTTTTTCCTGGGAGCCTCCTGCCCCGGGGCTGGCGGAGTTTTTTCTTTCTCCAACCCGCCCTCTCCCGCGCTCCCCCCGCCCCCAGCCAAATTCCTGGCCCCTCTTCTACAAAACTCCGCCCCCGCCAATTGGGGAGCGGAGGTGGGAGATGGGGGGGAGCGGAGGTGGGAGATGGGGGGGGGGGAAGAAACGTCTCGAGCCAGGGAAGAAAAAGAAGGAGCAGGATTGTAGGACTGTGAAGAGGGGACCCGACGCCTCCCTTTCTCCCTTCTCTCTCCTTCCTCCGCCCCAGTACCAGTCGAACCCCTGAGGGGGCCCAGTCTCAGGATTCTAACCTAGAGACTCAGCCCCAGCGCTCCAGCAACGCCCCATGGAAAGCCATTCTCCTTCCTGTCTCCATATTTTGATCTCTTAAGGGATCTGTGCAGATACGTTTGGAGGCTGATGAAAGAGAATAAAAGTAACTAAAGCTCCAACCACTGAAAACGCTCGGATGATTAGCTCGGGTTTCCTGGAGTGTCAGAGGCTGCTTCTCTGGATACCTTTCAAGGGCGCACTCTCCGGGATGAGAAGATGCGTGAATATTCCTGAGGGAGAGGAGGAATATGCTTCCAAAGTCATCGGCACCGGAGGGCTCTCTCCCAGGGGTGGGCATTTTCCATCCATTTCTTTTCAATGCTTCTTAACAATTTGGTTTACACTTCCTGTCTGCTATGTAAACTTGCTGTAGTAACTCTAGAATGCTAAAGATTTCATTTATTTAGAAGCATTTCCTCTCCCTAAAGAATTCCAACTCACCATCGTATTAAAGAGGTCAATCATAAATGGCTTCATCTCTCCAATTAATTATTAAAAAAGAAATAAATCAGGGGATAAAACTATCATTGGGGACTGGGCGATTTTTGAAAGTGAGTGTGAGAAAAACATCTCTCGAAGGCAGAGTTTGCCCATTATGTCTTGAGTTCGAGCATGTTATTACCAATTAAGGGGTAGTTTGTCTCCATGTGTCTGGTTGTCTGCTCAATTGGGATGGGGGGGGGGTTTCTCCTCTACTTTGGTATGGAATTCTGCTTTGAAAATTTGCTCAGTGCTTAAGAAGTTGGCAGTTGGGGTCCTTCTGAAGAGGGAACCCCCAAACTCTGAAAATCCCAAATCTGAGCCGACCCCACCCAGATAACAAAGTTCAAACTTTGTGCTTTGGGCGGAGTCCCCTCACGGAGGCAGAATTGAAGGAGATTTTCAGAGTTTGGGGGTTCCCTCTTCAATTCCACCCAGCACTCAGCTTACCGTGATTCTAAAGAACACCCACGCTTTAGAGATCTGTTAGACGATTCACTGGGCAATGTGAGGCAGGGATAAATAGACGGTTAAATATGTTCAGATAGATCTGCCCCCCCCCCCGCCCCTCCCCCCCGCAAATGGTTTTAAGACTGAAGAAAAATGATGGACAAATTTGTTAGATTTTCAAAAGGTAACAAGAATGAGTAACTCGGAAGGATTTCAAGTTCATGTCCCACCTTTATAAAGGAGATACTTAGAAATGCTCTGTTCTGTTTCGACATCAACAATATGTAAATATTCTACCAGAAAAATACTTCAGAATTTATGAAGTTTCTTCCTAAATTTAATCAGGATTATTGCTTATAGGTATTAGGAGTAAATTACCCAACTCTAATCATTTCTCCCTGGTGCTGTGGTAGCCCACCACCCCACAGGGTTGGGTCTTATCTTTCATATATATATTTTTTTTCCTCCTACTTATAAGCCTCTTATCATAAGATTCCCTCCTGGAATGTCCTTCTCCCTCTCTGTCGAGGCAAATTCTTCCTTTTCAGACCTCCCCTTCTCTAACCTATTAAACTTGTTGAGACCCTGTCATTCGAATTCTATTGGTTACTCCTAGAAAAAAACAAACAAGCCAACCCCCAGAAAAAATACTGAAATAGCATTCAGAAGCCCTTAGTCTTGGACTTTATACTAAGTCCAGGTGTTTAATTCTCTTTCCTTAGTTTTCTCATTTGAAAAACTGATAGAATATTCTCTGTTCCTGCTCCCGAGAGAATTCCATGAGATTTTACACACACACACACACACACACACACACACACACACATGTATACAGCTAGCGAAATGCTTTGACATAGAAAATTAAGTATAATATAAAAGTATTATTGATGAGAAGTAGGATAAGGGGTGCCTAAATGAAATTAGGTTTAATTGAGGTCTAGTGGCAGGTTCGGGGAACAATCAAATAGAGCTCCCTGCAACCCCTTTGGATTTGGCGCAAGGATACAGAGTTAAATGAGGTCTAGCGGTGCAAGAGTACCCTGTAAAGGAATTTACAGACCCGGAAAAGCTAAATTGATTTTAAAAAAAGGCTTATTATGGGGTTTGGAAGTAAAGTCTAGCTAGTAAAGTTGAGAGTAGAGAGAAAAGGACACCAGAGCCAAAGCTCCAGTTGGGGTGGGGTCCCTTCTCTGAGGCAGAATCCAAGGAGGTTTTAAGAGTGTGGAGGTTTCCTCATCATTATGGTTATTGGTTGCATAGTTATTATTAGAATTATTATGATGATTATTATGGTCATTAGAACCAGAAGTCTTTAGAGTTAAACTGTTCCAGCTGCTTAATTTTACAGATTTGAACAAATGAGACTCACATAATAATTGTTCAAATTTCTTCCATCCCCTTAAAATATTCTTATCTCTAATATCTTTATGCTTACTGTTTGGGTAATAATGTATTTGTGAATATATCGATCAATATATTTATTGTCTTGATATTAAATAATAAGCTCCCTAACTGGGAAGGCTTATGCTCTTTGTATCCTTCAGTAGTAGTTCCCACAGACTTTAAAGGATGTTGTTAAATGAGTCTCTGAAATGACTATTGAACCCCTTTGGGAGTGTAATTAACTTGAAAAGAGGGACTTTTGTAACAGGTGGGAGAATCAATCTCAGTGAAGACTGCAAAATGTGCTTTGAAAAAGTGTCCTGCAGGCCCCTGACAAAGGATGTTTAGGGGCAGATGGTCACCCTAAAAGGAGATGGGAAAAGGGAGAACCAGGAGGGGCTTGGGGTAGGATCAGGAGCTTAGGAGGGAAGAATAAACAAACTTAAGCAGCTTCTAGAAATTCAGAAAATGCACTTTCCAGGCTTTCTTCCTACTGGAACTCAATAGGAAATATTCCAGCAAACCTGCTGGAGGAAAGACAAAGCCCCCTAGACTCGAAGGGCAGAGAAGCAGACAGTAAGGTGAAGAGGGCTACCTGATATGGCAGGGGCTCTACCTGGCCTCCACTCTGACCCCACTAACCAGAGTCCCTCATGGAGCCTTGTAGCTGACAACACTTCTCTCGAATGCTACAGTGTCATCTGCATTTACCCAGGCCTGTGGAGCATCCCTGCTGGTCAAGCAATCTGGCAGCTCCCGAAGCCTAGGAATGGCCAGCCCCCAGCACCGGGGCACCACAAAGCTCAACTGGACCCCAGCTGGCTTGTGGATTGTCATGAGATTCTGTGGTACAGGACATGATATGTTTGAGCTCAGGGGGATCACTGACCACAGAATGTCGGAATTCAGGAGGACTCCTGGTATCCCCTAATGCTTACTACCTACGGGGTTTGGGGAAAGGGACTTGATGTCCCTCAGTTTTCAAAACCTAATTTTACTGGTTTTCTCTCATATCTGGAACAATTTCCCTCCTTGTCCCTATTTCTTTGCTTCCTTCCAGGCTCAGCTAAAATTGTACCTTCCACAAAAAGCCTTTCCCAGTTCTCCTCTATATGCCTTTCTATTTGAGACTGTCATCCCTCAATCTTGCCTACATTTTGTTCTGACATAGTGGTTTGCATGTGATCTCTCCCATTTGGATTGTAAGCGTTTTGAGTGCAGGAGTTATTTTTTCATTCTTTCCTTGCATCCCTAGCACTTAGCATAGTGGTTGCTACACAGAAGGCACTTAACCAATGCTTCCTGGCTTGATTCATTGAAGTCTGTATTTGCAGACCAAAGGCTAAATGCATAAAATTATAGGTACTCAAAGGAGTGAGAGAGAATGATCACTAGAAAGGCACTAGGCTGGACTACATTGGAAGATTTCATGGGGGAAGCCCAAGCTGGCAGATTCTTTCAACACTAATCACTTTTACCCGATCATTCTTCTCCTGATCACAGAATATCTTACAGACTGACAATTGTAAGTGACCCAAAGGTCCATGACAAGAGGTTCGGTGATTATAAGATATGATCACAACATGTTACCATCAAGATATATGTGTATCAAGTGATAAGAGACATAACTGAAGGCATATATGATGGAAAATGGTAAAGGAGAGTAGCTTGAGATAGTGTTCTCCGTCTATTGCAGTTGGTCTTTATTTCTTTCTCTCTTTTTGTCTCCTATCTTTTTTCCTCCCTCTTCTTCTCCCTCCCCCTCTCTCCTTCAGCATTTCTCTTCCATCTCTGTTTCCATGCTTCTTGCCCTCCATTCTTCTCCTTCTCTCTCTTTATCTCCTATTTCTTTCCCTCTTCCCATGCCTCCTACTTCTCCCTCTCCATATCTTTCTGTCTCTCCCCTTCTCTTTCTTCCTCTAACTTCTATCTCTCTTCTTTCCATCTATGTATCTCTATCCCTTGTCTCTCTCCTTCTCTTTTCCCCTATCCTTCACCAAGTCTTTTATCCCTTCTCTTTCCCTCCATCCTCCTCTCTCTTCCCATCACTGCCTTTCTCATTCTCTCTATCTCTGTCTCTCTTTCTCCCTTACCTCTCTCCATGTCTTTCTTTTTCTCATATCTCTTTCCCTCCTCTCTCCCTCCCCCTCTCTCCTTCAGCATTTCTCTTCCATCTCTGTTTACATGCTCCTTGCCCTCCATTCTTCTCCTTCTCTCTCTTTATCTCCTATTTCTTTCCCTCTTCCCATGCCTCCCACTTCTCCCTCTCCATATCTTTCTGTCTCTCTCCTTCTCTTTTCTCCCTATCCTTCTCCCTGTCTTTCTTTTATCTCTTCTATCTCTTTCCCTCTATTATCTTTTCCCCTCTATTCTCCCCTTTCTTCACATCCCTCCCCTTCTCTCTCTCTCTCTTTCTCTACCTGTCTCTCTCCCTCCCTCGCCTCTCTCCTTCCATGTCTCTTTTCTCTCATATCTCTTTCCCTCCTCTCCCCATCCCCACACAAACACAAAGACTTCAGAGTTTTGCACAGTTCCTCTATGATGGATTGATTAACAGTCATGGATATAATCAGAAAAGGTATTGGTGGATGGTGATAAGTAGTAGTGAAGAAAGTACTTACTATAATAAGACCAGAAGTTCCTTGCACAATTTAAGCAAGAATAGGGAGGGAAAGAATTTGGTTTTATATACTCTTCAATTCCTCTATTAATTGTTTCATGTTTTTTAACTTTATTTTTCCAACCAGTCTGTGAAGTCTCTAAGGTCAGAGATTATACTTATATTTCCCTTCCCCTTATACTTCTTCATATCCAGGCCTGGAGCTGGGCATTGTTGGAGAATCAATTAATCATAGGATCTTTCAGAGCCTGCAGAAAGAAGTTCAGACTAGTATAAGACTGTGTGTGTGTGTGCGTGTATGTGTGTGTGTGTGTGTGTGTGTGTGTGTGTGTGTGTAAACTGACAAACAAATATATATGTCTGTATATCAGCCTTAGTAAGATAGAAAATGCAGAGATTGGTAAGTTCCACTTTTTCTTCTAATGTTCAACTACAAGTCCTGCGGCTTGTAATGATTTTGGGGAGAGTTGGTCAGTCTCAGGAACTCACTCTGCAGCAGTCTCCCATCGTTCTGTTCTCTCTGATTTGGAGGAATTCTCACCATCTCCATGTCACCAGGAGCCTTGGTTCTAGGGATCATTACCATGCCACGTTAGATAGTAAGAGAATACGGTAGTTGAGGTGAACTTTGGAAATTGTGTAGTCATGCAGTTCCATTTCCCAGAAAGCATTGTGGCCCAGAAAGGTCCTCGAGGTACATAAGGATTTCTTAGCACAGCTCTGTCTAAAACCTACTATATCCAGAGTCCTGATCAAGGTCTTTAAGAACTGAATGAATCTACAGTTTAAAGCAATTTGCAAACACAAGAAGCCTTCAATCCTCAGCATGAGAGGAGCTCTTAGTAATTAAGGAAGTTGCAGGGTTCTGAGATGAGCATGTTCATTGTTTTGAAATACCGAATCATAGAATCTCAGAGCTAGAAGAGACAGGAGAGGGCACAGATTCCTCCCTGAATGAGAATGACTTCTCTCTACAAGATTCCACAGAGTGGGTGAACCAGCCTCTAATTCCAATGAAAGGTAAACATTCCTATGCAAGAAAATACATGCTACCTTGGACAGCTCCGATTATTAGGAAGTTGTACTTATATGGGTAGATGTGCCTGTGTTTTATAACTCACCTAAATCTACCTGGATAACTACTTTCCACTGATCCCTCTTCTGCCCTACAGGGCCAAGGAGAACAAGGTTAATCCTCTTAAACATGATAGTCCTTCAAACACTTGAAGGCCACTCTCTCATTCCTCTTAAGCCTTCTCCTCTCATCCATTCTCATTTTTATCCAATATCCCACTCTAAAAGGAATTCTCCCATGTTCATCAATGGAGCAGATGTGTTCTCCAAAATTCTACTCATTGGAGAATTCAGACCATCTGAAAATTTTGCCATTCCTAAATATTGAAATGGGTTGCTAGATGGCACAGTGGACAGAGTGTCAGGCCTAGAGTCAAAAAGTCTCATCTTCCTGACTTCAAATATAACCTCACTTAATTTGTTTGCTTCAGTTTCCCATCTGTAAAATGACCTAAAGAAGGAAATGGAAAATTATTCCAATATTTTTTGATAAAAAATCCCAAATGGTGTCAAGGAGAGTTGGACATGACTTTAATGACTGTACAACAATAAAACATTGAAAACTCCTTTAATAAGAAGGGCATAGTGTCCAGGAGTATGAAAGTGATCATTATGCTGTCCTATGATTGCCAGGATTTTTGGGTTCAGTTATGAGTGCCACATAGAAGATAAGTCAATGATGATGGAGAAGGCCTTTGACGTCATGCTTTGTGAGGCTGGTTGTCTAGGATCGGCTATAGAAAAGGATGGTCAGAAGAAAGTGTTAGAATACAGAAGGGGAATAGGAAGGATGTCCAAGCCATTGAGTCTGAGCGCTTCATTTCACAGATGAAAAAGAGAGAAATCTGTTAATCAGCTGCAAAGCTTACAGACCATATGGAACAACTGTTTCCTAAATAAAAAAGTGAGACATTTGTGGTGTTATATATTTTTTTTCCTGTTATTTATGTAAGGAAATGTCCTTAACTGTGGATATTTGTCAAATTCATACAATATTTAAAATAATGAAAAACACATTCCTGGAGATTCTTTGAGGTATAGTGCTAATATTATGACACTAATTTTGCAGATGAAAAATTTGTGGTCCAGTGATGCTAAGCAATTGGTTATTATGATTATTTCTTTTTGCTTTCTGCTTGGTTCTAGAGAGTAGGCATTTTGTTAAGAGGTGAATTTGGGGATTAATATCAGGAATAACTTCCTAAAAATCTGAGGTCTCCTAAAATGAAATGGTATTGCCGAAGAAACAGCGTGTTCCCTCTCACTGAAGGCCAAAGGCCAAATGGCTATTTGCTGGGAATATTAGAGAAGGGATTTCTGCCTAACAATAGACTAAATAAAATGATCTCTGGTCTTTTCAGGTCTGAGATTCCATGACTTTTCTAAGGTCACATGAAAATGACAGTAGTGGCCCTAAACACAGGCCCCAGAGTAATTTTTTCATGATATCACTCTCTGTATATAGTATAGCCATAAAATTAGAGCTTAACTTCTAAGAGAAAAGCTATGGGAGTGAAAAAGAGAAGAATATTAATCATGGTATCATTAAGGAAGAAAGACAGGGCTTGAGAACCCAAATGGGCCTGGGATATGAAACAGAGGGAGGGAGAGGAAAAAAGGGAAAGAAGAAGAGACAGAGCAGAAAAGAGTACAAGAGACTAAAGGAAGGATGCTGGGAGGGAAAAGGAAGGAAGAGTCAGGGAGGGGTAAAAGGAAAGAGAGAAAAGGAAAGAGATAACATTTTGAGGGGAGGATGAAATGGATTGCATTGGGCCCAGTATTCAAAACTCCTCACTATCTGCATCATAGCTACCACTCAAATCTTCATATTTCTCACTTTTTATTTGCTCTCCATTTCAGTCTGACAAGACTAGCAGTTTTCTGAAGAAGGCATTTCCACTCTCCCCATTGTCTGTACTTTTGCAATACTTTGTCCCAAGTCTGGAGTTTGCACTTCTGCCTCACACCTTGCACACCTCAGATAGTGCTGTCTACACAAGATATTCCTTACTTTAGTCAATAGTATTCTCCTTTTTTGGGTACATATTTTGTATTTCTCCATTCATGTGTATGTGACATCTTGCTGGTAAAATATAAGCACCTTAATTTGAAGGGCTGTTTTATCTCTATCTCCATGGGAACAGTATGGGGTCATAGAAAGAGAACTGTCCTGGAAAACAGGATGTTCTGCCTTAGTTCAAACCCCCCCCCCCCCCGGATATTTATAGGGTGAATGACTTTACTTCTCTAAGAGAAAATTTTTCCAGTCTCTAAGTCAACGGTCCTCAAACTTTTTAAATAGGGAGCCAGTCGCTCAGACTGTGGGAGGGCCAGACTATAGTAAAAGCAAAAACTCATACTCTGTCTCCGCCCCTCAGCCCATTTGCCATAACCCAGTGGGCCACATAAATGTCCTCAGTAGGCCGTATATGGTCCACGGGTCGTAGTTTGAGAACCCCTGCTCTAAGTTGTAGAAAAGATGTTAAGTTTCATTGGTAGATTGGGTTCCCTTACCTGGCAACTCCTTATACCAAGAAAATTACAAGAGAAGTTCTTGCCCCTATCCTATACTCATGGCTTAGTATATAGCATCTTGATTATAATTAAATATTTAAGCAATGTCAGTTGAATTGAACTTTCTTGACATGGGTTTCACTTCCCTGGTCCTCAGTTCTCTTCCTGGCCATAGAGTGAGTCTCCTACGCAATGGCTTCCCAGGTAATCAATAATCAAATAGTAGAAAACAGTTCTACATCATGCTTTCTAATTACATGTTGGTAATGATAGGATAGGAGTAAAAGGTCTTCTTTGAAATTCCAGCCACACTTCCACTTTTCCTCCCAAATATGGACCCAACAACTGTTCTGAATCAAGCCATGTGTCATCTGCACTAATGGGGAGGAATGCTGAGTTCAGGAGTAAGTAAGTAAACTCAATTAAGAGAGTCGTATCCTGGGCGAGGCTCAAAACTTAGTAAATTTTATTAGCTAAGCAGTGAGTTCTGTGTCAGAGTAATTACACCTTTTATCCACTGTGAGCTCTCTCTTAGCATCTTCAGGCAACTTAATTTCCCACTTTAGCTAATTTAGAAGTAAAACCACAGAGGTTTAGAAAGGTTAGTTCCCAAAGAACCGACCCATGAATGTTTGGCTCAGCTTCGGGCACTGGAAGTACATCGTGGAGAAAAAGGAATTCATTAAGCTCCAATTATAGAGTGATGGATCATTGATAGCATATATACAGTTTGCTGGGAAAAAATAATCTCCTCTGAAAATCCAAGGGGCATCTTCTCCCTTATTTGTTTATGAGCTTCCTCTTGAACAATAATAATAAACTCATAAGTTTGAATGTGGAGGAGGCTATAATTAGTTATTCTTTGAACTCTTTGGGGAACTGAGGAAACCACTGATTGTAACCCCTTCACAAACCCCTCAGAAGTTGCTCCATTTTATAAAAAACTTTTGATTTTATGGAGCACCCTGTTTATGTTTTTCTGATGCAGTTATCTTTGAAGTCTACCATGGGAAGCTGACCCTAAGGGGTAGGTAATTTTTTGAGCTCTGGAAAGATCATGAGACTCTTAGTTCTCTTAACTACTGTCTATAGAAGGGGGAGATGGAACTAGATAATTCCCAAAGTCCTTTCACGAGGATCTTGTGATTTTTTTTCTTTTTTATTAATTTTTATAATTATAACATTTTCTTTGACAGTACATATGCATAGGTAAATTTTTTTTTAGAACATTATCCCTTGTACTCCCTTCTGTTCCGAGTTTTTCCCCTCCTTCCCTCCACCCCCTCCCCTAGATGGCAGGCATTCCCATACATATTAAATATCTTATAGTATATCCTAGGTACAATATATATGTGCAAAACCGAATTTTGTTGTTGTGGCTGTTGCAAAGGAAGGATTGTATTCGGAAGGTAAAAATAATCTGGGAAGAGAAACAAAACAAAACAAAAGAACAATGCTCACAGTTTACACTTGTTTTCCAGTGTTCCTTTTCTGGATGTAGCTACCTCTGTCCATCATTGATCAATTGGAATTGGATTAGCTCTTCTCTATGTTGAAAATTTCCACTTCCATCAGAATACATCTTCATACAGTATCACTGTTGAAGTGTATAATGATCCCCTAGTTCTGCTCGTTTCACTCAGCATTAGTTGATAAGTCTCTCCAGGCCTCTCTGTATTCCTCCTGTTAGTCATTTCTTATAGAACAATAATATTCCATAATATTTATATACCATAATTTACCCAACCATTCTCCAATTTATGGACATCCATTCATTTTCCAGCTTCTAGCCACTACAAAAAGGGCTGCCACAAACATTTTGGCACATACAGGTCCCTTTCCTTTCTTTAGTATTTCTTTGGGATATAAGCCCAGTAGTAGCACTGCTGGATCAAAGGGTATGCACAGTTTGATAACTTTTTGGGCATAGTTCCAGATTGCTCTCCAGAATGGTTGGATTCTTTCACCAACTCCACCAACAATGTATCAGTGTCCCAGTTTTCCCACATCCCCTCCAACATTCATCGTTATTTGTTCCTGTCATCTTAGCCAATCTGACAGGTGTGTAATGATATCTGAGAGTTGTCTTAATTTGCATTTCTCTGATCAATAGTGATTTGGAACACTCTTTCACATGAGTGGAAATAGTTTTAATTTCATCATCTGAAAATTGTTCATATCCTTTGACCATTTATCAATTGGAAAATGGCTTGATTTCTTATAAATTAAAGTCAATTCTCTGTATATTTTGGAGATGAGGCTTTCATCAGAAGGATCTTGTGATTTTTTATCTAGAAAGACTTCAGAGCACAGCTCAGTGATGAAGGTCATATATGTCAACCAAAGGACATTTTAAGGTGGGTTCAGGAAGAATGATCACCAGTTTGCTTGAATGTTTTGCCAAGTATGAAGAACTTGTTAAATATTTATTGTCTTCCAAGTACCAATACAAGTATAAGAATGAAACAATCCATACTCCAAAGGATCTTATATTCTAAAAATAATATGTGAATTTAAATAAGTATGAATGTACGTATATATGAATGTGTTTGTCCCTGGTGTATGTGTTGTTTTTGAGTCTTTTGAATCATATCTGACTCTTTGTGACACAATTTGGGGGTTTTCTTGGCTAAGCTATTGGAGTGATTTGCCATTTCCTTCTCTAGCTCATTTACAGATGAGAAATTGAGGCAAAATTAAGTGATTTCAAGATCACACAGTTAGGAAGTATCTGAAGTCAGACTTGAACTCAGGAAAATTAGTCTTCTTGATTGCGGGCTCGGCACTCTATTCCCTGTGCTGCTCAGTGCCCCATGTGTATGTACACATAGCTAAATAACAACTATAATAAAAATAAATGTATATAGATAGAAAAGGGTTAAATACAAAGTAGTTTGCCAGGCAGGACACTACTAAGCAAAGGGATCAAAATAACTTAATTTAAAAACAGAATTTGTAATTTGAAAGAGGACTAGAGGGAGAAGGGGGGAGAGAGGAAAGAGAAATGAGGAGGGGGAGGTAAGGAGAGAGAGGAAGAAAGAGTGTAGAGAGAAAGAATACACGAACACACAGCCAGAGACACAGAGAGACAGAGACAGAAGAGCCCCTTCTACCTTGGGCAATACCAGTCTTCAAATCCCTCTGGCCCACAATTTAGGAATCATTTGAGGTTCCTCACTCTTGTTTAACTCTTAACTCACCCCAAATATTCAATCTGCTACCAAGTCCTCCAGATTTTGCATCTATAACATTCCTTGACTATATCTACCTCTCTCCTCTGACTCTGATTCAGGTATTCATCACGTTACAAATGAACAGTTACAATAATCATCTGGTGGTCATTCTGCTTCAATTGTTTTTCTATTCCAATTCCTTTTCCATTCAATCAGTCAAATGATTTTCCTAAAGGACAGGTTGAATTATGTTGCTTCCCTCCTCAATAAACTTCAGTGGCTCCCTATTGTCTCCAGAAGCAAATAGAAAATGCTCTATTTGGCGTTAAAAATCCCTCAAAACCTAGCCCCTTCCTAGTTTTTCAATCTTCTGATAGTTTAGTTTTGGTCAGTAAGTTTGATACATACAGTTTGAAATGTCCAAAAAAAAAAAAGCATTTGGTAATACAGAACTGAGACTCAAAAGACAGACTGTGACTGGAGAGACAGCTTTGTGAGCAATTGATGAAGTCATAAAGAGAGACAGTACAGAAAGAGAAGAGGCTCCAAGGGCGGGTCATTGGTAATACACTCTTAGGAGTTGTGACAAGAAAGATAACATTGCTATTTCCAAATTATGTTGCCTGTATTTCAACCACATTCTTCATTACCTTCCTTCATTAACATCCTGGACTTTGCCTTTTGGATCCTAAGCTCTGGATAGGTGAGTTTTCTGCTTATTTCAGTCTATACAGGAACTTTCAAACTAAGTTTCAATATGTCTATTCTCTCCTCCTTCCTAATTCATTTTCTGAATCTTCTTTATTTTTTTTTCCCTTATGAGAAGATAATCTCCTTAAGGGCAAGGATATTCTTGCTTATATTTGTATTCTTGGAAATTAATACAGTGTATTTAGCATACAATAAGCGCAAAATAATTTATTTTTCATTCATTCATTCATTTTTTTTCATTCCTCTTTTCTTTCTGTCCTTTCTTTCTCATTTCCCTCCTTTCTTCTCTTTCTCCCTCTCTTCCTCTATTCCTTCCTTCCTTCCTTCCTTCCTTCCTTCCTTCCTTCCTTCCTTCCTTCCTTCCTTCCTTCCTTCCTTCCTTCCTTCCTTCCTTCCTTCCTTCCTTCCTTCCTTCCTTCCTTCCTTCCTTCTCTACTCCCTCCTTCCTGGTGAAACAGCAAAGGAGACCAACACAGAGAGACCAACAGAAACTAGCAAGAGGAGAATCAAGAGAGAATAATGTTTTAAAAACAAAAGAGAGAGAGAGTACTCAGGACAAGGGAATAATCAATATTATGAAATGCAGTAGTGAGGTCAAGACTCAGAGAATATTAACCAAAGACACTTTTATGAATATAGGTTGAGCTCTGAAGGAAGGGCAATAGTCAATATGAAAGGGAGTTAGATTGAAATTAATGAAACCTCGGATTCCTGGATTGACACATTTTTGGTTTTGTCATTTTCTTTGTTCTCCTAACGTGAGCTGCCTGAGGGCAGGGCCCATACTATACTCTGTACATATGCCAGCTGCCTATTAATCCATCTCTTAAAGTAACAAAAGAAGAACAATTCTATTTTTTTTTCCTTTGAGTAGTAGCTGGGATTAGCATTAATGGCTATGGATATTTGGTGTACTACAAAGTGGGATTTGAAAACACAATCTTCTTAGAGATGATCAAATCTCTGTTTCTTGTTAGGACTCTTTTGGCCTTAAGCTATCAAAGGAGTTCCCTTTACCAACCACCCAGTATTGAACATTCAGGCTGATAGCTGGCCCTTTGTAGTGGTATTCTCACTAAATGAGAAAAAATTATAGTTCTTCTAGAAAAATTTTAGAGAAAAAAATGATGTAGGATAAGTATCTACCAATTCTTTTTACTGTGCCATCACTGAAAAGTTTTCAAACAAATTGAGATATTCAGACTGTCATAATTGTTTGTTCTTACCAAGTTATTGTAAATTGCTCTGGCTCACTATTCTACATCAACTCATTCAAGTCTTGCCAGGCTTTTCTGAATCCACCCGTTCCTTATTACTTATGATATAATATTATTCCATTAATGTATGTACAATCCTTTATTCATTCACTCCCCAATTGTTGGGCACTCTCCTTTATTTTCTTTGCTACAACAAAATGTTTCATGATGATTTTTTTGCACATATGTGTCCTTTACATTGTTTGCCTCTTTGAAGTCTGTGGCAGGACTTCCAGAATTGCTTTGATTAGAATTTTTCTTATTATTAGAGACTTGGAATATTTTTGGGAAGATTATGGCTAATTTTATTTTCTTCTGAGAAATGATTGTTCATATCTTTTGACCATTTTGACCTGAGAATGATTCCCTTTTTTGTATTTTGTACATCTTGCATATTGAAATTTTATTTAAGAAATTTGAAGCAGATATTTTTTCTGCATCAGAATCCATTTCTAAGGAGGATTTGCTGTTGCCTTATAATCCCCCAGACTTAACACTATATTCCCAATAATACTGAAATGATTAAAATTTTTATAACCTGAAATTGGACTTACATGAGTCAGTGATCATGTCAGGATTATCCAAACAAGAAAACTGACCTGCTCAAAACGTACATTCTTTTCTTGTGACAATCTGAACTTTCAAATAGTCAGGAAGGTAATGAGAGACCCAGAATCTCTGCAGAACATTTAAGGATGAGACACAGTACATTAATAAGATCAAGTGATCCAAAGATATGACATGGACCAGTGGAATTGCTCTCAATAAAACTACCCTAAAATCCTTGATTTTATATATCTTAATGATTTTATACTCACCTATAGGTACATGTTTTATAGACACATATTTATATATAAACACATATCTATACATTAAAAAGTACAGAAATATATGTATACACACATGTATAAATTCTCCACAGATAGACAATAACATATATATATATATATACATATATATATATATATATATATATAGCATTAATTTGAAACATGTACTTTCTAGATGAAGTGAGAGTATAATAATGGCCCTAACTCCTTTTTGTCAAAGGGACTAAGAAGGCAGAAAATAGACTTAGGAGCCTGAGGAATGGACATTGAGAACTGGCCTTTTGGCCTTATGAAAGGAAAGAAAGGAATATCAATTATGTCATCATAGATTTTTAAAAATTTTCCTTACTACTGATATTCAATTTAAAACTCACATGAGCAACTGCCCCCTTGGGTCCTTCCTGGATGAGAATCAAGTCTGGGACAGAAGACAGCCAAAACTCATGAGAAGCCAACTTACCTTGGTCATCTTTATCCATCTTCCAGGCTGGGTGCAGGTCCAGCCTGACCTATTGATTAACAGATCACAGCCTTCTCCTTCTAAACAGGGAAGCATGTCACACCACTGCTTGGTTTTTTATGATTCATGCTGTGGAAGAGAAAACAAAGGTGTTGACTAATAAGCTTTTCCATGTTGATTTGTGGCTAATTTTTTTTTCACACCGACTTTCCAAGCAAAACAACAAAGTGATGTGGTGTCAAAATGGTGGAAAGTGGATAGGTCTTTGTCTGAACTCTTCCTGACTTTCCTCAGAATCAAAAGCAGGTTTGTCTTTGAATGAGTTTTGGAGTGACAGAATTCACAAATATTTGGAATGTAACAAACTTCCAGCAGAAGATATTTTGTAAGAATTTCAGGAAATGTTTGTTTTAATCATGCAGGGGGCAGAGGAAGCCCAGCATAGATACAGCACAGGGCAATCCAGGGCAGAGTGGCCTCCACACATCAGGCAAATCTCCTTGAAGTCACTTAACCAAAATACAGCAGCATTGGCTATTCTGTACTGGTTCAGAAGCCAATGGATCAGCAGACTAGCTGTGAGACTTCCAATGCAACTATAGAAGGCAAGTAGTGAGTCCCTGAACCCCAGCATAATAAGCGGGACTTGGCCACAGCAATGCCCACCCAGCACAAGAAGGAATCCTGCAGCACCAGCCTCAGTGCAGTTTGAAGCCACTGTCACCTTTAGAGGAAGCTTGAAACAATCTCCCCTTTTGCCCTAAGAGCATATCTTAACGTTTTAAAATGAGCAAAATAGCAAAAAGAGCTCTGATCATAGATAGCTTTTATGGAGATTGGAAAGAACAAATCTCAAACCCTGAGGACACTGAAAACAAAATGTCTCCAGATGAAGCCACAAAGGGTGATAAGAGTTGCTCTCCAACTCAAAAGGCTCTCTTGGAAGAATTCATAAAGGTTCTTAAAGAGAAATAGAAGAAAAATGGGAAAAGGAAATGAGAGATTTGGAAAAGGAAACAGAAACTTTTGAAGAGAATCACTCCTTTAAAAATAGATTTGGCAAAATGGAAAAAGAAAACAACCCCCTAAAAAAGAAAAATGGAGATAATAGTGCTCAATTCTCAAGGGTAAAGTTAAAGTCATATGATATTTGTATATTGTGCTGTAAACATTATAAATATATAATGCTATAGAAATATAGTATATTTATATGTCTATATAAATGACAGCAATGGTAATTGTTATTATCAGGAATAACACTAGCTAGCAACATTTACATTAATAATAATAATACAGTAGTAGAGCTGTATGACTTGACATGCCCCTCATTTTTCTAAACTTGCTTCCTCTTTTAAAAAATAGGGTCCATAATCCCCTTCTTCCCTTGCTCATGAGGCATGTGGATTGGGCAAATGAGAACTACGGTTTGTAAACTTCCCGAGGGCTGTTCATCTGCAAGGGGCTGGTCCTCAAAGAGACTAGGGTTGCTCTCTGTTCCCCATGGGCTGGGGTTGGATTGGTGGATGCACAATGCTTTTTCTGTTCACTCATCTCCTGGCTTCCGTCTCTCACCAGCTGTGCCCTCCCCCCGAGGCCATGTCCCCTTCCTGCTTAAAACACCCCGAGTCCCAGCCCAGAGTCTCAATACCTAGCAACAAAAGAGCCTTGTCAACCGCAGGGTTATAGCTTTAGTTCCCATCTGCTCCCTGGGGAAGTGTCTTTCCCATCCATTCCAGGGGTCAGGAAAGAGACCACTAGGGTGAAGAAGGGCTGGACCCATGAGTGATGGAGAAAGAGCAGCCTGGGAGCTTCTTGCTCAGCATCCACCTTCACAGGGCATATTGTCAATGCCTGGCACCTCATTGGCACAGTCTTAGTGCAGCAATCTTGCAGAGTCCTTGCTAATAATGGCCAGAAAGCACAGGGCCAGACATTTGGAGCTGGAGGTGACCTTAGAAAAATGTTCCTGGTGCCTTAAAGTCTCTTATATATAAATGAAGAAACTGAGGTTCAAAATAGGTAAGTTGCAAAGTCAAGAATTCAAACTTAGAGGCCCTGATGCTCCCATGAGCCTCCTGTCCCTGCTGTGGCCACTTAATGTACTAGACTGGGACATTCAGCTCTAGGCTTTTGCATATCCTGCTTGGCTTGACCACCCAGATAAGTGGCAACTGATTAGTGCTCTCTGTTATGGGCACCTCTCTGACAGTCACGAAAGCCTGTGGAATAATAAAATGATGGAGGAGGAGAGGGGAGATGGAAAAATGGGAATAGGTATTAAGCACATACTGTGTGCCAGGTACTGTTAAGTTATTTACAGTTATGATCTCTATTGTACACGGCAACAGCAATATTATATGATGATCAATTCTGATATATGCAGGTCTCTTCAATAATTCAGACCAGTTCTGATGGTCTTATGAACAAAAAAGCCATCTACATCCAGAGAGGACTTTATAGGAACAAAGATTTTAAATTGCAGGTGACCAAAGAGGTCGCTCCTTCACTTTACAGATCAGTGAATAAATGAATAAAGCAGGCTCACAAAGGTCAGATTGGTGCCATTAATCAGATTATACTGCCACTAAGTGGCAAGACCAGGATTGAAACTTCAGAGGTTTTTCTCCTTCATAACTTCATAATAACAGCTGAGTCCAGGACGGGGAGAACAGGTGGGAAAACGAAGAATCTTTGCCTGAGGGTTACAAGAATCCCCAGATAACTTCATCCCTATCCCCTATGAAAAAACACCCTGAAATCCTTCCTAGTGGTATTAGATTATGATGAAATGTGAGATCAGGTCTTGTGAAAACTCAGACTGATGTTCCAGTGCAGAGGCAAAATTCATTTCACAAATTCAGAAGGAAAGTAATGTTGATCTTGATTCACTTGGCAATTTTTTTTTATCTACTTGAAGTCTTACAGTTTGGAAGAGGGAGGGCCAGGAAACCTGAGCTCTCTGTCCACAGTGCTAATGGTTTCTAAGTTGTGCTTTGTTGTTTGGTCACTAGGCTAAAAAAAATTGACTAACATGGGTCTTGGAAGGGAGTTAGTTTATTGGTTTATTTTAAAATTTCTGGTTTAAAAGCTTGCAAATTTCATACAAATACAGTGATGGTGGAGGTTTGAAACAACCATTTGGGGAAGCAATTTCAAATTAAAGAAAATGACGAAATGTGCATTCCCTTTGACTTGAAAATCTCATTGCTAGGCATTGATCCTAAAGAAGTCATAGACAGAAAAAAGGGCCCATATTTATGAAAATATTCAGTTACTCAACATGCATTTATTTAATATTTTGATTTTTGCCAATTACATGTAAAACCATCTTTTTCATTTGTCATTAAACTTTGATTTCCATGAGAAATATGGAAATATGTTTCAAAGGATTGCACATATTTAATCTATAGCAGATTGCTTGCTGTCTTTGGGGAGAGGAAAAGATAAGGGAGGGAGAGAGAAAAATTTAAAACACAGCGTCTTACAAAAACGAACGTTAAAAACTATCTTTACATGTATATGTCAAAAGAAAATATTATTTAAAAAAATTGTTTTCTTCCTCACCTCCACTTTCCATTGAGAATCAACATGTATTTATTAAGTACTTGCTATGTGCTTACTCCTATCCTAAATAAAAAGGTACAGATAGGCTAAAACTGTCTCTGTCTTGGATAAAAATTAGATCCTCATCCATTGGGGAATCACTAAATAAATTGTGATATATGCATTCCTTTGTCTCAAGAAATAATGGATGTGATGAATTCAGAGAAGCATTAAGAGATATATCAGTTAATGTAATGCAAAGTTAGCAGAACTAGGAAAATGAAAGGCATAAAATCATATCCATGAGTATAGCACCCAAACACAGAAGTATGTATTATGATAATGGCCAAACTTGGGTTCAAAGGAAATATGAGAAAAGAAGCCACCTCTTCTCCCCCCCCCCCCCCCCCCGCCTTTGTTTGTTTTTGTTGTTTTGTTTTTTTGTTTTGTTTTGTTTTGTTTTTTTAGAGATAATGACTATGGGCATGCAACACTGAATGCACTGAATGATTCAGTTGATTGATGGATTAACTAAAGACACTACTTTTTTCCTTCTTTTTTATAAAAAGATGGATAGATGGGGGTGGGGATATTTTTTGGAAATGAAATGATATAAGAAAAAGATACTATGGGGAAATTGTTATATGTTCTATAGGCACCAGAAACAGCCAACATTTTGGAAACTTGGGCATGATGTTACTTTTTTTTTTTTTTTCAAGATAAGTTCTGTTATTTTAAGATTCCCTGAATGCTTGTAAAGAAGCTTACTGAGGGCTAAGAACTGTTCCCTATTTGCATGTAAATATACTAGGTGCTTTGAAAAGACACATTTCAGATATTGTGACTACTTAGGAAAAAAACACTGGACCTATAGAAAGAAGACCTAGATTCCAATAGTGACTCAGCTACTTAATGGTCATGTGATCCAGAACTGGAGTCAACTGTGGCAAAATCTTGAATGTTCTGGGACCTCAGTTATTCATTTATTAAAGGAGAGGGTTAGATGAGCTCTAAGCTTCTTAGATTGTAGGTCTTATTTCCATATATGGTTGTTTAACAATGTGGGAAGGGTCACAAAATTATATCAATAAATGTTTTTATTTTATATTTTATTTTATATAGCTGGGGTCATGTAAAAACTTCTCAGATGAAAAGGGTTCATAAGTAGAAAAAGTTTAAGAATCCCTGGACTACATGTTGGTTAGACTCACTGATGTTCAGTGTTCTAGAGTGAAAAGTTCTATCCATGACCAGCGTGTAATTCTATGTTCTCTACATCTGCATAAGATTCTGTTTGGCTCTAGATTGTATCCCATAGGACTATCTTTTTTTTTGTTGTTTTTTTTTTGCTGAGGCAATGGGATTAAGTGTCTTGCCCAGAGTCACACAGCTAGTAAGTGTCTGAGACCAGATTTGAACTCAGGTCCTACTGACTTCAGGGCTGGTGCTCTATCCATTGCGCCATCTAGCTGCCCCCAGGACTCTGTCTTTGATAAATGAATCTTGTCTATAGGGAAAAGGACTGGGTTAAGAGACAGGAGAGGTTCTTATTTCTTAGCTATGTGACCCCGTATAAGTCACTTTAACTTGTCCTGCAGACTTACTTTTCTGTAAAATGGGAATTCTTGTAGTATTTACCACTTAACTTTGTTTGCCTCAGTTTTCTCATCTGTAAATGAGCCAGAGAATAAATGGACAGATAAACCCAGAGTGTGTAAGAAAAAAGTTTATTTCAACTATATTAAAGTTTGTGGAGCCAATGAGATGAACAAAGACCTCTGTTTTCCCCATCTCCTTGTTTCTAGGTTCCCCCTTTCCACCCTCATGATGTGGTACTCTGTGCACTGGGTTGTGACATTTTCCTCTTCTGTAAAAGGAATGAGCTTTCATTATTCTGAAAGGCTCTTCCAGATCATGAGGCTGTGGTCCCCGTCTCTGATACAGTCACCCACTTCTCATCATATCTGCTGCTTGCTCATTCTTTTTCTTCCTTCTTTCTCTTCTATTTTTCTCTATTTCTTCTTTCTAGCTCTCATGTCTTTTTCCCCTTCAGCTTTTTTCTTTTCTCTCTCTCATCACTCATTTCTTCTTTCTTTTTTTATGCCTTCCCCTTCTCCCTTCCCTTCACTTCTTATTCTCCTATCACCTTAACCTCCCCCCTCTCCTCTCTGAATTCCCACAACTGTACATATTTCTTACCATTTAATGACAAATTAGATGGTCCCTGTGGTCTCCTCTAGCTCTCAATTTGTGATCCTATTATTCCTCCAGTCAATAATGATCCTTGGCAAGTGATTTTGGTTTTCATCCCTCTGTTCTCCAATATATACCAAGACTCTATGAATGCATCCTCCCATCCATGTCCACCACAATCTCTCTCACAGTAGCTGAAAAACCTTTTTCAGCTACATTATTGATAGCCCTCTCTGGTGTTAGACATTAACAAAAGATTTACAATTTATCCCTGATATGGCTGGATCATTAGAAATGGAGTAATCCTTTATAGATATCTGACAGGCCACCCTATCAAGAAAAGGCCATCTCCACATCCATGATTGCTCCAGATATCTAGAGTGATTTTAAGTCTTACAGGTGATTGTTTTCAGTAAAGATTTTTTTCAACATATATCATACTTCACATGTATAATGATTATTGTATTTCTAGCCTTCTCGATGCTTAAGAGAGGGAACAAAGGGTGAAAGAAAATCAAAAACTGAAAATATTAATTAAAAAAGAAAATTAAAATGTGTCATACACATGCCTGATTTCTGAAATTGGAGTCATTGGGTTATGGAGTCTTTAAGGTCACTACCAACTCTTTGATTGGACTCTCTTCTAGGCTAGGCTAGGCTGTAGTCTTCCATCCTGCTCTGGTCTGGTCTTGTCTGTTTCTACATGAATTTACACAAGTCTCTGGATCCTTCTTCAAAAAAGTAGGAGTTGGACTAAATAATCACAGAGGTCACTTTCAACTTCAAAATCTGAGATATACTGTATTCATTTCAAATCCATGGATTTGTCTTCTATTGAATTCAATTATAGTGAAATCCTAGCCTAGAAAATCACAGTTTTAATTAATGAGGCTAACAGACTTAAATTCTCTAAGGGGGGCAGGGAAGATGCTGGTCGGAATATGTATTGAGTTTGGGATATATTTACTCTTCTTGGGAAATTTTATGCTATGTAGGAAATTTGAAAACAACCATAATGAACCTGGAACTATGCATCTCCAGAATACATCTGAGGTTAACTATTTGACATTTCCATTATGCTTGTTTTGAAGTACTTCTGCATGTCCCCTTTGACACAAGAGCAATAAATTCTTCTCCATAGCATACTTGAATTTTGTGGATACTGCCTTTGTAAGTGACACATAAGTGTGCAGAGTGAACATGTATCTGAATTCAAATCCCAGTAATGACTTTCATTAGCCATTTAACATTGTGAGAATCTCATTGCCCCACTGAGTGCCACTTTATATATAAAATGGGGGATTTGGTTAACTTGCCAACTTCTCACTCTTATGTTTTTAGTAGATCATTGTGTGTTGTAATACAACACCTTGGAAACTTCTGCAGAACTTCCATAAATAATCTTTATTCTTAAAAGTTACCACAGTTCATATAGAATGAACACTCCTCTCCTTGTTTCAAAATATTCCTCCAGAACAGGAAAGATTGGGAGGTCCTCGTTGTCAACATGCACTCCTTGGATTCAGTTTCCTTAGAATCAAAGACTTGGAGGATTTCAAAGAACCTTAGAAAAGATAAGATGCTGTAATGGAAAGAATGCTAAACGAAGAATAAGAAGACCTGGCCCTTCAACAAATCCCTGCTTTGCTGCCTTGTTACCTGAAACAAGAAGTCCCTTTCTCTGACCTTTCCAACAAACTACTAAACAAGGAAGAAAAGAAAGAGTGACGTGGCTACAACTAATAACTCCCCCATTTTCTAACATTCAGATCCTGTAGAGAAAAAGTTGATGCTCACTATGGAGTTAATCCATTTCCTCCTCACTTGGTGTGCTATCTAGACTGAGAAAAAGAAGGACTGCACCTTATATAGCAGTTAAGGCTTGCAGAATGCTTTTCAAATGTGCTCAGGATCACCCAACTAGTAAATAAGGATGGATTTCATCTCAGGTATTCCTGAGTCCAGGACAAGTACTCTATTTATTATATCTCCTAGCTTCCCTGAAAGGTTAATGCCTGCTGCTAATTAGAACTGGGGTGGGGGTGAAGCACCAAAATATCTTCAGCTAAGGAATTGGAGAAAAGAATAACAGTACTTAAATCCTAATCACTATTAAAACCCTAATGATGCTTAGAGGTAACAGAGCATGAGAGAAGAGTTGGGGAAATACTATTTTTTAAAAGAGGGGGGAATATAAGGAAATGAACTGAAGAATGATTGGTGAAAATTTCCTCCAAAATTAAATCTGATACATGTGATCTCATGTACTGGAGACTTGAATTACAGGTGACATCTAAGCTATTTATTTGGAAGACCTTATCATGCCTCATTTTTTTTTTTAATTCCTAAAAATTTAATTAAAAATTGATGTTTAGAAAAGAGCTTTTAAAGAAAAAATGAAAGAAATTGGTATTTTCTTGTTACTAATAACCTCTTTGAGAGCATAAATCAAGCAAGAATATCACTGGATCAAAGACTAAGAAAAATTCTGTCAACTTTTATGACCTAAGTCCTCAATTCTTTTACAAAATTATCTTACCAATTTACAATTTTTCCACCAGTGAATTAATCTGTCTTTTGATAACCCAGCCAACACTGAACATGTTTTAGTCTTTTACCACCTTTGCTAATTTAATGGATATGAGTTCTGTGATTTGAATTTTGCTGAATATTAAGGATTTCAAACAAGTTTACAAGTGGTTGATGAGATTCTGTTTGTTTATAAAACTCTGTTTCTTTAGAAACTCTTAAGCTTTTGCTATTTCTTCACACTATCACTAAATCTCTAATTAGGAAGGGGCCTCAGAGATTATCTCACTCAAATTGTACCTTAACAAGAATCCCTTCTACATTATCCCTGGAAAATCATCACCCAGTATATCTCAGAAGACAGTCTAGGACAGGGACTCATCTCATTTTGGCGAGGAATAAACCTTGAGGTTGTCCTAACCCTGTTTTCCTTTCTGTTGAGATAAAATTTGTCATCTTATAACATAAAATTATTATATTTAGAAGTGAAAGAAATCTTTGAGGTTATCAAGTACCACCCTTCCCCCAACAATGGATGAGTTAACTAAAGACCTGGTAAACCAAGTCTTTACAAGTTTACATGTCTGGTAAATGTTGGTATGGATACTGCAATCCATATCTTCTAACTCTAAATTCACCACACTTACACCATGGCTAACTGTACCCCACTGTCAAAGTTCGGCCCTCTGGATCCAATTAGAACAAAAGTATGATTCTTCCTTTTCCAACCCATCCTACAAATATGGAGAAAGAAACGAGAGCAAGTAGTAGTCCGGATCTGGTCCTAACTTTGCATTTCTTTCCATCGTCTGAGCTTAGCACAATACTTGGCATGTTGTAATCCCTTAATAAATGCTTATTGACTGACAAGGAAGAACTTGCTACTGGAACAGAAATGTCATCAGTCTTGGGAAAAAGGAATGGCTCCCTTTGGAGTCTGGGATAAAGAAGGGGAGCAAGCCAGCATAATCAGTCATGGATGCCAAAAGTAGGAGTAATGGATTTCCCAAAATGCAGAGGAAGAACAGTTATTTTGGATTAAAAATCAGATAGTCAGAGTGATGGGATGTTCTTAAGAATGAAATTTAGAAGATACAAGGAAAAGCAATTATGATGGGTTATGGGCCAGAACTCTTGTACTTGAAAACAAGGATTCTTACAAGGTCTTAAGTCAGTGGAATTAATAAGACAATGGCTATCTAGTTTAGCATGGTGATTAATAGTTCTCTAGTTTAGTCCAGGTACTTAGTACTTAATACTAAGATTCACATCTATGATAATGTAATTAAAATAGAGCATATAAGCTGGGACAGACTCAGAGATAGATTCACTTCATCTCACAGCACCGTGGTGGCTGGCCTCCTGCACTTCCCCCACTGAGACCAAGGCTGGTCTGAAAGGCTCTCCACAAAGCTGCCCAGGCCCCAGAGAAGGAAACTAAATTGTGAAGGAAATAATAAAGTATTTGGACTTTAACACCTGGCTGTTCTTGTGGTGCTTACTGAACTGAAAGGAAGGCTGATGCAGAGATCTCCAGAAAACCAACCAAGAACATTACAATGAACATTAAAAGAAGGCAAATCTGTCCAAAGAATTCAGTGTGGCCACAATGGGAATGTAATAACATTCAACTTCAAGTTTAAGGATGCATATGAAAAGAAATAAATGAGTTTTTACCTGGAGAGAAATGAAACTTGTCCTGCTTGATTTTAGAGGCCAAAAATGGCAGCTTTCAGACTCTTGGGGGCAGAGCCAAGATGGTGGAGAGCAGACATGATTCTCTGTAACCTCCTCTGATCTTCTCTCAAGCCAACAGCAGAATAAGCCTCTGGACTGCTTTTGAAGTCAAGGAGTCCGGAAGTATTTGGAATACAACACATTTATAGAAGACACCTTGGAAGAACTTCAGGACAGGTGTCTTTCAATTGGGCAGGGGGACAATCTGCAAAACCCAGATCATATCACAGGGAGTGGGCAAGGAGCTAGGGCTGGGAGTCAGAGCATTGCAAACACCAGGAAATTTGTGAGCCTCTTAGGGTACTCTGCCCTAGTTGCAAGCAGGTGATTCTGTAGATTTGCTACTAAAGACAGATTGTAAATCACTGAGCCCCGGAAGAACGCTGGATCTAACTGCCATTACCCATCACCTGAAGTCAATCTGCAAAACTGCCCCCTTAAAAAATGAATAAAAAACAAAAAAGAATTCTCACCATAGGCAACTTTTATGGATAGAAAGAACAGACCTCAAATCCTAAAGTTCCTAAATGCAAAGCAACTCCAGAAGAAGCCCCAAAGAGAGACATGAGCTGATCCTCATTTCACAAGGCTTTCTTCAAAGATTCCATAAAGGATCTTAAAATAAAGTTAGAAGAAAAATTGGGAAATGAAATGAGATCATTGCAAGAAGGAATGGAAAAAATGGAAAAAGAATGCAATGAAGAAACAATTTAATTGGCTAATTGCAAAAGGAGCTAAAAAAAGTAAGTGAAGAAAATAATACACTAAAAATTAAATTTGAACAAATGGAAGAGAATGAGTTAAGACTTTGATACAATCCAACATCCATTCCTATTGTAAATACTAGTGAATATAGGAATAAATGGACTTTTCCTTAAAATAGTCAGTAGCATCTATTTAAACCCATCAGTAAGCATCATATGTAATGTGGATAAATTAGAACCATTCCCAATAAGACCATGGGTGAAACGGTTGCCCACTGTCACTATTACTCTTCAACATTGTATTAGAAATACTAGCTTTGGCAATAAGAGAAGAAAGAGAGATTAAATAAATTCAAGTAGGTAATAAGGAAACCAATTTATCACTCTCTGAAGATGATATGATGGTATATACTTAGGGAACCCTAGGTAATCCACTAAAAAACTATTAGAAATAACCCACAACTTTAACAAAATTGGAGGATACAAAATAAATTCACATAAATCATCAGCATATTTTTATATTATCATCAAAGTCCAAAACCAAAAGATACAAAGAGAAATTTCATTTAAAATAACTGTCAAATTATGATGGACTTGGCTTTCTTCAACAATGAGATGCAAACCAGTTCCAATTGTTCAGTAATGAAGAAAGCCATCTACACCCAGAGAAAAGACTATGGGAATTGAGTGTGGATCACAACATAGCATTTTCACTCTTTCTGTTATTTTTTCTTGGATTTTTGGTTTCCTTATCAGGTTTTTTTTTTCTTTCTAGATCTGATTTTTCTTGTGCAGCAAAAAAAAAACAAAAACAAAAACAAAACAAAACAAAAAAAACTATATAAATATGTATACATGTATTGGATTTAACATATCTTAACATATTTAGCATGTGTTGGACTTCCTGCCATCTAGGGAAGGGGGTGGAGAGAAGGAGGGGAAAATTTGGAACAGAAGGGTTTGCAAGGGTCAGTGTTGAAAAAAGTACCCATGCATATGTTTTGTAAATAAAAAGCTATAATAAAAAAGAAAATAAATCAAATAAAATAACTGTTAGTAGTATAAAATATTTAGGAATCTATTTATCAAGGGAAAGTCAGAAACTATATAAGCAAAACCACAAACACTTTCCACACAAAGTCAGATCTAAACAATTGGAAAAACATCAAGGGCTTGTAGAGTTGAGTGAATATAATAAAGATGACAATATTACCTAAACAAATCTATTTATTTAGTGCTATGACAAACTATTTTAATGACCTAGAAACAAATAACAAAATTCTTCTGGAAGAACAAAAGGTCAAGAATTTCAAGGGAATTAATGGGGAAAAAAGCAAATGAAGGTGGCCTCGCTGGACCAGATCTGAAATTATATTATAAAACAGGGGTCATCAAAACCATTTCGTACTGGCTAAGAAACAGAGTAGTTGATCAGTGGAATAGGTTAGGTTCACAGGACAAAATAGTCAATAACTATAGCAATCAAGTCTTTGACAAGCCCAAAGATCCCAGTTTTGGGGATAAGAATTCACTATTTGTCAAAAACTGCTGGAAAAATCGGAAACTAGAGTGGCAGAAACTAGGCATTGGCTCACATGTAACACAGTATACCAAGATAAGGTCAAAATGGGTTCATGATCAAGACATAAAGAATGATATTATAAACAAATTTGAAGAACATAGGATTGTTTACCTCTCAGACCTGTGGGGTAGGAAGGAATCTGTGACCAAAGAAGAATGGGAACTCATAATTTAACACCAAATGCATAACTTTGATTATATTAATTTAAAAAGGTTTTGTACAAACAAAACTAACACAGACAAGATTAGAAGACAAGCAATAAACTGGAAAAACATTTTTATACTCAAAGGTTCTGATAAAGGCCTCATTTCTAAAATACATAGAGAATAACTCAAATTTATAAGAATTCAAGCCATTCTCTAATTGATTAAATGGTCAAGAATATGAACAATTTTCAGATGAAGAAATTGAAACTATTTCTAGTCATATGAAAAGGTGCTCCAAATCACTATTGATCGGAGAAATGCAAAGTAAGACAACTCTGAGATATCACTACATACCTGTCAGATTGACTAAGATGAAAGGAAAATATAATGACTAATGTTGGAAGGGATGAGGGAAAACAAAGAAACTGATACATTGTTGGTGGAACTGTGAACAGATCCAACCATTCTGGAGAGCAATCTGGAATTATGCCCCCAAAGTTTTCAAACTGTGTATACCCTTTGATTGAACAGTGCTACTACTGGGCTTATATACCAAAGAAATGCTAAAGAAGGGAAAGGGTTAGGGAAAGGGTATGTGCCAAAATGTTTGTGGCAGCCCTTTTTGTGGAGGCTAAAAAGTGAAAAAAGAATGGATGCCCATCCATTGGAGAATGGTTGGGTAAATTGTGGTACATGAATGTTATGGAATATTATTGTTCTGTAAAAAATGACCAACAGGATGAATACAGAGAGGCTTGGAAAAACTTACATGAACTGATGCTGAGTAAAATAAGCAGAACCAGGAGATTATTATACACTTCAACATCAAAACTGTATTCTGATGGAAGTGGATATCTTCGACAAAGAGAAGATCCAATTCACTTCCAATTGATCAATGATGGACAGAATCAACTATATCCAGAGAAGAAACACTGGGAAATGAGTGTAAACTGTTTGCATTTTTGTTTTTCTTCCCAGGTTATTTTTACCTTCTGAATCCAATTCTTCCTGTGCAACAAGAAATTTGGTTCTGCACACATATATTGTATCTAGGATATACTATAACATATCTTAACATGTATAAGACTGCCTGCCATCTAGGGGAAGAGGTAGAGGGAGGAAGGGAAAAATCAGAACAGAAATAAGTGCAAGGGAAACTGATGTAAAAATTTTATACTGTCGAAAAAAACTTATAATTTAAAAAAGTAAATAAATAAATAAATTTTAAAAAGAAATAATTTCACCACCAAAAGAATTCAAAGAACACCACATTATTGAAGAGTTTGAGTTTATTTCCTAATGTTCTATGCTTATGGAATATAATTGTTCTCTAAGAAGTCATAAGCACAATGATTTCAGGAAGGCCTAAAGAGACTTACATGAACTGATTCTAAGTGAAATGAGCAGAACTAATAGATCATTGTACACAGCAACAACAAGATTATACGATGATCAATTCTGATGGATGTGGCTCTTTTCAATAACGAGATGCTTCAGACTAGTTCTAATGCTTTTGTGATGAAAAGAGCCATCTGTACCCAGAGAGGACTGTGAGAACTGAGTGTGGATTACAACATAGCATTTTCACTCTTTTTATTGTTGTTTGCTTGCATTTCATTTTCTTTCTTATTTTTTCCTTTTTGATCTGATTTTTCTTGTACAGCAAGATAATTGTATACATATGTATGCATATATTGGATTTAATGCATATTTTTACCATGTTTAACATATATTGAATTACTTGCTAGATAAGGGAGGGAGAGGAAATGGAGAGAAATTGGAACAGAAGGTTTTGCAAGAGGTAATGTTGGAAAATTATCCATGCTTAACTTTTGAAAATTAGAAAAGATTTAATAAAAAATATTTTATAGCAAAGTATTTGAAAAAAAGAAATTCACTTAATAGATAAATTTGCAGTCCAGATTTTTTTATCAAGAGGTAAAAAGCCTACTCACTTTAGTATGCTAGCTGATTGATGATATAATATCACACAAAGACATAAAAACTATTGCAAATAAGCATAATAAGAGATTGGATTTATATCTTCTTTTATTTGTGTGATGAAAATTTAGTCACATTCAATTAGAGTGTCATTATGTTGACCTCACCAGAAATATCCTTAAAGATCTAGTGAAAAATTCTAAATCAAGCTTTCTAAGTTTTCTTTGTAAGATTCTATTAAGAACAAGATTTTTCAAGGAGAATTTGAAAGCTAAAACATTTCTAAAACAAAGCTCAAAAGAAATACATACTGAGTGAAGAAAAAGCCTTAATTCATTCATTTTTACTATAATTATGGGTATCTAGCTTCTTATCTAGATTCTACATAAAACAAGTGATCTAATTTCATTCCATTTTCTCCAGCACAATGTCTCCTTTATCAGACTCATTTTTACACTAATTTTCAATTTCTTCCTATCTACTGGTTGCTTCTATGATACCTACGAATGTTGCCACAAATCCCTCATCCTTGAAAAACTATCTTTTGATCCAATGATCTCCCTTTCAAGTCTAAAATCCATACAAAGATCATATACAACAGTTGCCTATACTTATAATTTCTTTTAAACTCTCTACAGATTGGCTTCTCATTTCATCATTCAAGTGAAAGAACCCTCTCCAAAGTTATCAATTATTTAAGAAGTTTTTTTTTTTCTTAAATCCATATGCCTCTTGACCTCTCTACAGCTTTTGACAGTATCACTCCCTCCTCCTATTAGATATTTGTAACACTTCTCTCTTCTGATTGTCTACTTGCCACTCTGTCCCATATTTGACAAGACATCCACACTGAGGTTGAATTTCTATTAAACTACATTGCTTTTAATTATGTGAAATGATTTATGATTGCTCATTTGCCACAATTTCTTTTCTTTTTTCTTTTTTTTTCTTTTCTTTTTTCTTTTTTTTTCTTTTTTTTTCTTTTTCTTTTTCTTTTTTTTTTTTTTTTTTTGTTGTTGTTGCTGAGGCAACTGGGTTAAGTGACAGTCACTCCCAAGTCTTGTAACAAACAAGGTGGAAAACTATAAACATTTTCTCCATTCTTTATAGCCTGTTGAAACTAATTCCTAACGTATCCATTCAACAGTCCCTTCTCCAGCAGCTGCCATGGTCTTTCACAAACTGATGTATAAGCTTACAAAAGAATAAGACTCTATACTCAACTTTTATACTCTCTGTTGCTGAAGTTAAAATCTTGGTCTGGCATGACACAGCATTCTGGTGCCATAGTACTCAGCCAGAGAGTCGAGGAACTAAGTGCAACATTAAGGTGTTTAAGATGATATAAATGTATATATTGAATTTGCTTTAATATAAGGCTACTATGATAACAATGAGCTAGTAAGTTTTCTTCTTTTTTCTTTTTTTTAGACGCAAAGAACTGTTTTCACAAATCCTGGAAGTGAAAAGGAATTAAATCAAAATGTTCACTGATCTTGAAAAAATTTTCTGACATAACAATTTACTCAACAGAGAGAAAAACATGAAATATTTCTAGATTCAACTTTTCAAGAAAGATTTCAAGACTTATATGTGTAAATGAAGTATAAAACACTGAGAGATTTGAGACATGGAAAATTAGGGGAAAATAATAGCTCATTTACATAATACTTTAAAGTTTAGAAAGTACTTGCTTTGTAATAATCCTATAGGGTAAGAAAGTCAAGTATCATCTGAGGAAACAGACTCAGAAAAGTGAGGTGGATTGGTTGTATTCCCTCATTTGAACTTGTCTTTGGACTCCCAAGATCAGTATAATCTGCTATTCAAGGAGGACTTCATCGAGGAAATGTTATCTGAATCAGGCCTTTGAACAATAGCACTCCAAAAATAACTTGAGACATAAGTATCGGAGCAAAAGCATGGAAAGGTAGAAGATATTTAGGAAGTCTACTTTTATTAGAGGGTATGGTGTTCAATAAATTTGGAAAGATTAGGTTGGAATAAACTGTGCAAGATTTTAAAAGTTAGCCTTTATTATATATAAATACAAATATTATACTTATTACATGTGTTAGATAAATCTGGAAAATGAATTAAGACTAGAATATAGGGGCAGCTCCATGGCACAGTGGACAGAGCACCAGTTCTGAAGTCAGAAGGACCCGAGTTCAAATTTGACCTCAGCCTAAACTAATATATTTATTTAATGCTATACCAATCAGACTTCCAAGAAACTATTTTAATGACCTAGAAAAAATAACAAAATTCATATGGAAGAACAAAAGATCGAGAATTTCAAGGGAAGTAATGAAAAAAAAAAAAATCAAATGAAGCTGATCTAGCTGTACCTGATCAAGAATTATATTATAAAGCAGCAGTCACCAAAACCATTTGGCATTGGCTAAAAAATAGACTAGTTGATCAGTGGAATAGGTTAGGTTCACAGGGCAAGATAGTGAATAAAAATAGCACTCTATTGTTTGATAAACCCAAAGATCCCAACTTCTGGGATAAGAATTCATTATTTGACAAAAAATACTGGGAAAATTGGAAATTAGTATGGCAGAAACTAGGCATGGACTCACATTTAACATCACATACTAAGATAAGATCAAAATGGGTCCAAGATTTAGGCATAAAGAACGAGACCATAAATAAGAACATAGGATAGTTTACCTCTCAGACTTGTGGAGGAGGAAGGTATTTGTGACCAAAGGAGAACTGGAGATCATTGTTGATCACAAAATAGAAAATTTTGATTACATCAAATTAAAAAGCTTTTGTACAAACAAAACTAATGCAAACAAGATTAGAAGGGAAGTAACAAATTGGGAAAATATTTTTACAGTTAAAGGTTCTGATATAGGCCTCATCTCCAAAATATACAGAGAATTGACTCTAACTTATAAGAAATCAAGCCATTCTCCAATTGATAAATGGTCAAAGGATATGAACAGACAATTTTCAGATGATGAAATTGAAACTATTTCCACTCATATGAAAGAGTGTTCCAAATCACTATTGATCAGAGAAATGCAAATTAAGACAACTCTGAGATACCACAACACACCTGTCAGATTGGCTAAGATGAGAGGAACAAATGATGAATGTTGGAGGGGATGTGGAAAAACTGGGACACTGATGCATTGTTGGTGGAGTTGTGAAAGAATCCAGCCATTCTGGAGAGCAATTTGGAACTATGCCCAAAAAGTTATCAAACGTGCATACCCTTTGATCCAACAGTGCTACTAATGGGCTTATATCCCAAGGAAATACTAAAGAAGGAAAAGGAGCCTGTATGTGCCAAAATGTTTGTGGCAGCCCTTTTTGTAATGGCTAGAAACTGGAAAATGAAGCCCATCAATCGGAGAATGGTTGAGTGTGGAATACTGCGGGAGCGTGCAGAAGCAAGCGAAATAGCGTGTGAAACTCAGCAAGTGAGAGTGCAGAAGCAAGCGGGAGCACGTGAAAGCGAGTGAGATAGCGGGCGAAACTCAGAGTTTGAGCATGCAGAATCAAGAAGTAGGGCGCGGAAGTGAGCAAGATAGAGCACAGAAATCAGTATTTGAGCACTGAAGCAAGAGAGATAGTGTGTGAAACTCAGTGTTTGAGCATGTGGAAGCAAGCAGGAGCGCGAAAAAGCGAGTGAGATAGAGCCAAATAGCATTGAGTGTGCAGAAGGGAGCGAGATAGAGTGCAGAACTCAGTATTTGAGCGCGCAGAAGCAAGAGACATATCGCGCGAAACTCAGCAAGTGAGAGTGTGGAAGCGAACGGGAGCATGCGAAAGCAAGTGAGATAGCACACAAAACAGCATTTGAGTGCGCAGAATCAAGCAGTAGGGCACGGAAGTGAGCAAAATAGAGCACAGAAATCAGTATTTGAGCGTGTGGAAGCAAGAGAGATAGCATATGAAACTCAGCGTTCGAGCATGCAGAAGTGAGTGGGAGCACGCAAAAGCAAGCAAGATATCGCCAAATAGCATTTGAGTGTGCGGAAGGGATCGAGATAGAGCACGGAACTCAATATGTGAGCGTGTGTAAGCGAGAGACAGTGGACAAAACTCAGCATTTGAGCGTGCAGAAGCCAGCGGAAGCGTGCAAAAGCAAGCCAGATAGTGCGCAAAACTCAGCATTTGAGTGTGCAAAAGCAAGCGGGAGTGCGCAGAAGCATGCAAGATAGCGCGTGAATGTCAGGATTTGAGCACGTGGAAGCGAGCAGGAGTGCGCTGAAGCGTGCGAGATAGCGCGCAAAACAGCGTTTGTACTGCGGAAAACTATGGGAGCGTGCGGGAGCAAGTGAAATAGCGTGTGAAACTCAGCAAGTGAGAGTACAGAAGCAAGTGGGAGCATGCGAAAGCAAGCGAGATAGCACGCGAAACTCAGCTTTTGAGTGTGCGGAGTGCATGTGAAATAGTGTATGAAACTGCATTTGAGTGCACAATCCTGTGGGAGTGTGCAGAAGCAAGCGAGAATAGCGTGCAAAACTCAGTGTTTGAACACGCGGAAGCAAGCAGGAGCATGGGGAGGCATGCAAGATAGCACGCAAAACAGCGTTTGAGTGTGCAGAAGCAAGCAAGAGTGTGCAAAAGCCAGCCAAATAGCGCGCAAAACTCAGTGTTTGAGTGCGCAGAAACGTGCGAGATAGTGTGCAAAACTCAGCATATGAGCACACAGGAGTGTATGCAAGCGTTCAAGATAGCGTGCAAAACAGCATTTGAGCGTGCGGAAGTGAGCGGGAGCGCGCAGGAGTGAGAGAGATAACACGGAACTCAGTATTTGAGTGCGCAGAAGAGAGAGAGATAGTGCACGAAACTCAGCATTTCAGTGCACAGAGCAGGAGCGCATAAAAGCAAGCCAGATAGCATGTGAAACTCAGCGTTTGAGCGTGCGAGCTAGCATGCGAAATTCAGCGTTTGAGCACGTGGAATCAAGCGGGAGTGTGCAGATGTGAGCAAGAGAGCATGCGGAACTCAGCATTTGAGAGCGTGGAAGAGAGCAGGAGCACACCGAAGTGTGCGAGATAGCGTGCGAAACTCAGTATTTGAGCACGTGGAATAAAGTGGGAGTGCACAGAAGCGTGCAAGATAGCGTGCAAAACAACATTTGAGTGCATGGAAGCAAGTGGGAGTGCACAGAGGCGTGTGAGCATGCGAAACTCAGCGTTTGTGCAGAATAGAGCGGGAGTGTGCGGAAGCGTGCAAGATAGCACACAAAACTCAGAGTTTGAGTGCTCAGAATCGAGCGGAGTGCACGGAAGTGAGCGAGATAGCGTGCGGAACTCAGTATTTGAGAGCGTGGAAGTGAGCAGAAGTGTGCGGAAGTGCAAGATAGCACATGAAACTCAGAGTTTGAGCACAACACGGAATCGAGCGGGAGAGCGCGGAAGTGAGCAAGATAGCGCGCAGAACTCAGTCTTTGAGCGCACGGAAATGAGAGAGATAGCGAACAAAACAGCGTTTGAGTGCGTGGAATCAAGTGGGAGCGCGTGGAATCGAGTGGGAGCGTGTGGAATCGAGCGGGAGCGCATGGAGGCATGCGAGATAGTGCGCGAAACTCAGCATTTGAGTGCACAGAATACTGTGGGAGCATGCGGATGCAAGTGAAATAGAGCACAAAACTCAGCGAGTGAGAGTGCGGAAGCAAGCAGGAACATGCAGAGGCATGCGACATAGCACGTGAAACAGTGTTTGAGCACGTGGAATCGAGCGAGGGTGCACAGAATTTAGCGAGATAGCACAGGGAACTCAGTATTTGAGCGCATGGAAGCGAGAGACATAGCGAACAAAACAGCATTTCAGTGAGCCAGATTATGTGTGAAACTCAGCATTTGAGCGTGTGGAAGCGAGCGGGAGCGCGGGGAAGCAAGCGAAATAGAGCGTTTGAGTTTGCAGAGGTGTGCGAGATAGCGCGCAAAACTCAGCGTTTGAGCGCACGGAAGAGAGCAGGAGTGAGCGGAAGCGTGCAACATAGTGTGCGAAACAGCGTTTGAGCATATGGAATAATGCGGGAGCATGCGGAAGCAAGTGAAATAGAGCGTGAAACTCAGCATTTGAATTGTGAAAGTGAGCAGGAGCGTGCAGAAGTGTGCAAGATAGCATGCGAAACTCTACATTTGAATGTGTGGAAGCAAGCAGGAGGGCTTGGAGGTGTGTGAGATAGCGTGTGAAACTCAGCATTTGAGCGTGCGCAAGTCAGCGGGAGCTTGTAAAAGCAAGCCAGACAACATGTGGAACTCAGTATTTGAATGCGCGGAATACTGCGGCAGCACAGGGAAGCAAGCGAGATAGCACGCAAAACTCAGTGTTTGAGCGCTCGGAAGCAAGTGGGAGCTTGCAGAAGCGTTCGATATAGCGCGTGAAACAGCGTTTGAACGCGCAGAATCAAGCGGGAGCATGGGGAAGCGAGCGAGATAGCGTGCGAAACTCAGCGTTTCAGCGTGCAGAATCAAGCGGGAGTGCGCAGAAGTGAGTGAGATAGCGCGTGGAACTCAGTATTTGAGAGTGCGGAAGTGAGCAGGAGCATGCGGAAGCATGCAAGATAGCGTGTGAAACTCAACATTTGAGCGTGCGGTATCAAGCAGGAGTGTGCAGAATTTAGTGAGATAGCACAGAGAACTAAGTATTTGAGCACATGGAAGTGAGAGACATAGCGAACAAAACAGAGTTTCAGTGCGCAGAACCCAGCGGGAGTGTGTAAAAGCGAGCCAGATAGCGCATGAAACTCAGCGTTTGAGTGCGCGGAATTGAGCGGGAGTGTACAGAAGCGTGCGAGATAGTGTGCGAAAACCGGCATTTGAGCGCGTGGAATCCAACGGGAGTGAGCGGAAGTGAGCAAGATAGCGTGCGGAACTCAATCTTTGAGTGCATGGAAGCGAGAGAGACAGCGAACAAAACTTTGTGTTTGAGTGCGTGGAAGTGAGCAGGAGCGTGTAAAAGCGAATGAGATACCGCACAAAACTCAGCGTTTGAGCGCACAGAAGCGAGCGGGAGTGCGCGGAAGTGAGCGAGATAGTGCATGGAACTCAGTATTTGAATGCACAGAAGTGAGACAGTGAACAAAACTCAGCATTTGAGCGTGCAGAAGTCAGAGGGAGCGTGGAAAAGCGAGCCAGACAGAGTGTGGAACTCAGTATTTGAGTGCGCGGAAGCATTCAAAAATAGTGCACGAAACTCAGCGTTTGAACACGTGGAATCAAGCGGGAGTGCGTGGAAGTGTGCGAGATAGCACATGAAACTCAGCGTTTCAGTGCGCAGAAGTGAGGCGGAGCCAGAGTAAGCAAACGAAATAGAGCACGAAACTAAGCGAGTGAGAGTGCGGAAGCAAGTGGGAGTGCACACAAGCATGCAAGAGCACGCAAAACTCAGCATTTGAGGGCGCGGAAGCGAACGGGAGGGCACGGAAGAGTGCAATATAGCGTGTGAAACACAGCATTTGAGCGCGTGGAATCCAACAGGAGTGCGCAGAAGCATTCAAAAATAGTGCGCGAAACAGCGTCTGAACGCATGGAATCGAGCGGGAGTGCGTGGAAGCATGCGAGATAGCACATGAAACTCAGTATTTGAGCACGCAGAAGTGAGCAAGAGCGCTTGGAACCGTGCAAGATAGCACGTGAAACTCAGCATTTCAGCGCGCGGAAGTGAGCTGGAGCGCTTGGAACCGTGCAAGATAGCACGTGAAACTCAGCATTTCAGCGCGCGGAAGTGAGCTGGAGCCAGCGTAAGCAAGTGAAATAGAGCATGAAACTAAGCGAGTGAGAGTGCAGAAGCAAGTGGGAGTGCACGCAAGCATGCTAGAGCGCGTAAAACTCAGCATTTGAGGGCGCGGAAGCGAACGGGAGCATGCTGAAGCGTGTAAGATAGCACGTGAAACTCAATGTTTGAGCGTGTGGAAGCGCAAGGGAGGGCACGGAAGAGTGCAATATAGCGTGTGAAACTCAGTGTTTGAGTGCGCGGAAGTGAGCGGGAGTGCGCAGAAGTATGAGAGATAGCAAGCGAAACTCCGCGTTTGAGCATGCAGAAGTAAGCGGGAATATGTGTAGGCGTGAGAGATAGCACGTGAAACTCAGCGTTTGAGTGGGCGGAAGTGAGCGGGAGGGCGTTGAAGTGAGCGAGATAGTGCACGGAACTTAGTATTTGAGTGTGCAGAAGCGAAAGAGAGCAAATAAAACTCATCATTTGAGCACATGGAAGTCAGCGGGAGTGTGTAAAAGCGAGCCAGACAGCATGTGGAACTCAGTATTTGAGTGCGCGGAAGTGAGAGAGATAGTGAACAAAAACTCAGCATTTGCGCACGCGGAATACTGTGGGAGCATGTGGAAGCAAGCGAAATAGAGTGTGAAACTCAGCGTTTGAGCGCGCGGAAGCGTGCGAGATAGTGAGTGAAACTCCGTGTTTGAGCATGCCGAAGCAAGCAGGAATATGTGTAGGCATGTGAGACAGTGCACGAAACTCAGCTTTTGAGCGCATGGAGTCATGCGAGATAGCACACGAAACTCAGTGTTTGAGCACGCGGAATACTGCGGGAGCACGTGGAAGCAAGTGAAATAGAGCGCAAAAGTCAGCATTTGAGCACGTGGAAGCAAGCAGGAGTGCGCGGAAGCGTGCGAGATAGCGTGCGAAACTCAGCGTTTGAGCACGTGGAAGTGAGCAGGAGGGCATGGAAGCGTGCTAGATACTGCGCAAAACTCAGCATTTGAGTGCGCGGAATCGAGCGGGATCATGGGGAAGCATGTGTGATAGCATGCAAAACTCAGCATTTGAGCGCACAGAATCAAGCGGGACCGCGCAGAAGTTTGTCTAAATAGATATCTGTAAGTAAGGAGCCTTTCTTAGCCATCTTTCATCCTAATGCCTTTTTTCTGAGATTATCTCTAATACTTTTTGTTATATATCCTTTGTTATAATTGTTTACATGTTATAACTGCAGCCAGTGCCACTTCTCTCCCTCCTCACCATAAGACTCAAACTCCATCCATGTAAACAAACACATTTGCCTTTGTTTCCCTGGTGCTTAGCACATTGACACATAAGTAAGCACTATAGGCTTAATTGACCACACCAATATTCTCTCTTAGGAGTATATTGACTAAGAAACAGATGGCCCTTATATTCCAGTAAAGACTTTGTTTACCCACATCCCTCTTTGCTGCTGGTGAGACTGCAGCTGCTATATTATATCTCTGTATTCCCTTCCTTAGCATTTTTATTTACTTTCATAACTTCATATACCACCTCTAATCATTCTTAATCTCTCTTTAGAACTTTGCTGCTGCTGAGACTGCAGCTGCTATATTATCTCTCTGTATTCCCTTCCTTAGCATATTTACTTTCATAACTTCATATACCACCTCTAATCATTCTTAATCTCTCTTTAGAACTTTAAACCTGAAACTCCAACTGCTCCAATGATTATGTACAGGATCCCAGTGGCACCTCAAAACTCCCTCACTAAGATTATTCCCTATCACCCATAAACCTACTCTTAGTTCTGACCTGACCATATCTGATGGTATCACTGCTACATATCCAAGTCTCCCATGTTTATGACCTCAGGAGTTATATTTTACTCTCCTTTCACTTTCTTCACAATTAATTACCACGTCTTGAAAATTTTACCTAAACAAATCTTTTGCATCTGTTTTCACATTGGTATTTTCATTGCTAACAATCTAGTATAGGAGCCCTCAGCTAAACTACTGTAATATATTCCTAAAGAGTTTTCAAACTGCTTCAACCTATCCCTTCTGGTTCTGTCAGAATAATCTTTCTTACAGATGGATCCAATCATTCTATTCCTCTGCTGAAATCAAAACAAATCAACACAGATCCAATCTATCACTAGTCCACCTTAACATATCACACACTATCTCCCTTGCTGTATTTTATTCTTCTATACTCCACTTTGGAGTCCAAACTGGATTACATTTTACCAACATATTTATTATCTTCTATTTCTGTATATTTCTTTATGTTTTTCTCTATGCCTGGAATTTCTCTAAGGTCTTTTCCAGTTTTACAAGGATGACCTATCTTTTCTTTGCCTAGTTTCTCTATGTATTGCTCCCCATCCATTAAAACATGATTCAAACTCTACCTCTTCCAAGAAGTCTTTTGTGATTCCTTCAGCATTTTATAGCACTATAATGCAGTCATTAATCTGGTGGGAAGCATGATGAGGAATTAAGAATATTGTTTGGATCAGTGAAAAAATTAGTAATCAAGACTATAACCTAGTACCAAGACAAGAAATCTTTGCTCTTGAGCAACCTTTAATACTTTCTTTCAGAGCACTCAAAGAGCGGGGTAACTACAATTGTTAAAGGTAGCTGGGAATAAGATCTCACTTTGAATTTGTCTGAACAGAGAATGCAAACAATCTAGGTTGATTTTCCTTTCTGCATATTTTATCATTTGCTCATTTATGCATTAGGTGTCTTATAGATTGGGGAATTAAGAGTTGACCCATGAAGCCACATTTCTACTTCTGGCCTAGTAGTCTCTAAGATTAAACCAGGATTCATTAGCCTCCAGATGTTCATCAAAATAAAAGGAATAACAATTTTGTACATATTTTTTTGGGCCAAAGCATAGTTGGCATTTAAGTAGAATGGGAAGAGGTTGGAAACAGTATCAGCCCGGCTAGGCAGTAGTCTGGCTTAGAAAGACTCTGGCTGAGTCCAAAGGATCCGTTGGTTTCTGTGGGTCAAGACAAGGGCTCTAACTAAAAACCAAAGTATTGCTATTGGACTCTGGGCCTTTGTACTCTAGGGAATCAGAAAACAAAATGAATGTCTGAAAACCATATTGTCAGCTGAGGCAGACTAGAGCGATCAGGCCTAAGGTATCTTAGCAAACAGGTTTATAAATAAAATGTTTAGGAAGTTAATGACAATATCCCTAATGGAACAGAAACACAGAAGTAAAACCTCCCCCTATTTTTAGAATATTTGAGTGTGAGTTGCCCTGGTCATGGATGTGAAAGGATGAGTCACAAGCAATCTTGGATACCTTGAACCCGGCTGGAGCAGGACATGAAGAGTAAAGATTAAAGGGATGTTTTTGCAAAGGATCCTAGGTTTTATAGTTAGAAAGTATCTTGTATATCTAATTCAACCTTTTTATTTTGTAGATGAGGAAACTTTAGTAAAGAGAGAGTCAATGATTTGGCCAAAGGCCAGAGGAATGATAAAAATCAGAAACACAACTCATCATTCCTAAGCATACGTGAATTGGAACTAATGGTTTGAAGTTAACAAACTTTCAAGAACTATAAATGTTTCACATTTGTGGATGATACAGCATTTAGGCAGCTTGCCACTGTTGTGCCCTAAGTGTCTCAATTCATTTGAATCTGATACGAATTTTGTGAGCTATTTATCTCCAACACATAATCCGACCCATTGCCATGCACAATGTCCTTCTCCACAAAATTAATAAATATGGTCTTAAACACAGAAACAGATGGGAGATTTTAAAAACTGATGCATGATGGGAATGAAAAGGATCTATCCAAGCTATAACTCAAGTGTATATAAATTCCTAATAGACACATCTATTATGAGAGGACTCTGTCAAAATGTTTCTAATGTAGTATTAAAATATTGTTTATTTGGGGGCCTTTTGTAAAATTTTCACTTTAAAAAAAATTTGAGCTTCGGTTTATATCAGTTCTCAAGAACTTGAAAGAATAAACTACTTCCGGGGGACAAAAATCTTCAATTGTTGTTACCTCACAAATACCATGTAAATGTAGGCCTGCTCCAGAGCATCCAGCCTTTGGCAGTATTCATTTAAGGTGAAAAGAACATTAAAGGCTTTTTTTTAATTTAAATTTTTATTTTTTAAGGCACACTGAAAGGATGCACCAAAGTGTGATGTTGAATATAGTTGCACTAGAAAGAATAAATCAAGCAGAATTGTTTTTGATCCTATGTTTATATAAGATCATTAATATCTTAGCGATAAAATAATGTAAAAAAAAGGTTTAAAATGGATTGGACATTCTAGCAGGAAATTCTTTTAAGATAAAATGCATTTGGTGGTCAAATAGACATTTTAAAAGAACATAATATTTAGTTTCACATAACATTAAAATTGGATCTCTTTACATCTGAACTTTGTTTTATTTGTTAAATTCTTTTTTCTTATGAGATTTAAAAATGAGGGAATTTGGTAGATTTAAAATATTTTAACAGATACTGTGTTGTGGGTCTGCTTCCCTGCAGCTTCACTGGAAACTGAAAGTTTCTTACTGCGCGCTTCATGCTATCACCAGCCTTCGGACGTCTCTGGCCCCGCTCCGGAGACAGGAGCGGGGAATAAGCAAACAGAGAGCCAACATGTAGCAGAGATGTTCTTTATTGTCTGCTCCCCAAAATGTCTCCCCGAGCAGTTGCTGTTCCCTACTTTTATACAGAATCTTCTTGGACCCTCCCCGATTCCTCCCATCATGGGCGGGGCCAGCTCCTTTAGCAATGCCTAGCCGTTTTTCTCCTTATATGGCCAAGCAACTCATAGTTCCACGCATCTACTGACACGTAGCTCTATTAGTCGACCCGGAACCACATCCTGGAGATGACTGACATTAGGGCGGCTCCCTTCCGCACAGGGAAGATCGGTTCTAGGTCCCTTACAATTCCCCCTTTTTGTTTAATACGAGAGTAGTGGTTCAAAATTCAAGATCTTTCTTTTGTAGCTAACACAACTTGGGGTGACAAAGGCGAAGACAAAGCACCAAGAATGACAGTATCAAAAATATATATATAACAAACAGTGCATCAAGAGTGGTAGTATCAAAAAACAATATCAAAAGACCAAAAATATTTGGCATCAGACTCATTGACCAACGGTCAGTTACAATTGTATTCCCTTCTTTTATTTAAAGCATAGGACGCTTTCATTTCAATCAAATTTTTTTGAATTACAGCAAATACAACTCGGAATAACAAAGGGAGGATACAAAGCATCAATAATAACAGCAGGAAAGCAACAGCTCCTATAATTAGCCAATGCATGATATCATTGAAATTAACATTTTTCCACCAATTAATAAAATCATGTTCTTTTCGTTCCCAATCTTCTTCAAATGTTATAGTAGCATTTTGCATAGCTAACAATATTTTATCTAAAGTGGCAAGTTCAGAAGTAGCAATTGTCATAAAAGTAGCATTTTTCAGAATAATTTCAAGATCATTATACAGAGAAGAACTAAATGGAATAGGAGTTACACATAAAGGATAATATTTATAGTGACATTGCATTCTCATATATCTCAACATCAATGCCTGTTGATATACAACAATTTGCATTACATCAGATAACTGTGAGATTCTATTTAACATTATCCGATCCAAACTTTCTTGGTGCCTCCAAGCAGCATTGTTTTTTATCATAAATTGTTGTAGACTCACAGCTAAAAAAGCTACCTCCTGTTGAATTTGATATATTTGCATTTCCTCTATCACATTAAGAGCCAAATTAACCACTGATATAGCTGTATCAAAAGAACTGTCTCGTTTCATTCTAGTTAATTTTCTTATGTCTATAGACAAAGAAGGATTTTTACCAAAAATTATATAAGGGTTTGGCACATACATCTGTGCAGGTGCGGGGTACGGGAGGGCTTCCCTAGTTGACTCGTTCCGTATCGTCTGTATCTTGACAGTTCTTTATTAATTGTCTATGCCCAGGGAGGGAGCCACTCTTCTCTGGAGCATAAACATCTCTAGGAATGGCTAGTTCCTAGCATCTAGTGTCAAAAATATACAGAGTTCATGGAACGGTCAAGTTCCCATAATTTGGAAGCTCAGGCCTGTTAGATTTGAGTGAGCTTATAATTCTAATATGAAATTTTAAATTTCTTATTCATTTGGCCTTAAGATCACGAAAATAATAAGAGGACTGAGCTAGTGGGGTGAAATTAGAGTAAATTAATTTCATTTTCCAATACATAAGACAATTACATATACATAATGTAACTAGAAAGAGTAATAATAATACTATGGGTATAGCTAAACTATTAAAATAAATGGTAGCGCTACTTGATCTAAATAAGAAATCATACCAATGGTGGTTAGTATCCGATGTTACTAAATGAGAGGCCTCGATAAGTTGTCCTGCAGCTATAAGAGTCTGTATTTGATGTTCATTTAATGCGCGCTGATAAGACTCTAATAGTTTCTTCATAACTTAAGATCTGTTCATGATATCCATATATATGAAGTAAAGCAAAGTAATCAAGTAAAACAAAAGGTAACACATGAAATTAACACATAACAGCCCATATCTTAACTTGAAAATACACAATAGTTCCAGTACACCAAAAAAAAAGTACACATAGTATTTTCAGGTCATTGTTTTTTCCATGCTTCTGGTAAATTAAACATATAATCCCACATTGCAACAATCTCTGAGCATTTTCTTTTTGTATCTAGGTATACATATTTTGTAAAGAGCATTTGGTCCACTTAAATAATTTACTAATATTTCCAGTAAAACCCAAACTAGTAATAATACTATCATTCAAAATCTGTAGAAATTGGCCTTGATATTTTAATGTATTTTGGTGGAGTAGGATCGTCGTAGGCAACTATTGAGCATTTACAGTCAAAGCCTGAGAAACATCTTGTCCAGCACTGCGCAGTTGGCTGGCCAAGGTCTCAAGGTCTATTGAATTAACTATATCCAAACCAGTTCCAGCACCACCAAATAAAGTGTCATACCAGGTTCTTTTCTTTCTAACACAATTCATCAGAGGAGGAAAAGTTACATTATTGGTACAAGTTTTAGGAACTCTTATGATTGATGGAGGATGTTTTGTAGGAGGGAGAGGTGTCAGTAATAGATATTTTATCTAATAGTGAGGTTTCAATACCGCTATCAAGATTTTACTTGCACAGTTTATCAGTTGCTTTTCAATGTTTGTCTCAGCTTGTTCTCTGCATTCAGTTGGGAAGTCCACACCCTCAGAGTCCACTCTCTTTCCTATGTAGCACTGCTGTATCTGGATCTGGAACAGTCCTTTCCAGCTCAGGGTCAGCTTGTCCTCCTTCCATGTCCTAACCAGGACCCCGTCTCCAAGCTAGAACTCATGCACTGTTGAAACCCTAAGGGAGGAGTCTGAGCAATAAGCCTGTTTAGTTGTAAAGTTTTCAGATGTTAAAGTAAAGACATAACATATTTCTTTAAAAACAAATCCTTGGTTTCAAATATTGGATACAAGGAAGAATTTTGAATCCCTTTAAACCAGTTTGCTTTCTTCAACCAGAAACAGCTGAAGCTTCCTATTGCTGCTCTCCTCCTGCAAAAATACATCCTGTCTCACAATCATCTCTCCGTGACTACCTTTTCCAACAAGTTCCTTCTTTTCCCCACTGATTTCTTCTTGAAATCATTTGCTCCCACTAATTCTCTCCTCCCAATGCCTACTTGCTCAAACTTTCTCTGACATACTTTAAACACTTCCAAACCAATAACTCTTCTGACTAGATGCTTCATTTAAACTATTAATTGCTTTTGTAAATCAATCTCTCTTGTCCCTTTTCTTCGGGACCACTTGTGGACTTCTGCTTCTCGAGTGGAGTATCTGCCCTCTACTTACCCATCTTCTGGGTCTTCGGTCGTCACCGGCTTCCGAGGAAGAACTGGACACAGAGACGAGTTGCCAAGCACGAGAGGTGTTTATTTCTTAGCACCACTTTCTCTTCTGGCAACACGAGGGGAATAGTATTACCCCCTCCCATCTTCCCTGCTCCCAGCAGAGGCGTCTCTGTGAAGGCAGAAAATCTGCCAAGGCAGTCTCTCTACACTCGCGGAAGTCCCTCAGGTCCCTGTTCTTTAATCACCCCCCCTTTTTTTTTTTTTAAACTTTAAACTTCAAGATTCATAACCCATAATGATAACAAATTACCCAATGTTTCAGAAGCAAACCAAATAGTTTTTCTTTCTTTTTTTTTTGTTTTTTTTGTAGCAGAACTGTTTTTTTATTGTCTGCTCCCCAAAATGTCTCCCCGAGCAGTTGCTGTTCCCTACTTTTATACAGAATCTTCTTGGACCCTCCCCGATTCCTCCCATCATGGGCGGGGCCAGCTCCTTTAGCAATGCCTAGCCGTTTTTCTCCTTATATGGCCAAGCAACTCATAGTTCCACGCATCTACTGACACGTAGCTCTATTAGTCGACCCGGAACCACATCCTGGAGATGACTGACATTAGGGCGGCTCCCTTCCGCACAGGGAAGATCGGTTCTAGGTCCCTTACAATACTGAATGGCAGAGAAGAGTCAGGAAAATCCAGCTCAATTGTTTTTTACACACACAAATTATCTCTCTCCTCCCCCCCTCTCTCTCTTCCTCCGCTCTCCTCTTCCCTCCCTCCTCTCTGTCCTTTGACATTGCTACATCTCTGTGGTCACACAAGAGATTCCTCATTGTGTTCCCTGCTTCAAATCCATCCACCATTCAGCTATAAAAGTCATTGCTATCTATAGTACTCTAGTACATAGTACAGGTCTGACCTTATCATTTCGCAATCCCTCTCCCCAAGAACAATAAATTTAAGTGATGCTATGTTAGCATCCAAAGTTCTTTACAATCTAGCTTCTTTCTATCTTTCCAGTCTTCTTACATCTATAACTCCTTTCCACCAAGCCCATAGGTTCCTTTTAGAACTCACATATTTTTATAAATTACAAAACGATTTTACTTTTACAATATAAAAGGATAAACAGCTATTAACTTTCAGAAGAGCAGAGACAAAGCAATTGTGTTGGGGATTTCTCCAGGCTTTTGATGTGTGAGACAAGGCGAGGGTGAAGTAAAAGAATTTACTAAATTAAAAGTAAAAGTTCATTATAAGTCATGGAGAGATCTCAGTGGAGCAGAACTCTCTGATGGAATTAGAGTTCTGTCTGTTCTGCCCATCCTGCCCATTCTTCCCACCCTCGTATATATGATTTGAAGCAATACAGAGCTTTTGGATTTGAATAGGCTTCAGTAAGGCTATAGAAAGTTTGATTAATGATAGTTCAAATTATACAGAGCTTAAGTGGTTGTACTTAACATTAATTCAGTTCTATTGAAAGTTAAGTAGGGGTACTTAGCTTTAGTTCAGCTCTATAAAAAACTTGGGTAGTGTCAGCTGAACTCTAAAGAAAGGTAAATTAATGGTACTTAACAGAGGTGGGGTTAGCTGACTTCTAGGTCATGAGGTTAAAGTCAAAATAACTTTTTTTAGGGTCTCCGAGCTCAGTTTCCCTCCTCTATTGGACACCTTAGACAAAGTTAGAGTTGTCATTTAGACAGAAAGAAGCAATTCAAATATCATGGAAGCACAGTCAAGATGAGACATCAGCTTCCATTTTAAAGAAGGGATGAAGGAAAATACACAGTAAGTCTCATCTTCCTGAGTTCAAATCTAAACTAGCAAATGTTTACTAGTTGTAAGACTCTATGCAAGGCACTTAACCCCATTTGCCTCAGTTTCCTTAAATGTAAAATGTGCTGGAAAAGGAATAGCAAATCACAATAGCACCTTTGCTAAGAAATCTCCAAATGGGATCAAGTAAATATTAACCATAACTGAATAACAAGATGACAACAGATAATAACATAATTTTTTATAATACACAGGGAACTAAATTGAGTTTATAACAATTGATAAATGGTCAAAGGATGTTTATACTCATCTAAATCATTGATTAAAGGCATCCAAATTATGAGGCAGCCAGTTTGTACAGTGGAGCACCAGTCCTAAAGTCAGAAGGACCTGAGTTCAAATCTAGCCTCAGACACTCAAAAGTTCCAGCTGTGTGACCCTGGGCAAGTCACTTAACCTTAATGCCTCAGAAAAACAAAAAGACATGCAAATTAAAGCAACTCTGAAGTACCAATTCACACTTAACAAAAATAACAAATGCAAGAGAGGATGAGGGAAAATAGATATACTATTGATATACTATTGTTGGTGGAGTTGTGAAATAGTCTATCTTTGGACTTTCATGGAAGATTTTCTGACATTAATTAACAGACAATTTAAATACACATTAATGTTGATGCACTTCTCCTGAGATCTCTAGGAGAGTTGAGACAATATGGTGGGGATTATAAATCTTTCCAGGAAGTTGAAAATGCTACCCTCTTCTCAAGATTTCTTTCTGAGGGCCTCCTAACTGGTGAATCAGAACAAAAAAATCAAACAGTGATTTGTCCCAAGGGGAAAAAAAAGGGAAGGGAAGCATGGAAGACAAAGCAAATGTTATTCTGAGTACTTAGCACTAAAGTCTCTAGCTAGTCCACTCATTTGTTTATTCTTCATTATCTTTGTCTTTTGTTTTGAATGGACATAGACAAATATTCTGAAAGCTACCAGGATTGCAGGAATAGGAAGCATCACCCCATCTCCTGCCCAAAGATATCAATTATATAGCAGCTAGTGAGGAGGTATGAGACTCATTCATTAGCACATTATTTTATTGCAGGATTTCTTTATTAACTGACTCAATTTAGCAGTGTACTCCAATAGAACTCCAAGTAGGAAATCCAAATAGCCACTAAACAGTCCAATTGGTTGCCCCAAAATCCAATGACTAAGTTTCAACCATCCTCTTCCTACTATTGAGCTTAATTTTATTTTGGTTTTATACAGAGTATTGCCAAACTTGGGAATTTCACTTCTGAGCCCATATTAACTTAGAAGAAGCAAATTAGAAGAGTAAAGCAGAATCCTTCTATTTTGTTTTGCTTTGGTTATTAGAGGCTTTCTTGCTTTCATGAGTACATAATAATATTTGGATAGGATTTTTTAAATTTTAACTTTTACACTGAAAAAAGAACATTCTTATATACCAAGAGAATGCAAAAAGAGGATTACCATGAATTTTAATTTCATTTTTGTTCAGTCATTTCAGTCATGTTCAATTCTTCATTATGCCATTTGGGGTTTCCTTTGCAGAAACACTGGAGTGTTTTTAGCCTTCTCTAATTTATCATCCAGATGAAGAAACTGAGGCAAATGGTGAAATGACCTGCCCAGGAACACACAGCCAGTAAACTGGATTTAAATTTAGGAAGATGAGTCTTCCTGACTCCAGCATCTGTACTCTATCCACTGCACCACCTAGCATGTCACTTTTTTTCATTCTATAATAATTTCCATAATTGCTTTACAAAACGATTCTGCTTCTCTGTGCTTCCTTCCAAACTTTTTTCTACATTTATCCCTTCTACATTGTGACTTTCCCCATCATTGTTTAGATATATTGTGGGTGAGTATAAGAATGTAAATGGGAATTTTTTTTTTTTTTTTCCTGAGGCTGGTATTAACAGACTTGCCCAGGGTCACACAGCTAGGAAGTGTTAAGTGTCTGAGACCAGATTTGAACTCGGATCCTTCTGAATTCAATGCTGGTGCTCTATCTACTGCGCCACCTAGCTGCCCCTAGTAAATGAAAATTTTAGCAGAGTTTTATGGAAATTACAGATGACATATAAAAGCCAGCAGATGACAGAGTCTATACTTACCCCAAATTTTCCAATAAGATAAACATAATATAAAGAAAAAGAAAAGAATCAAACTCCTCTGATACAAAGGGAGGACCAAAAAATTTACTCAAGTTTTCCAGATTGCAGGAACACTGCCCTACCCTGTAATGTAGAAGGAATAACTATATTTTTTCCTATGCATTAACAAAGATATTACAATAGTCCTCCTATTTGTGTTTCCATAAATACTGTTACTTCCCCCATTTGCTTTCTATAACTTATTTTTTACTCTTGAAAAAACTGAAAGAGGGGGAGAAAAAGTTTTGTAATAAGCCAAGTCAAGCAAAATGAATCTGATGAGGGGTAAACTGAGGTCTAAACAGAGATGGGTCAGTTCCTTTTCTCTCTCTCCTTCCTTCCTCAAAGTAACCAAGGGTGGGTTCGGCAGCAAAGGAATTTGCTACTCAATGCTGTATGGAAACATAGTCTTTATTGATTAGAATGGGAACACCAGAGAGCCGGTGGGCAAAATGGCTGCATGGTACAAGGCCCATTTTGCAAAGAGCAGATCCCCGAGTTCTCTCTTTTATACAAGAGCACAATCATTCAGATGCAGTGATGTAAGGAGATTCCTGAAAGTTATGTAAATAAGATAAGGATTCTCTTGTTATCTTTTGGGGACAGAGAGAAGTCTCTTCCCAAAAAGGAATTTCCTGATGCCATTTGGTCTGTCTGAGCAGATTAGGATGGGGGCTGTGAAACCCCGGCCAGCTCAGATAGCCCAAACTAGTTTGACCAGATCTTGTATCAAAGGTCCAAGTCCCAAAGGAAGTTGGAGATCAAACAAGGAATATCAAGGGGCTACAACTCTCAACAGAATCCATCCAATTAGCAAAAGACACTGCTGATGATTTGTAGAAATTTGTCGCACATGATAGACCTTTACCCTTACAAGTCTAGAATCAAAAGTATGGAAAAAATTAGCATCCTGCTGTGGGTGTTCTTGTCTAATTTAATATGTTCACAATTCCTATAACATAGGCTAGATAGTATCTAGAGAGAGATATACTTCCATAGAGAACAAAAGAACAGCAATAGATTCTGCTTTGTCTGCAACTCACTGAGGAAATCTGGGCCAAATCACATTATTCTTCTGAGGGATCAAGTTCTCCAGAGGGGAGCAAGGGTCATTAAAAGACACTTGCAAGCTGTGGCATTTTATATTATGTTTCCTAAGACCCTGTTCTCAGACTCCTTCCCCACTTCTGACATTCCCTGTTCTAAGCCCCCTCCCTCTCTGACATCCCCTGTTCTAAGCTCCCTCCCACTCCTGACACCACCTGTTTTAAGCCTTCCTCCCAAGTCTGACCTCCCCTGTCCTAAGCTCCTTCCCAGCTCTGACACCCCCTTTTCTAAGCCCCCTCTCTTCTTTGACATTCCCTGTCCTAAGTCCCCTTCCATCCTGCTTTATCCACCCCTTTATCCACCTGCTGTTCCCCCCACCTCCAGCTTTAATCTTTTCTTCTAATGCCTTTCTTAGTGTTCACATTTCCTATTTCCACTATGTTCTCTCTAAATGCATTTATAGTTTCAGAAATAGCCAAAGAGACACACTTAAGATAGTAGCCTCAATTCCAATCCCACATTCTGCTTCTCATCTGCTGTGTGACCTCTGGAGAATGTATTAGCCTTTCTGAGCCTGCTTGTTCCCTCTCCAGCTCTTTTTCTGTCTTAAGAAGATTCAGGCGTCCCAGAGTACAGGCTGGAATTTGGCTTTAGAAACCACTACAAGTAAATGCATGCTGAATGACCTTTATGCAAGGGTCTTTGAAGGAGATCCTCACACCCTGTGCACAATCTCCATTTCTGAACGGGAAAGGGGACTTGTGCTGCAGTGAAGATCATTCCACTAAGTGTCAGCATCCTTTGGGAGTTTCAACAGCCTGGTTCTCTCAGTATTTGTCATGTGGCCAAGAAATCAAAGGACCCAGAGCAGAGCCCTATCTATGATACAGATGCCACTTAAGAGCCAGCTATGTTGCTCTTAGCTCAAGCAACCTCTGAGCCTCCTGGGCTTCAGACTGGCCTGCATCACAGTGGGATACTCTTCCAATTTACCTTTAATCTCACCTAGGTTGTAGAGGGCCAGGCTTCTGCAGAGAGGTCAATGCACAAGAGAAGCTGCCTTGTGGCTGTCAGGAATTACCATTTCTAGCCTGTAAAGGATTAGCACTGAGCTCTTCAGGAGTGAACATGGGCAGGAAACTCATGGTTCTCTGTTCCCTTCCTAGATAACCGAGTTGGGGGCAGGAATAAAAAGGAAGTCTCATGAACTCAACTCCTGAAAGCTGCACATCAATCAAGCATTTATTAATCACTTATTGTATACTAGGTACTCTAGGGTATTCTTGGGTTACAAAGACAAAAATAAACCACTAATTATCCATAAAGAGTTCATATTCTTTTGGGGAAATTCATTGATCACACACAGAAATGGGGAAATCAGGAAAGATGTCTTCAAGGACATAGCTATTGAGCTTGAGCTAAAAGGAAGCCACAATTTCAAGGAGAAATTAGGGGAGGAAGGAGAACATCCCAATCTCTACAAAAGCATGGAGATGGGAATTTAAATGTTAGATACAAGATGCTTTATGTGAAGCATTGAGTAAGTCATGAGGAATCATGGATACTTAGGCTGGGGCTGGATGAGTATAAAATAGTCTGTAACAATTTTTTTTAAAGTCTATAAAGAAGTATTACAAGGCATTTACCACCAATTGTCACCTTTTCTGTTTATACAGCCTAAGACTAAGGAAGGCCTAGTATCTATCAAAGAAAAGGTTGTGCTAGGCAAAGCTTTCACAGAGTTTTTGATCTTGGAATTCCTTTACACTCTTAAAAATGTTAAAGATCCACCCCAAGACCTTTAGTTTACATAGCTTTCTCAATCAGGATTTACCATCCTAGAAATTAAATGTTTTAGTATTTATTATTATAGAAATAGATCCAAAGAAATCCACAGACACAGAGTGAGAACTGCAGGATTAGATAAACATTGACGCTCTATCTAGGTTTCATCCCAAGCCAATGTAAAAGTCCTTTTTTTGGCAGAGAAAGGAGTTTAGAACTGGACCCTTAGCATGGCATTGGCTGAATTCCCAAGAGATTGGGCAAACACTAATTGGCACTTTTTCTTCAGGATGTCCCTTCCAGCTGCAATATTCTATGATCCAAACCATTTACAGATAAGACCTTAACAGAGCCAGGAAGAGTGTTTTTTTGTTTGTTTGTTTGTTTGTTTTTCTCATTTCACAAATGAGGAAACACTAGTCAAGACTGATGAGGCTTAGATTTGGGACCAAAATGAAATTAGGGTTTCTGGTGGTCAAGGAGTTTAAATGAGATCTAGTGGCAGGTTCAGGGGGGTTCAGGGAATCAAATGGAGGGGTTTGTCTCTCCTGCAATCTCTTAGATTTGACACAAGGGTAGGGAGTTTTTGAACTCCCTTCTGGCAGCCCAAACGCTCTCTATAGAGGAATTTACAAACCCGAAAACTTAGATTGATAAAAGAGTTTTATTATGGGGATTGAAAGTAAGGTTAAAGTCTGGTTAGGGAAATAGATGAGAGTAAAGAGAGGATGGCGCTGGAAAGAGTATTTCAGTGGACAGCAGCTCCTCGGGATGCCAACCATGGTATAGCTGGCATGTTTGGAACCCCTGCAAAGAGAGGATTTTAGTTTGACTCTTTTTATTATGAGAGATTTAGCTAAAGGGGACACGTGGGTGGAGTCCCAAAGTTGGCTTCTGGCTGGGTTTCAGCTAGGGCTAGAATTTGAATTGAATTCAATGAGTTTCAGGACTGAGCTGACCCCACCCAGATAACAAGTTGAAACTGGGTGTCCTTTGGTGAGGGGTCTTTCACTGAGGAAGAGTTGAAGGAAATTTTCTCCTTTAAGGATTTTCAGAGTTTTGGGGTTCCCTCTTCAAGATCAGAGATCAGAGAGGGGACAAGCCCAAAGTCACACAGAGCTGGGACCCCACATCTGGCCTCCCACCCAGCTTCCTCTGCCTATTATCCATTGTTAGCTTAGAATGTCTGTAAGTTGTCACAGGCATAATAATTTATATCCCAAATTGAATTTAAATATTCATATAATCTTAACAGAAGAATTGATATTCTATGAACTTAGTAATTAACTGAGAAAATGGTTTCAGTGGGTCCCTCAATTTAGAAAAGGTAAAGAATCAGTTTCTGGCCACTCTTCCAAAGTCATAGGAAGTTGGGATGTTTGAAGACTTTCCTCTCATTTGTCAGGAAAAGCCCAGAAGGGAACTTAACTTCTCCAAGGTCCCTCAATGAATCAGTGTCAGCATGCAAGTTATATTCCAACTCTCTTGACTCCATGTTGAGTATTACATGTATCATACTGCTCAGCTTTTAATAGATTTGAAAAATCTATTAGCAAAACTCATTAATAAGTTCCATATGGAGAAAAGACAAGAATAAAAATTAAGAGAAGAGAGACACTTGTGAGCTGGATTCCAATATTAAACTAATTGTGAGCAAACTTATTCAAGTATGGAATTCCTTGCTGAATGGATAAAAGACTGGTCCCTCATCTCTGGGTCAAGGGGCCTCAGGCTTATAGGAAAATGTTGCTTAAACTAAATTAAGGGAAGTGTTATTTTCACACTGGACTCCATCCCCCGGTTCATGAGACCCTAGACTTTCCGAGAAGTGTGTGTCTAACAAAGTCACAACATTGCAAAACATGCTGACACTCTCATCCAGACACTTCCCCATTGTAAACGAGAAAATGTGTAACCCCAAGGCTGTACCCAGATGTGGCAAACAGGCTTAAAAGTGTACTTCACTAAAGGATCGGGGCTGATCTCTACCAGCCTGTCTAGTGGGATCAGTCGCTGGCCCGCTCATTTATTAGATTTAATAATCTGGTCAGAGCTGTCTATCTTGTGTCTGTCCATTTCATTGGAGGTTCCACAGAGATAAGCCTTTGGCTCATTCTGACAGCCAGTTCCTCTCCCTGGAGGGCAAAAGAGGTTATGGATGGGGGTGGCCACCGAGAAATGTTCCTCAGCCCCAGTTTCCAGAAATCTCTTTCTGCCAACCAGGCAATTGAGACCCAAATTTTTGAATTCGGTTCAAAATTGGCACAGAGAATCCTGAAATCCAGTTCTGGTTAATAAGAGGGGCCCCTGCAGCTGCCTGACTATCCTGCAGCCACCTGGTCTGGTGAGTACTCCTGAAACAAGTGGCTAAGTTGGAGGCAACATCAAAGCCCTTGTTGATCTCCACAGGACGCTGTGTGATGGTACGGTCTAATCTGGTTCCCTGGTAATATGTGTAACGTGTTCTGTCTGTGTGTGATTAGTCTGTCTGTTCTGTTGGTTGTGGTTCTTGCCCTGTGTGTCCTGTAGGATTGATTGTCTGTTGGTTGAAGAGCCCTGTTAAAGATTTAAGAAAAGGTGAAAATAGAGCTCTGCATGTATCTCTGTGTGTGTTTGTTTGCTTTGCATTTTGTTCTGTGTTAAAAATTAGCAAGCTTGTAAGAGATAAGAATTCAGCCTCTGTGTTGCAGGCTTAGAAAATATCAGGCTGAATTGTTTGAAGTGAAGTAATTCTTTCAAGAGTGGCTCAGGCAAGGAAAGAAGTTTGAAAAAAAAAAAAAAACTTTCTCTGTCTCTGGTTAACTGCAGTAGTCTTGTGGGGAAAAGGGAAGACAAGGGAGAGAAAGGAAGAAATAAAAACATAGATTGAAAGGGATTTGAAAGTTTGGAAAGTTAGAAAATAAAAAAACTATCGAAGAGCAGTGTGCTAACATTTAAAGAAAAGAAATTTGAAAGGAATATCTAGGCATTATCTGTGAAGACAGAGAAATGCACTAAACGGGCTTGGAAGTTTAGAGAAGCTCCCTTTGGATTCTGGGAGGGAAAAATGTTCAAGGTGAAACAAAACTTCTCTGGGTGGGGGGGGGTCCTGGAAAAAGCCCCTAGTCTGTTTTGCTGATTTAAAAGCTTTGGTAAGTTTTAAGAACAATGATTAGGAAATTTGGGAATTGGTTATTTGAAAATTTGCTTGTGATCTTAAACTTTTTAACCTGTTGTACTAATTTGTAAGTAAATGGAACTTGGCCATTTTAAACTTACAGGAAAGTTTTTTTTTTTCCTTAAAACAGTTTTCAGAGCCTGCTAGAGTAGAGGGTAATAAAACATTATCTGATTGAAACTCAGGAAGGGAAAAAAAAAAAAGAGGAATTTTGGTTTGATTCAGTTTATTTCTTTATCTTAAAAGTTTTGAAAAGAACTGGAAAGAACGCAGGTGATTTATGAAGGATTGATTTGTAGGAACAATTAAAGGTTTGCATGATATTAGGAAGTAAGAGAAAGGTTTTGGCAGCAAAAAGAAGAAGTGGGGAAGAGAGCAACTCACCCACCCCCCACTGCTTCCTGCTACTTTAGAAAGTAGTTTACTGGTTTGGTTTGGTTTTTCCTGTCTGTGATATTGGCTAAGGGAAGAATAATATACTTAAGAAAGAGCAGATCCATTTCTGTGTGCTCAAGAGTATAGTCATTTAAACAGAAGGAATATGGCTCATCTTAAAAAAAAAAAAAAAAAAAAAAAGGAAAAAAAGAGCAACAATAAGCCAACAACAGGAAAAGAGAGCATGAAACATCAACTGTGCACCTAAGTGACTTGTCAGTTACTCTATGGTGACAACCAGCATGAAGTAATGGAAAGAACAGTCACTTGGAAGCTAGGAGACCAAGACTTTAAATGCTAGCTACATGACCTTAGCTAAATTGTTTATGCCCCTGAACCTCGTTTTCCTCCTCTGTAAAATGGGAATTAAATCAGAGGATCTCTAAGTTTGCTGCTAACTCTGGACATTCTATGAATTGATGTATTATGTATCCTAATTTTAAACCTTTATGGCCTAAAGGGTAGACTACTGGGTGTGGAGTTAGCATGACTTAAGTTCAAGTCTGACACAGTAGCTAAGTGATCTTAGTCAAGTAATTTAATCTCTTATATGTTAGAGGAAATCTCCAGGATTTCTCTACTAAATCATCTTGGTGAAAGGTTTTTCCACATGGGCCACATTCCATATCTTGACACCATAATACTATAGGATTCAGGCATGACACATATACAGATAATCTTAAAACAATATTAAACTAAATTCACCAGCAGATTTGGGAAGGTCATAGGTATCATTGAAATTGGACTTTAACTATAGGATGTTAAGAATTTTGTAGATAAAGTAAAGTGGAGTAGAGAAAGTATTCTGAGGTTGGGGAACATAAAAGAGTGAAGTCAAGAAAGTGTGGGATTTTTATTAGTGATGTTCAGCTGTCAACTCTGACAAAAGTTCCAAGTATAGGACTTCTCCTATACTTGTGTAGGCAGACTATGAGATAAGAGTAGAAAGGTAGGGTGGTAGTAGGTAGAAAAATGCCTTAAAAGCCAAGAAAAGGAGTTTGAGCTCCACTGATGATTATTGACCAGAGACATAAGACCACATCTACAAATAATTACATGAATAATAGGTCTAATCCTGGGCCGTTTTGTAATACAACTTCTACTAGGGAGCCCACTGATTTTTCTAAATGGGTGATGAGACTCTCTAGAGTCCTAATGTCTGCATCCACTTGGGAGCTAAGAAGGCAAATGTAGGGCCGGAGAAACTGAGGCAAAATAGAGTTAGAGAGCTCCCAACATTCTATTAATTAGAGAGTTTGATTGACTGAGTCTCTGAATGACTGGTGATACAGAGCTGCCTATTACTAGGATAGTGTGATGGTTTTGTAATTCTAAATTCTAGAATATAGAAATAAATGTTGGCATTGGCAAAAGTTAAAAAAAAAAAAAACTGAATGTTGATGTAGGAGAATTGAAGGAAGGCTTTGAGGGTTCCAGTCTGTATGATTGAAAGAACACTGAGGGGAAAAATAAGGAAAAGCTAATAAGATTTAGTAACCAGTATGATGGCAGAAGTGAAATTTTAAAAGGTAATTAATCTTAACTGAGATTTCTGATATGGAAAACTGAGTGGAGTATCATTGACATAAATCATGAAAACAAAAGAGAAAAATTGGGGGACAGGGAAAAGGCAAGTGTATTCACACCTTTTAACATTGTGATGTTTTTTCTTCCTATATATTGAGATAATCTATATGGCTTTCATTTTTTTAATATTCGTGTAATATTTCAACATATTAAGATGGGATTTGGGTCAATTCCATTTTTTTTAACTAACATAAAAGTTAAGAATATTTTTATACAAATAACTTTACTTTTCCTTTTTGTGTTAAGTCCTTGGAATAAATATATAATGAGACATGAAATTACTGAATCATAGGACATGGATGTGTGTAGTTCTATATTGTAGCCAGGTGATAGAGTAGATAGAGCCCAGGGCCTGGAGTCAGGAAGCCATGAATAAAAGTCTGCTTTCAGATTTACCTTACTGAGAAGCTTTGTCCCCTCATACCTGATGGACTGAACTTTGGGAATGGTTGATGATTGACTATTAGACTTTGACTGGGTCATCAGTTACTGTGTGTTTACAATCTGGGATTTGTTAAATCTGTGTAACTAATGATGTTATGTTTGAGGGATTTTTAGAAAACACTACTGTACTAGTCTGTTATGTATAGGGATTTTGATTCACTCTTGGGATTTTTATGTGAAATGGTCATTTGGTAATTCCTTTCCATAAAAAAAAAAAAAAAAAAAAAAAAAAAAAGGGAGAATGAAATAGAACATTGGGGAAACTGGTATATTTTTGCCTTAGGCACTTCTACCCCACCCCCTAAATTACTAGTTCAGATGCTTTAGTTTTGGAACCCCTTATTCTGTCAGAATTGCCCTGGCGGACTCAGTTCTTGGGATTATTTTTTTTTTTTTTAAGAAACAACCAGAAACCAGACACCTGTCTTAGAACTGGCAGTCTCTCTGATCTGTTTTTCCAGTCCTGTAACCCTAGTTCTTTAGTATTTCAGTGATCTCAGAGGAACTTTTAGTTAGATATCAGGCCTCTAAAAGTTTGGGGTTTGCCTGCCTTGATGGTCTAACTGTGCATAATCTGCTCTGCAATCTGATTCTTTCTGCAGCTTTCTCTGTTCCTCTCAGCGGGGACAGGTGAAGCTACGGGTTGCCCCTCTGAATGGACCTTGAGCCCTGCTGCTCTGTAAGCAGAGACTGAGTTAAGTGCACAAATGACTGCAGAACACCTAACTCACAGTGAACTGTCCATCTCAAACTGGATTCTCTGGCTGAGATGGTGGCCCAACTGCAGAGGACCTGACAGGCTTGCAACAAGAGAGCCTTTGTACAGCTATTAACTCTGGGGTTATCAGGGACAGACTTGTCCTTGCATTTTTTTCTTTTTTAGTTTTATTTTGGTTTATTCAGGAGAAAAAGAGTGTGTGGAATGTTGTGCCACAGTCCTCTTTAATTATCCTGACTCAGTTTCCCTAATTGGTTCTGCCTCAGTTTCCCTAAATTGAGCTGACTCAGTTTCCTTAACTGTTATACTTTGAGAATTGTCCTGCCTCAGTTTCCCTGAATTGTTCTGCCTCAGTCTCCTTAACTGTTCTGCCTCATTCCCCTTAGATGCAAACCTCCCCTCTGGTTCCTTGAAGACTGAGGTTCCACTTGCTCTAAGATGTGAGATTCCAGATAAGGAGGAGTTCAGACTTCCTGGCTTCTATCAGAATGTGTCAGAACCAGATTGATAGTCTGTTCCCACTCTCAATGTTCTGACCCTGCCCCTGCCTTGGTCTACCCCTATAGCTGAGCCATGTGTGTATACATGTCATTGAGAACTCAGATTCATCACTGGGTACTTTGAGATGAGAGTCCTGTCCAGTCAATCAAACTCTCTAATTAATAGAATGTTGGGAGCTCTCTAACTCTATCTTGCCTCAGTTTCTCCGGCCCTACATTTGCCTTCTTAGCTCCTAAGTGGATGAAGACATTAGGACTCTAGAGAGTCTCATCACCCATTTAGAAAAATCAGTGGTCCCTAGTAGAAGTTGTATTACAAAACGGCCCAGGATTAGACCTATTATTCATGAAGCAGGGAGGTTTGTGTATGGCCCTAGGAGAATCTTGTTGTTTCTATGGAAATCGCTCAGGTGTAATTAGGGAGTCTCTGGCTTCCCTGTGAAAGGGGTTAGATGACCGTGAAGCTGTTCTCAAGGCTTCACTGCCTTGGTACCAATCGCTCCATAGCTGGTCCCCTTGGCTGACCACTCTCCTCTTGGGAACTGTGGGGCTTGTCCTTCTGTTCCTGCTCCTTCTCCTCATAGCCCCCTGGGTTATTAAGTGCCTTGTCACCTATGTCCAGGACTGTATACAGGCCTTCAAGTTATTTATCCTGCAGATGACCTGTTCCCCTGTGGCCTTGGATGAGTCACAAGTCTGACCACAGAAATGGGGGAGTGAAATGGACAAAAGACTAGTCCCCTCATCTCTGGGTCAAGGGGCCTCAGGCTTATAGGAAAATGTTGCTTAAACTAAATTAAGGGAAGTGATATGTTCAGACTGGACCCCATCCCCCGGTTCATGAGACCCTAGACTTTCCGAGAAGTAGGTGTCTAACAGAGTCACAACATTGCAAAACATGGCAACACTCTTGTCCAGACACTTCCCCATTATAAACGAGAAACTGTGTAACCCCAAGGCTGTACCCGGATGTGGCAAACGGGCTTAAAAGTGTACCTCACTAAAGGTTCAGGGCTGATCTCTACCAGACTGTCTAGTGGGGTCAGTCACTGGCCAGCTAATAAATGATGCTTTAAATTTAATAATTTGGTCAGAGCTGTCTATCTCATGTCTGTCCATTTCATTACTAAACATCCTAAATCCTTGCTGTCTTAGAGAGCGGGGTAAGGGAGGGAGGAAGAAAAAAGTGGAGCTCAAAAACTTACAAAATAAATGTTAAAACTATCTTTCCATGTAATTGGAAAAAAATAAACATTTTATTTTTCCATCATCAAGCATTTATTTTTCTCCTCCCTCCCTTCACCCTCACTGGGAAGAGAAGAAGGGCAGGGAGGGAGAGAGGGGAGGAACAAAGGAAGGCTGGAAGGAAGCTCATGAAATCACAACCAATCACTTTCAACTGACAGAACTGTGTTTTAAAAAAAGAAATCATGGGGATCATGTAATAAATAGGATTTTCCCAATTGGCTGCAAAACTTATGTTTAAGTTCAACCTGGAGGCCAGAATCTGGAGTTTCACACTGGAGTCTCAGGAATGTGATTTCTTTGTTCAAGAACAGAGTGGAGTTATAGCATACACACACACACACACACACACACACACACACACACACACACATGCACACATACTCACACACATACACATACACACACATGTATTCACATGGATACACATACACGTGCCAAACTATACTCTCTCTATAAGTGTGTATGTGTGTATATAATACACACACACACACACACCCCTATAACAAACTATATTATTGTGTGTGTGTCTGTATATAAACAAGAGGATATCTTTGTATAAAGAATGGATACTTACATATATGTGGAAAAGGTGAAGAACTTACAGATAAAGCACATATTGATCCAAGAGCTAAATTAGTTGAAGCCTTAAAGGCCTCAGTTTCCACTTCTCCAGAATCAGGTGATTTTAGATAAGGCCTGGACTACATTCCATTGTCCAAAGAAGGATACCTGGTGAGGAAGCTATACATTGCTTTATGTCCTGCATCCCACTGACCAAATAGGGGAATAGAGACTTAAGTGACCAATCACAACATATAGAGGGTGGGATTTTGGGGGTTCTTTGTCTGAAATGTATAAAAACGGTGAACATGTTCAAGGGAGTGGCTCTCTTGCTGTGAACTTCAGCTCCTAGACTAGAAGAGATGTCTTTAATCCTGTATACTTATGCAAAAGGTTAATGAGCTTCTGCTCAAAAACGCTAGCTGGGTGATTTGGAGCAACTCTCAAGTGCTCTGGACCACAATTTCCTCATGTAGAGAACAAGGAAACTCATGCTTGAAGTCCCGACATAACTCCCAGGGAATGTTATAAAGCCAAAATGAGATAGCGGATACAAAGTACTCACTTATTAATAATCAGAAAGTACTTTGTAACTATAAGTTCTTACTGCGGCTATAAAGGAGAGTGCTACAAATCAGATGTTGTACAAGGTAGAACATTGTATTTGAATTCTATTCAATTTCTCGTCTGCTGGTCTTTCCTAGAACTGAACAGGTGAAGCTTATATACCAACAGCTAACATAACTGCTATCAATTGGAATAATAAAAATAAATGAATGAATGAAAAAAAAAGTAAAGAAACAAAAAAAAATTTTGAACCTCATGGCTCAATAACATAAAAAGTTAGTGAGAGCCTGGTGATTCAGAATTTGTAAAAAATAGGATTAGGATTTAGCTGGTTGTTTGGCCTTCTCCAAGAGCACCACAACATCAGGGAGATGAGCCAAGACATGCAAGTGAATTTGATGTAAGTCAAGGCAGACTCTGCAAGGTCCAGTCTCATTTTCTCTTCCAGAGCTACTGAGTTCAGTGGCAAAATATAGAGCAGGACAAATGGATTTGGACATGGAGGCAATGGAGACCTTGGCCTCTTTAAGCTACAGTTTTTCCCAGTTCTCAGTCTGAGTGAGGCAATGCCATTCAGTGATTAAAGCAAGGTAAGAAGTGAGGCAAAGAATGAATTCCTTTATCTGATCAAAAAGAAAACAAAACAATGACAAAAACAAAAACACAGTTTTTGAGCTTATCTAAACATGTTTCTTAATGATCTCCTCAACTTCTCTCTATCCTGGAACAAAGAAATATCATCCCTTGAGACCAAAGGGGATTCTGGACTAGAGGTTCAACTAACAAATAAATTTTCTGGCCAATTGGGGAGATCCTACTTATTACATGAGCCTCAAGATTTCTTTTCTTCAAAGACAGTTCTTACTTGGTGACAACTGATTTCATGAACCTCCCTGCAGCCCTCCTTTCTTCCCTACTCCCCCTCCTTCTCTGCCCTTCTCTTCCCAGTTAGGGTAAGAGGGAAGGGGAGAAAGACAATAAGTGTTTGATGACCAAAATTTTGCTTTTACTTAATAATTTTTTTCCAGTTACATGTAAATATAGTTTTTCACATTTATTTTTTGTAAGGTTTTGAGTTTCAATTTTTCCTTCTCTCCTTTACTTCCCTCTCTCTTGACAGCTGGACCAAGAAGGCCTGAGGAGCTGCTCTCCAGGTCAGGGAGGCGAAAGCAGGGATGTGAAAGTTGTGGTTAAAAAGGCTTCTAGGAGTTACCTTGAAGTAAATGCTCAGTTTGTGGGAGAAAGACTAGATTTGGAATACTTTATCAGTTGTTTTTTTTTAAACTGAGGCAATTGGGGTTAACGGACTTAGCCAGGATCACACAGCTAGGAAGTATTAAGTGTCTGAGGCCTGATCTGAACTCAGGTCCTCTTGACTTCAAAGTTGTGCTCTATGCATTGAACCACCTAGCCCCCTCTAGCAGATATTTCTTGGCAGCAGTGTCCAGGGCTCTTCCTGCTCACCACTCCTACTTTAGCCAGACTCACCTGTCATATCCTAAATGGGTAATACCACGTGCTAGATGGCAAAACCTACAGGACACCATAGGATTGTCAAGATCAGGTCACCCCGAGGTTCTGCAATCCAGGCAGGTGGTCCTGCTCCCAAACTCCTAAACCTCTCCAGGCAGAGAAGCCACTTGTCTTGGTCTGCTTCATAGAGCAGTAGCTTATGTAAAGGAAACAGCCAGTGCCCCCTATCATTATTTCTATCCCCATTCTCCTCACACTCCCAAAGTAATCCTTAGAAGAAAAATTACCCCTGTGAAAAAAGCAAACATTTAACTACAACTAATGGTCTTAGTAGCAGGTTTTACGGTCTCTATCATTGTAGACCCTTACAGGGGATCCATTAGATTTAGAAGAAACTCAAGTTTCACTCTGTATCCAGGGGCATAATCAGCAACATGAGTCCAGGCCCTGGGTGTGATTGGAGGAAAGGGTTCAAGCATCCTAGGGGAGTGACAGGGTGGGGCTCTTGGGACCAGGAAGACCCTCCCAGACTGGGCTGTCCAGAAATAGGAAGTCTGAGCTGGGATCACTCTGCTTTCCCTCCTCCACTGTCTTCTCTGCTGAGGAAACTGTTGGGAGTTTTGGTCTGTCCCCCTTTTTTCAGAGCTCTTTAGGTCGTTCCCTGTTTTTTCCTACCAGTCCCTCCAGGCTCTCTTCACCTTGGGAGCTCAGATCTCTCTGCATTTGCTCCTAGGAGCTCGGGTCTCCCCTTTTTGCCCTTGGGAGCTCAGCTCTCTCCTCTTTTCCCCTTGGTACATGAGATCTCTCTCCCTTTCCCCTGGCAAACTCAGGACTCTCCTCTTTTTTTCCCCTTGCACCTGAGATCTCTCGGCATAAACCTGTGCTTGCAGCTGCAGGTAGGTCTGAGCCAGCATGCTCCATATTTCTGGACTTACACTGCCTTTGGGTCTCCTCTTTTGACCTTGGGGTACATGACCTCCAGGTCTACCAGGAGCAAATCTTTCTACCAAGGCTGCCTGTAGGATGAGCACTCCAAGCCTTACCTTTTTCCAAACTCCGAATCACTTCCCAAACTTGCCCAGATTTCCCATTGGGTCACACTTTCCCAGACTTCAGACTGTCCATAATTTCAGCCTTCTGATCAGGACACAGCTATCCCATCTCCCCATCCCATCTCTTCATTAGAAAATCTGCTGTCCTGCCTTACTCCAAGTCTGAGCTCTACCACAAGGTTCCAGCATTCCTCCCCAACTCCTTGGTAATCTCAGTGCAGTCTTCCTACTTTCCTAAACTCAGATGTCCTGTTCTCCAAACTTCCTGCTTCCCTGGCCCCTCTTCCCTCTGAGCCCTCAGAGTTGAATGCTAGACTGAATTTTGTCTCCCAGGTCTACCTTGGTCATTTCCCGGGGTTCCATTCCTGAACCCTCCCCATTGTCCACCTCCCCAGTTTTCCTCCCTCTTCCCCAAAGCAGCCGTCTATTGTCCAGAACAATGTGTGTGTTATTTGGGTGGAGGGGAGGCAGGAAGGTAGAGGAACACTGGGGGAAAAGAGCTCTGACTCAGGAGTCATGGAGGCTGACAGGTCTCTCATCTGGGATCCCAAACCTAGTACCTCTATGTTCTCAGTAGAACGATGGAGAGAGGAGGGAGAAAAGAAATAAAAAGGAGAGCAGTTTTCAGACAACCTCCCTTTCCAATCCTGACCCTCTTGGCACTGTTCTTTATTATACAGTCTCTCCACCAGGGCCAGGGCCTTTGTAATTCCTGGAGGACCTCACAGTCCACCAGGAATCCCTGTAGGCTTGCCTCCTGAAGAGAAAAGGAGGGGAAAGTCCTCTCCTCCTCTGGGATGCTTCTCCCTCTCCAGCTTCTTCTGGCCATCTAGGACTGGCCCAAGAATTGGGTCAAAGGGAAACAGAAAAACTGGGGTGAAATTAGAACAATTTTACTGTCGGGGCCCCAAACAGCATTCTCCCAGGCCATGAAATCAAAGGCAGGCAGCCTGGAACCAGGATGAGGGAAGCTGGGCTTTTCTATGCAGAGATAAAGAAGGGAGGGACTCCGCTGGGGCCTTCTGGCTTTCTCTGGGTTTTCAGAGAGACTTAAAATTAAAGCCCCCCCCATGGTTAGCTGTAACCTTTGTTAGGAAGAGCTTTGGCTGTTGTCACTTTTCCGGGCTCCTCAAAGGTGGGAGCAGCAGGACTGAGAGAAAGACCAGGGACCAAAGGGATGACTTGAGAAAAATGAGTCACTCTGGATGTTTGCTACCTCCACAGGGAGCCTGGAGCCAGAGGGAATGGACCCTGGGAGCCTCAGACCTCCTCAGGTGAGTGCAATCCATCCTCAGAAGTGACCAATAGCAGCAGTCACAGCCATTTTCCTAGACATGGAAGATGGGCTGTGGAGCTGTCACAGTCTGATGTATGGGTCGTTTCTGTACGAAAACAAGGGAACCCAGTAGTAACACTGCCTTGCCCAACTGCATCCTTGGACCCTTGGCATCTTGGGACCCGACAGACAGGTACACACAAACTCAATCACACAGAGACATAGTTATACTCACATAGTTATACACACACGCACATCTCCCACTTCACCACTTTTTTCTAATGTTCCTCCTCATTACAAGGGACTGACAAGGTCCGCCATTTCATCATGAATCTCCATTCCAGAGGGAGCTCTCCTTGGGCCTGCCCAGTACCCCTCCCCAAGCAAAGTCTCTCCCCCCTCCTCTTGGTTTCCTCTGCCATGTTCTCCTGAAGCTCCTTCAAGCAGAGTTTGTTCTGTTCAGGTCAGGAGCCCAGCCTGGAAGCTTCCCCAGCCCTTCTCCTGATCATCAGAGCAGAAACTATCCCTTTGGGCTGCTCCTGTTCTCTAGCCTCAGGTCTCCCTGAAAACCCTTTGACCATTCCTTGGCTCCTGCCAATAAGCACTGAAAAGGGCCTTGGGTCCAAACTCAGCAGTCCTAGTACCCAGAGCTCTGGGCCATTCTGCTGCTCTGGTGCTTGTAAGACCCACGCTGGCACAGGGACCAATCTCTCCTGCCTAAAAAGAGGCTTCTGGGATTCTAGCCCTTACCTCTTTCATTCCTGGGTCCCAAAGTATTATACCAACTGTTTCTTTTGCTGGTTTAACTTAAGCTTTCCCTATGCTGGGAAGTGGCAGAGATCCTGAGAACAACTGGGAGAGAAAGAAGGATGAAGAGTCCCATTAGTTTATTATGGCACTGCAGGTTCTTGGATATTATGATTTCTCTAGGTTGCAGCAGGGTCTGGGTTGACCTGGAAGAATATAATGGATAGAACTGACTCCAGTTAATTCACTGGAAAGTAAACTGCATTTCTCCCTTCATCTGCCTGTGTCCTGGGAATTCTTCCTTCCTTTGACTAAATGACTGAGGCTCAGTTGTCCTTTGTTTTTAGAGAAGTCAAGTCTCAGACCCTCCTTGCCAGAGACATTTCCTAGCCCTCCTTTCTCTCCACCCTCTTCCCCTCTTTCAAGTCTATGCCTAAGATCATCCAGACATAACAAAATCCCTCCCCGCTTTACTCTGCTTTGATTTCCACTGTGAGCCCTAATAGGAATCAGAAGGAACACATATCCTCTCACTATTGTTGTATATAACTGGTTCTTCCTTTTATTTTGAGTCCCTGAAAGTAGTTCATTATGGATTATATTTTGTATTCTCCTCACAGATCTCAACTTAGAAAGTTTTCTATATTTGTGGTCTTTTCCTTAGGAATGCTGGGAAGGACTTTCATTAAAGTTGCTTTTCCCCTGAAAGCATTCCATTTGATTTTGCTTCTTAATTTGCTCTTGTCCATAAGGTCAGGTCCTTTGCCTTCTGTCATATTCCGTTCCAAGTTCTCTGCTCCTTAATGAAAGCTGCTGCCATATTGTGTCTGGTCCTAATGGTGGCTCCTTGGTACTTGAATTGTACTAGATTTTCTTTCTGGAGGCTTGCAGGATTTTTCTCATTGACTTGGCAGCTCTGCATTTTGGTAATGGTTTTCTGGGAATTTTCCTTTGGACATCTCTTTCAGGAAGCTGGTGTTGTTTGAGATAGATGCAGAAAGAAATCTGAGAATTTTTCTCTTGGCCATCAGGAGCTCTATTCACATGAAAGCATACAGACTAGTCATGGGAGAGGCTACCAGGGCTGTCAAAGGAGGGTGCCCATTTGACCTTTGCTATTTGTTATTTCTGTGACTGGATTTTATGCTCTCTTTTACATTCGATCATACTAGCTAAGGGTTTCTCACTTTTTTAATCATTTCAAAGAAGCCATTTTTATGTTGGTCATTTTTTTTTATATCCAATTTATCTCTTCATCTATTTCCCCTCTAATTTTAATATGTCATTATTTGTACTTATTTTCAATTTTTCATTTATTTTTTCTAATTTTTTTCAATGCATATTCAGGTGAACATCTTTTTTTATATTCTTAATGTGTGAAGGTATGACTATTCTTTCCCCCATCCCTCACGTCCAAGGCCGGCTTCAGCTGCACCCTAGAAATGTTGGGATATGGTTTAATTAATCATTTTCATTTTCCTTTACAAATTTATCATTTCTAAGATCTGTTCTCTGACTCAAGGAAATCTCCTTTTAGCTTTGTATTTTTTGTTGGTCATCTTTGAACCAATTTTCTTTCTTATTTCTTTAGGTAATAAGAGAGTATAATGATTATTTCTGCCTTTTTTCATGTAGGTAGAGGATCTGTGTCTTTCAATGGTTACATTTTGTAAAATACCATGTGTTGAAAAGAAATATGCATATTCCCCTGTTGTCCCATTTAGAAGATGCCATAAGTCTTTTATTTCAAGTTTCTCTAGACATTTGTTCATCCCTTCTACTTTATCTCATTCTGCATTTCTTCTTCCCCCTTTTCCTTAGTTCTCTTGTAGATTCTCCTCCCACTCTTGTGCTTCAATTGATCCTATTCATGAGTTTTCCACTTTTGTCCATTTTTGTTCCCCTTTCTAATAAGTATTTCTCTCCCTTTATTCATTGTCCACCTTCCTTGGCTGTTTTCCCTAGATTCTCCTTCTCTGTCCAATAGCTCCTCTGCTCACAGGGTCTTTTTTCCTTGACACTTCATGCAGTTAAATGCTCCAAAGTACCCATTTGGGGCTGTATTGTAGAAGCTTTCTACCACTGCTTGTAGACCAACCGCACAGATGCCTTCTTTTCTAAACTCTGTTATCTAGAAGTGAAATCATAGAATAAAGGAAAGAAACTGTGAAATGCTCCTTACACAAAAACCAAAACAAGCAATTCCTAGGTCAATGTAAACCTGTAAAATTCACAAAGGCCATTCTCTTTGGTAAAAGGTGGTTTCTTTAGAAAAAAGAGGTTATAGATAAAAGGAAGAGCTAAAATAAACACAGAGAATGGGAAATAGGAAACGGGGTTTAGAGAGTAATAGGGTTAGCAAGGAAGAGTTCATTAAGGGAATATGCGCTGTGACCCTAAGATCCCGTTACTTATGAGTTGCATAATAAGTCACTTCTCAGCTTTATTTCAACAATCCAAAATTCAATCAGTCTCTTAATAACCATAGGTTCAAGAATTGACTCTGACTCTCAGAAGGCCCATGATGTTTGGGCAAATTCTTTCCCTGTGTTTCAGTTGGAGGGGGTTGGACTCTTTCCTTCTGAAGGATCTTTAAGCACCACATCTTCTGACTTTTGATGCTGCAGGAGGTTGTGACATTCAAGGATGTGGCTGTGGACTTCACTCAGGAGGAGTGGGGGCTCTTGGATCCCTCTCAGAAGGAGCTGTTCAAGGAGGTCATGGTGGAGAATGCCTGGAACCTGCTCTCCTTGGGTAAGGGCACCTCCCTGATAATTGCAAGTCTACAATCAAAGGAAATATCTTCATTGCCCAGTATGAAGGCTTTGAGGTGGGGGAAGAGAAGGCAAAGAGCTGGTCTTGTATTGTGTAACAGGACCCGGGGATGTCCTTTGTTGTTCCTAAAGCTCCCTCTTACTCATTCCCAGATAAAGGATTAAATCAGGGGAAGCATCTCAAACATGGAACTAATCTTAGAGGTTAGCCTCTACCTGGACATGAATTTTGTCTGCTAAAGCTCTGAAAACTGCTCAGCTTTTCCTTTTCCTTTCAACTCCTTCCTTTTTCACATGGGTCCTGTATTTGGAATATTATTCTTTTTTAGCAAGTGTCAGTTTGTAGCCAAAGCACCTGGCTGTCCCTCATATGGGAAGTTTTACCTTAATCCTCCTTTGGATTGCCTTCATATTCCAGCACAAGGGGTGGGAAAGGAATGAAAGAGTATAAGCATATATTTCTACCTGCTGTTTGCCAGAGGCTATGCCATATGCTTTCTTTACAAACCATAACAATACTGTTTAAGAACAACTTCCAGCAAATAAGTTATTTTGATAATTCTAAGTACCTAACATATCAAGAAAAACGCTGTTTGTATCCAGAGGGAGAAACTCATAAATAGAAACATGGATAGCCTAATTTTACATTTCTATCAATTGCAGCCATCTCTAGGCTGGGCACACACAAATGGAAGGAAAAATTTTACTTGATAATTTCCTTTTCTATTTGAAAGGAATAGCAAGTTGTGTGTTGTAGATTTACAGTTTGATTTGCAATCATCTATTTATTATACTATGATACTGAAATGCTTGTTTCTAAGTTAAAAATACAACAAAATATTATGTCACTTTAACCTCATCTTAACATTTCAAGTCAGGTAATATTATTATCCCCATTTCAAAGTTGAGGAAACAGGAAAACAAACAGAATTTAATTGACTTGCCCAGAGATACACCGTTAGTAATCCAGGTTTGGGATCAGAAGTTTTTTTCCAGAAGGGAGCTTGACAGGACAGGACATGGAAGGAAGGGCCTTTGTCTCATTCTCAGAGGAAGCTGTATAAATAGTGGGCACATCCTATCTTAGATGATTTGCTTTACAACCCCAGTGTCTGAGTATTGATTGATATGTCTGAACATCAGGGGCTGAATTGCAGCTTGGAGCAGCTCTGGATCCTTATCTTTTCCCTAAGGAGAACAAAGTGACCAATTTATCTCCATATTCATCTCTTACTGATTTCCATGCCCAGGACTTCCAGTTCCCAGAGAAGAGATGAGCTCTTATTTTGAGCAAAGGGAAGCACTGCGGATGCTGGACCAAGAAGGCCTGAGGAGCTGCTCTCCAGGTGAGTGAGGTGAAAGGAGGGATATGAGAACTGTGGTTACAAGAGGCTTCTGGGAGTGACCGAAAAAAATGCTGAGTTTAGGACAGAAAGGCCAGACTTAGAATTCTGTATTGGATATTACTTAGCAGCAGTGTCTGGGGCTAGTCAGTGAATCTGGCTGTGCGCTCTATAAAATGAATGGGCTGCTCTCCATGACCTTGTAGGTCCCTTCCAATGCTCATCTGTCATCATGTAAGAAGCCCTGGTTTGGGATTTGGAGCAATGGAGCTCTCCTGAAACTGCCCAAAGGGAATAGGTTTGAGACTTGAGCCATTTCTTAGAGCTTTTTCTTGTCAGTAAACAACTAAGGGCCTGCTACATGGTAGCCTGGGCTAAACATCAGCAACACAAAGAGATGTGAGGGACATCCCCTGCTCTCGTGAAGATCACAGAGTGGTGGGGCAGACCATACACCAGCAACTGTGGAGAGAACCACTATGCACCAGATAAACTCAATAATTTAGTGGCCCACTGCATCATTAATTGGTGAGGATCATAATGGTTTAAAAAGGGGAGTAGAACTGGGTAGGAAAGAGCCAAAATGAAATAAAACAGATAGCTTTTATACCGCCCTATGTATCATGTTCTACATTGTCTTATTTCATTCTCATAAGAACCAGAAGATTTAATTGTTATAATTATGCCCATTTTACAGATAAAGAAACTGAATCTAAAGGAGGTCATATAACTTTACTTGTAAAGTTCTCAGGTGGGATTAAAACCTGGGGCTTCCTGATTCAAGGCCCTATCCACATTCTATCCACTGTAATTATATTCTGATTTTGAAACAGATATGATGAACATGGTCTTACATGTATGATGTAGAAAAAAAAAAGAATTGGACAAGCTCCTGTGGAGACATGGAAATTCATTTTTTTTAAACACTAGCCAGTCAAAAGCCATTGCTAATTACTGTTATTATATATATATATATATATATATATATATATATATATATATTTGAGTATGAATGTCCAACCTTCCTTAAATGCTAGGAACAATCTGATGTCAAGTTGAGAAACCAGAAAAATCTGTTGCATTTAGAACCAGCCAGAGTTTGATGGACTTAGGACACTGTGCTCTACATAATTAACTGATGATCACAATAGATTGAAATAACTGCACAAAGTCTTGTAAAGGTGGAAATTTGCCCATCTGTGTAGTCCCAGAGCACAGCTACCTTTATAACCAAATCAGACATTTATTCACTTAAGGTGCCACAAAGTCATTTTAGGGTCAGATCCCTTATCTTTATCTCAATTGTTCAAGGGCTTGGTGAACTTTTAATAGGGAACGATTGCAATAATGCAGCCCACACTACCCTTCCATATCTCAGGATGATGAACTCAATTTTCTGTTTGAGACATTTTCAGATGTGGATAATTTCATGCATTTTTAAAACCTTGTGCTTCTCAGGATATGCAGGGAGTACATGATGATAATTTTTAAAAAATAAGTGATAGCGATCTCAAAAAAATAATGGGCCAGAATAAAATCACTTCTACCTCAGGCAAATACAAATAAACAATTGTGTTATCTTTTTGAATATGATCTCAAAAAAGTAATAGGAACCCCCAACCAAAAATTAAACTCGAAATACAAAAATTAAAAGGAGAAATCAATAAAATCGAAAGTAAAAAAACTATTGAATTAATAAATAAAACCAAGAGTTGGTTTTATGAAAAAGCCAATAAAATAGATAAACCTTTGGTAAATTTGATCAAAAAAAAGAAAGAGGAAAATCAAATTGATAGTCTTACAAATGAAAAGGGGGATCTTTCCACCAATGAAGAGGAAATTAGAGAAATAATAAGGAGTTACTTTGCCCAACTTTATGCCAATAAATTTGATAACTTAAGTGAAATGGATGACTTTCTCCAAAAATATAGGCTCCCTAGATTAACAGAGGAGGAGATAAATTGCTTAAATAGTCCCATTTCAGAAAAAGAAATAGAACAAGCTATTAATCAACTCCCCAGGAAAAAATCCCCAGGGCCAGATGGATTCACATGTGAATTCTACCAAACATTTAAAGAACAATTAGCCCCAATGTTATATAAATTATTTGAAAAAATAGGGGATGAAGGAGTCCTACCAAACTCCTTTTATGACACAGACATGGTACTGATACCTAAACCTGGTAGATCGAAAACTGAGAAAGAAAATTATAGACCAATCTCCTTAATGAATATTGATGCTAAAATCTTAAATAAGATATTAGCAAAAAGACTTCAGAAAATCATCTCCAAGATAATACACTATGATCAAGTAGGATTTATTCCAGGAATGCAGGGCTGGTTTAATATTAGGAAAACTATTAATATAATTGACCATATTAATAATCAAATTAATAAGAACCATATGATCATCTCAATAGATGCAGAAAAAGCATTTGACAAAATCCAACATCCATTCCTACTAAAAACTCTTGAGAGTATAGGAATAAATGGATTATTCCTTAGAATAATCAGGAGTATATATTTAAGACCGTCAGTAAGCATAATATGCAATAGAAATAAACTGCAACCTTTCCCAGTAAGATCAGGAGTGAAACAAGGTTGCCCACTATCACCATTACTATTCAATATAGTACTAGAAACGCTAGCCTCGGCAATAAGAGCCGAGAAAGAGATTCAAGGAATTAGAGTAGGAAAAGAGGAAATTAAACTATCACTTTTTGCAGATGACATGATGGTATACTTAGAGAACCCCAAAGACTCTGCTAAAAAGCTACTAGAAATAATTCAAAATTTCAGCAAAGTGGCAGGATACAAAATAAATCCACATAAATCCTCGGCATTTTTATATATCACTAACAAAATGCAACAGCAAGAGATACAAAGTGAAATTCCATTCCAAACAAATGTTGAGAGTATAAAATATTTGGGAATCCATCTACCAAAGAAAAGTCAGGAATTATATGAGAAAAATTACAAAACACTTGCCACAAAAATAAAATCAGATTTAAATAATTGGAAAGACATTCAGTGCTCTTGGATAGGCCGAGCGAATATAATAAAGATGACAATACTCCCCAAACTAATCTATTTATTTAGTGCTATACCAATCAGACTCCCAAGAAACTATTTTAATGACCTAGAAAAAATAACAACAAAATTCATATGGAAGAATAAAAGGTCGAGAATTGCAAGGGAACTAATGAAAAAAAACTCAGAGGAAGGTGGTCTAAGTGTACCTGATCTAAAGCTATATTATATAGCAGCAGTCACCAGAACCATTTGGTATTGGCTACGAAATAGACCGGTAGATCAGTGGAACAGATTAGATACAAAGGACAAAAAAGGGTACATCTATAGCAATCTAATCTTTGACAAACCCAAAGATTCCAACATTAGGGATAAAAATTCATTATTCGGAAAAAACTGTTGGGAAAACTGGAAATTAGTATGGCAGAAATTAGATATGGATCCACACTTAACACCATATACCAAGATAAGATCAAAATGGGTCCATGATTTAGGCATAAAGAGGGAGATAATAAATAGATTAGAGGAACAGAGGATAATCAACCTCTCAGACTTGTGGAGGAGGAAGGAATTTATGACCAGAGGAGAACTAGAGATCATTATTGATCACAAAATAGAAGATTTTGATTACATCAAACTAAAAAGTTTCTGTACAAATAATACTAATGCAAACAAGATTAGAAGGGAAGTAACAAATTGGGAAAATATTTTTAAAAACAAAGGTTCTGACAAAGGTCTCATTTCCAAAATATATAGAGAACTGACCATAATTTATAAGAAACCGAACCATTCTCCAATTGATAAATGGTCAAAGGATATGAACAGACAATTCTCAGAGGAAGAAATTGAAACTATATCCACTCACATGAAAGAGTGTTCCAAATCACTACTGATCAGAGAAATGCAAATTAAGACCACTCTGAGATACCACTACACACCTGTCAGATTGGCTAAGATGACAGGAACAAATAATGACAAATGTTGGAGGGGATGTGGGGAAATTGGGACACTAATACATTGCTGGTGGAGTTGTGAAAGAATTCAGCCATTCTGGAGAGCAATCTGGAATTATGCCCAAAAAGTTATCAAACTGTGCATACCCTTTGACCCAGCAGCGCTACTACTGGGATTATATCCCAAAGAAATACTAAAGAGCGGAAAGAGACATATATGTGCCAAAATGTTTGTGGCAGCTCTTTTTGTTGTAGCTAGAAACTGGAAGATGAATGGATGTCCATCAGTTGGAGAATGGTTGGGTAAATTGTGGTATATGAAGGTTATGGAATATTATTGCTCGGTAAGAAATGACCAGCAGGAGGAATATAGAGAGGCCTGGAGAGACTTAAATCAACTGTTGCTGAGTGAAATGAGCAGAACCAGAAGATCACTGTACACCTCAACAACAATACTGTATGGGGATGTATTCTGATGGAAGTGGAAATCTTCAACATAAAGAAGATCCAACTCACTTCCAGTTGATCAATGATGGACAGGGGTAGCTGCACCCAGAGAAGAAACACTGGGAGGGGAATGAAAATTGTTAGCACTAATATCTGTCTGCCCAGGTTGCATGTACCTTCGGATTCTAATGTTTATTGTGCAACAAGAAAATGATATTCGCACACATGTATTGTACCTAGATTATATTGTAACACATGTAAAATGTATGGTATTGCCTGTCATCGGGGGGAGGGAATAGAGGGAGGGGGGGGGGAATTTGGAAAAATGAATACAAGGGATAATATTATAAAATATATATATATATATATAATAAAAAAAATAAATATAAAAAAAATAATTAAAAAAAAAAGTAATAGGAAAAAAATAGAATTAAAAGAGATCAGCATGGAAATTTGTTATACTTACAAGCAGGAGAGATCATGAAACAATTTGAGTATTTCCTATATATGCACCAGATGTCATGTCTGTGAAAAAGAAGCAAAGCACAGTTAATGAAAGAGAAAGGGGAAAATTGAGAGTGGAGATGATTGTCACATAATTTAAGCAGAGCATGTCCATTCACAGGGTATAAATTCTAGTCTCAGCTGCTAGGATTTGGCCCTAGTCACTCAGCCATTCTGAGCTGGTGACCTGAGTTGTGTACCTAAGGAGAATGAAGGCACTCTTTGTGTTGTCACAGGTTATAATGATGTTCCATTGTAATTGTGCATGAAACTCTTTAGAAATTAGATCATGTTTGGCATGTGAACTTAATGGGACTTAAAATGATTGGTTCTGCCCATTTTAGATTTTTTTTCTTTGCCTAGGAAAAGAGAAAATGACTGAGTTTCTCTTCTGCTTATGAAGGGAAGGGAATATAAATATATCTGAGTGTGTGTGTGTGTGTGTGTGTGTGTGTGTGTGTGTGTGTGTCTGGATCATGACTATATTTACTTTATTATTTGCTTTTTTCTTTTGTGGAAAAGGTTTTATAAAAAAGGAAAATCTTATTGAACAATCGAGAATCCACACAGGAGAGAAACCTAATGAATGTAATCAGGGTGGAAAGGCTTTCATAAATAGAGCATTTCTTAATTTACATCACAGAACCCACACTGGAGAGAAGCCTTATGAATGTAACCAATGTGGAAAAGCTTTTAGAAGGAAAGGAAAGCTTGTTATACATCAGAGAATCCACACTGGTGAGAAACCTTATGAATGTAACCAGTGTGGAAAGGCTTTTAGAAGGAAGGAAAAACTTATTATACATCAGAGAATCCACACTGGTGAGAAACCTTATGAATGTAACCAATGTGGAAAAGGTTTTAGAAGCAAGCTAGGTTTTATTGGACATCAGAGAATCCACACTGGAGAGAAACCTTATGAATGTAACCAATGTGGAAAAGCTTTTAGAAGGAAGGAAAAACTTATTATACATCAGAGAATCCACACTGGTGAGAAACCTTATGAATGTAACCAGTGTGGAAAGACTTTTGGAGAGAAGAAAGGTCTTACTATACATCAGAGAATCCACACTGGAGAGAAACCTTATGAATGTAACCAGTGTGGAAAGGCTTTTAGACAAAAGGGAGATCTTACTGTACATCAGAGAATCCACACTGGAGAGAAACCTTATGAATGTAACCATTGTGGAAAGACTTTTGGAGAGAAGAAAGGTCTTACTAGACATCAGAGAATCCATACTAGAGAGAAACCTTATGAATGTAACCAATGTGGAAAGGCCTTTAGAAGCAAAATAGGTTTTATTGGACATCAGAGAATCCACACTGGAGAGAAACCTTATGAATGTAACCAGTGCGGAAAGTCATTTGGAAGCAAGAAAAGTCTTACTAGACATCAGATAATGCATACTGGAGAGAAACCTTATGAATGTAACCATTGTGGAAAGACTTTTGGAGACAAGAAAGGTCTTACTAGACATCAGAGAATCCACACTGGAGAGAAACCTTATGAATGTAACCAATGTGGAAAGGCCTTTAGAAGTAAGATAGGTTTTATTGGACATCAGAGAATCCACACTGGAGAGAAACCTTTTGAATGTAACCACTGTGGAAAGGGTTTTAGAAGTAAGGATTGTTTTATTGAACATCAGAGAATCCACACTGGTGATAAGTCTTATGAATGTAACCAATGTGGAAAGGCTTTTAGAAGCAAAAGAGGTCTTAATGGACATCAATTGATGCACACTGAAGAGAAACCTTATGAATGTAACCAATGTGGTAAGTCATTTGGAAGTAAAGTAAATCTTACTATACATCAGAGAATCCACACTGGAGAGAAACCTTTTGAATGTAACCAGTGTGAAAAGGCTTTTAGACAAAAGGGAGATCTTACTATACATCAGAGAATCCACACTGGAGAGAAGCCTTATGAATGCAACCAATGTGGAAAGGGTTTTAGAAGCAAGGGAGGTCTTACTGGACATCAGAGAATCCACACTAGAGAGAAGCCTTATGAATGTAAACAATGTGGAAAGGCTTTTAGAAAAAAGGGAAATCTTACTGTACATCAGAGAATCCACACTGGAGAGAAGCCTTATGAATGTGACCAGTGTGGAAAGTGTTTTAGAAGCAAGGGAGGTCTTACTGGACATCAGTTGATGCACACTGAAGAGAAGTCTTAGGAATGTAACCTATGTGGAAAAAGTTTTATAAATAAAGGTTTTATTTTACATCAGAGAATCCACTCTGGAGAGAAGCCTTATGAGTGTAACTTTTGTGGAAAGGCTTTTAGACATAAATCTAATCTTATTGACCATGAGCATACCCACACTTAAGAGAAACTTTGTAATGAATGTTAGAAAGCTTTTGCAAATAGAGGATTACTTATTAGGTGTCAAATCACCCAAACTGAACAAAACCTCAATGTAACCAATGTGGAAAGGCTTTGGGGAAAACCTAGGACATTAATATATTGTTGGTGGAATTGTGAATGGATCCAACTATTCTGTCCAGCAATATGGAACTATGTTCAAAGGGCAATTAAAAGGTGCATAGCCTTAGAAGTAGTAATGTTTCTACTGGGCTTATTTGACAAAGAGATCCTAAAGGAGGGAAAGGGACCCACATGTGCAGGAATTTTTCTGCATCCCTGTTAGTAGTGGCAAGAAACTGGAACCTGAGTAGATGCCTAGCAGCTGGGAAATACTGAATACATTATAGCACATTAATATTTTGGAATACTATTGCTACATAAGGAATGATTAGCAGGCTGATTTCAAAGATGCCTGAAGAGACCTACGTGAACTGATGCAAAGTGAAGTGAGCAGAACCAGGAGATCATCATACATGGCAACAGCAAGATTATACAATGATCAATTTTGATGTTCATAGCTCTTTTGAACAATGACATGATTCAGGCCAGTTCCAATGATCTTGTGATGAAAAGAGCCATATACACTGAGAGAGGACTGTGGGAACTGAGTGTGGATAACATCATAGCATTTTCACTCTTTGTACATCTAACAAGTTGCAGGGAATAGCCCAAAAACACTGGTGAGGGAGGTTTCCCAGGGCTGCTGTCACCTCCTGTGAGATGGGTCCCAGCTTCTCCAAGCACAATGTATCCAAGTCTTTGAAGCCAGCTTCCTCTCCCAGGTGTTCCCCTTCAAACCTGACAGCTGCCCATGGTACCAAATATGCTTTGGGGATGGTCTGTACACTTTCCTGGTGGGTGGCAGAGTTTCCCTCCTAGTGCCACAGGCTCTGGGCTAGCAAAAATCCTCTTAGAAAAAAAAGTATTTCAGACCCACATGGGCCAAAATGCAGCAGCTCTTTGTGGGGTTGTAAAGAATTGAAAAATAAATGTGTCTGTCTATTGGAGAATGGCTAGAGAAGTTGAGGTACATGAAAGCAATGGAATATTATTATTCTGTGAAAATGATGAAAGACCAAGTTTTGGAAAGGCCTGGAGTTACATGACCTGATGCTGACACAAACAAGCAGAACCAGAAGTACATTTTACACAGTACTAGTCAGAATGCATGATGATCAACTACAAAAACCTTGGTCCTTCTCAAAGTTTCAGGGATTCAAAGCATTCCCAATAGATTTTCCATAGAAAATGCCATCTGATCCACACAAAGAACTAAGGAGACTGAATGTAAATCAACACGTGCTGTGTTCTCTACTTATTCCTTTTTTTTTCTTTTTTTTAATCTCTTCAATGATTTTACACTTTAGCTGTGATTTTTCTCTCCCCAGAACATTCATAAAGCAATGTATATTAAGAATAAATAGATTTACTAAGGGAAAAAAAGAGAAAGATCATTAAATTAAGTAGGGTTCTTAAAGAAATACATAATAGATGTACCCATTTTACAAGAGCTTCATTATCAAGGGTGCTTTCACCCTGGTCAATCACTCAGCACCAACATTGTGCCTTTCACCCCCCAGTCACCAAGGATGGGAAAAAGTTAATGGAATACTTATCCCCCTTATTACATTCATGGAAGAGCTAGATAGGAAGATCTCCTTAGGAGATAATGTCAGGATCCCTCCTACAGAACTCTATTGTGATAATGTCCATAGACATTATCAGAGACTTATCAACTTGTCTCTCAGTCCTATTCTTTCAGAATCTCAACTGAGCATCAGCTACTGAGTATCAGTCCTGTGATTGGGTCTGCGGGAATCTCTGAAAGCTCCTTGGAGCCATGGTGGGAAGGTCCCTTTGAAGTCCTTCTCACCACTCTCCCTTCAGCCAGACTCAAGGTTGTGTACTTGTGTTTCTGCCTGTCACATCCTAAATGGGCAATACCACCTGCTAGGTGGCAGAACCTACAGGACACCATTGGATTTGTAAGGTCAGGTCACCAGGAGTTTCTGCAATCCAGGTAGGTAGTCCTGCTCCCAAAGTACTGAACCTCTCCAGACTGAGAAGTCAGCTGTCCTTGTCTGTTACATAGAGCAGTAGCTTATGTAAGGGAAGCAGCCAGTGCCCCCTATCATTATTTCTATCCCTTTTCTCCTCACACTCCTAAAATAATCCTTATGAGAAAAATTACCCATGTGAAAAAGGTGCACATTAAACCAGAACAAATGGTCTTATTAATAGGTTTTAAGGACTCTAGCATTGCATACCCTTAATTGCAGGGTCCATGGCTCTCAGGGATCTCTACAGAAACTCAAGTTTCCCTCTATATCTAAGGTATAATCATCAACATGCGCCCTCACCTTGGATCACTACATCTCATACATTGTAATTGAAGCTTTATTTTAATTCTATATTTAGAGCTCCTGTGGCCACAGATGTGTCTGAATACAACTCTATAGCACTGGAAAAACCCCCTCAAACATGGGCCATTCAGGATTCTGTAATGTTCTCTTTTCTAAAATATAATTTTCTCTGGGAGCAGATTTCTTGGAGTGTTTCTGGAGGCAGCCTTCGTTTCACTTCAGTTCAGTTTCATTAATCACCTCAAATGCAACCAGGAGTTAAAGTCCAGATCCTTTATTTAATGGTCTTAGTAGCAGGTTTTATGGTCCCTAACATTGCAGGCCCTTACTTGGAGAGTCCATGACGTTCAGCGGTCTATCTAGAAACTGTTTCACTCTGTATCCAGGGCATGATCAGCAACATGTGTCTTGATCTTGGATCACTAAGTCTCATGCATTGTAATTGCAGCTTTATTTTAATGCTATATTCAGAGCTCCTGTGTTCATAGACGTCCTTGAATAGAACTCTATAGTGCTGAAAAAGCCCCCTTAAACATGGGCCATGCAGAAGCCTGTCCCAACAAATCAGACATCAGACCCCAAATTTTTGTGCACAATTGCAAAGGCATCTATTTGATTTCTAGGATGATGTGGGAATCCCCAAAGGCTTCTTGTTCCATAGCACTGCCAGAGGTAAACACCCATACCTGGAGGTGCTACATGTTCTGAGTTGCACTTTCTCTGTCTGGGATTCACCCTCTACTCTCCATATCTTTGTTGTGGAATTGCCTCCTTCATCAGGACTGTCCTTATGTGGTTCTATATCAAAGCCTTCCTCCCTTCTAGGAAGATCTCTCTGATTCTGTCTACACCATGTTCAACTTGTCCCCATTTCTAGGAAATCACTTTGCTGAAGTTCCTCTCTGGTTAAAGCTGTCCCTCCATCAGCAAAGGAGGCTGACTTCCCTGACTATTGTAGCCTTGTTGTCATCAGCTGTATTCCTGACTCAGACCATAGCCACCTTTGGCTCGCTTTGCCCCTCTGTCAGAAACATCTTGCTAGAACTAGCCATGGGCCTGAAGCATCCACAGAAGTTTGCCACAAACTACCAAACACACATTTATTCTCTTGACTTCACAGTATTACAAAACCATAGGGTGCTGGTGACCCTAACAGGAGAGAGAGGGAGATACTGTATCATCACTGAAGAGAAATATCGTTTCTTTGTCAACCGCTACCCTCAAAGCTAAAATAAGAGCTTAGTGCTCAAAATATGAAAGCAGAAGACTTATGGAAGAGAGGTCAGGATTTCCTGAGGAATGTCTCCCCCTTACCTTGCTCTAATTTACTCTCCTGGTTGCCTGAAAATGTTGGCCATATTCCCCATTCTGCTCTCTTGGTTTGATGTTTCTCTTCTTTATCTGCTTTGCCATCTTCCTTGGCATTCACTTTATAACTCACTTATTTTACATAAAATCCCAATCCTGTCTCAAATCCACGTTCCTCATCAATCTTCAGGGTCATTCCAACCTTTTGATCAGAAGGAGAAGATAAAGAAATATTATTATGATGATCTGTTTATTTTTTTTTATTTTAAATACTTTTTATTTTCAAAACCATGGTTAATAAGCTGTAGTATATGAAAGTAATGCAATATTGTTCTATGGGAAATGGTCAGAAGGCTGATGTCAGGGAGGCCTGGAGAAACTTACATGAACTGATGTTAAGTCAGTGAGTAGAACCATGAGAAAGGTACAGAGCAAATACAGGATTATGGGACCATCAACTGTGACAGACGTGGCTTTTTTAATATTGTAAAACAAAGCTCTTTTGGTATTCTTTAACTATGTCATCATTTTACCAATCACAACATCTCATGACGTTTAATAATTGATATCAATATTTCCCTTTACACCGAAATGTTTTCTGCTCTTTTTATCACCAGATTGCAGTGTACCTTCCACTGGGAACGAGTTTCTAAATCCCACATGAAACCACCTGATTTAAACATTGGTGTGTACTCACAGAAGGAAAACCTGGAAGATGAAAGAAGCCTTATCACTCACACTCTGGCCACTCAAGCCTCCCTGCTGTTCAGGGTTGAGCACAAAGCATTTCAATTCCAAGAACTTGTTTTTAATGAATTGTTCTTGGAAATCACTGAACTCCATGAAGGATCAGCTCAAGCACCACCTCCATAAAATCTTTCTTCATTTTCCCTAAGGGTCAGCGGCCCTCCCTTCCCTCACTTCAGATTCTAGAAAGTTTGCAGACTCATTAGCTCAGTCTGGGAAAACCATGAGACTCCAGGGAAGAAGCCAAAATCAGCCAGCTTTGCTGAGCCTTCCTTGGGCTTTCTAGCAAGTCAGTGATACGACTGTATCTCTCTAGACCCCCAGGTTTCAGCCCCTAAACTGCCACAACATCAACAAGAACCCAGGGAGAGTTGGGCAACGAGGTAGGGGCAGGTTGGACCTGCCTGTGTTCAGTGACTCCTCCTCTCCCCAAGGTCTCTCAGTGACAACACCTGTGGCTTTCTTACAGGAGCCAGAGTCCCCATCCCCCCACTGCATGAATCAGTCACAACTAGGGAAACCCTAAATGTATTGTAGCTGGTCACTAGACAAGGGCCTGTGGAAAATGGGATTCAGCTGACCTGCTGAGGGGGGCGCTATTACCTTTGACTGGCCCATCCTCAATCTGTCACTCTCATGTTGCTGGCTTGGCCAGTGAGGGAGTAGCATGTACTTTCTTTTTTTTTTTTTCTGTGGCTGGGGTTAAGTGAATTGCCCAGGGTCACACAGCTAGGAAGTGTTAAGTGTCTGAGACCAGATTTGAACTCCAGTCCTCCTGAATTCAAGGCTGGTGCTCTATCCACTGCGCCACCTAGCTGCCCCTCTGGGGGGATGTCCACAGGGAGCAAGCAGGTTACTGCCCCTGAAGGGCAGGCCTAGTGGGAAGCTGACATATAATCAGCAGGAGGCCTGGCAGGCAGCTATTAGTGCCCAGCTCCTGGGTAAGGGCAGCTGTTGTCTATTAAGAACTGCCTTGCTTCTAAAAGCCTTTCCACACTGATTACATACATAAGATTTCTCTCCAGTAAATTGCTTAAATAGTCCCATTTCAGAAAAAGAAATAGAATAAGCTATTAACCAACTCCCCAAGAAAAAATCCCCAGGACCAGATGGATTTACATGTGAATTCTACCAAACATTTAAAGAACAATTAGCCCCAATGTTATATAATGTATCTGGAAAAAAAAGGGAATGTAGGAGTCCTACCAAACTTCTTTTATGACACAGACATGGTACTGATACCTAAACCAGGTAGGTTGAAAACTGAGAAAGAAAACTATAGACCTATCTCCTTAATGAATATTGATGCTAAAATATTAAATAAAATATTAGCAAAAAAAACTTCAGAAAATCACCCCCAGAATAATACACTATGATCCAGTAGGATTTATACCAGGAATGCAGGGCTGGTTTAATAATAGGAAAACTATTAGTGTAATTGACCATATTAATAATCAAATTAACAAAAACCATATGATCATCTCAATAGATGCAGAAAAAAGCATTTGATAAAATACAACATCCATTCCTACTAAAAACACTTGAGAGCATAGGAATAAATGCACTATTCCTTAAAATAATAAGGAGCACATATTTAAAACTATCAGTAAGCATCATATGTAATGGGGATAAAATGGAATCTTTCCCAGTAAGATTAAGAGTGAAACAAGGTTGCTCACTATCACTATTATTATTCAATATTGTATTAAAAATGCTAGCCTCGGCAATAAGAGTCAAGAAAGAGATTAAAGAATTAGAGTAGGTATTGAGGAAATCAAACTATCACTCTTTGCAGATGATATGATGGTATAATTAGAGAACCCCAGAGATTCTAATAAAAAGTTATTAGAAATAATTCACAACTTTAGCAAAGTTGCTGGATACAAAATAACTCCACATACCTCAGCATTTTTAGACATCACCAACAAAATCCAACAGTAAGAGATACAAAGAGAAATTCCATTCAAAACAACTATCAAGAGTATAAAATATTTGCTAATCCATCTACCAAAGAAAAGCCAGGAATTATATGTGTAAAATTACAAAACACTTGCCTCAAAAATAAAGTTAGATTTAAATAATTGGAAAGACATTAAGTGTTCTTGGATAGGCTGAGTGATTTTAACAATAAAGATGACAATACTCCCTAAAATAATCTATTTATTTAGTGCTATACCAATCAGACTCCCAAGAAACTATTTTAATGACCTAGAAAAAATAACAACAAAATTCATCTGGAAGAAAAAAAAAGTCGAGAAGTTCAAGGGAATTAATGAAAAAAAAATCAAATGAAGGTGGCCTAGCTGTACCTGATCTAAAACTACATTTATAAAGCAGCAGTCACCAAAACCATTTGGTATTGGCTAAGAAATAGACTAGTTGATCAATGGAACAGGTTAGATTCACAGGACAAAATAAGGAACAACTATAGCAATCTAGTGTTTGACAAACCCAAAGATCGCAACTTTTGGGATAAGAATTCATTATTTGACAAAAACTGTTGGGAAAACTGGAAATTAGTATGGCAGAAATTAGATATGGACCCACACCTAACACCATATACAAAGAAAAGATCAAAATGAGTCCGTTATTTAGGCATAAAGAATGAGGATTAGAGGAACATAGGATAGTTTACCTCTCAGACTTGTGAAGGAGGAAGGAATTTGTGAGCAAAGGAGAACTAGAGATCATTGTTGATCACAAAATAGAAAATTTTGATTATACCAAATTAAAAAGCTTTTGTACAAACAAAACTAATGCAAACAAGATTAGAAGGGAAGTAAGAATTTGGGAAAATATTTTTTAGTTAAAGGTTCTGATAAAGGCCTCATTTCCAAAATATGTAGAGAACTGATTCTTATAAGAAATCAAGCCATTTTCTAGTTGATAAATGGTCAAAGGATATGAACAGACAATTTTCAGATGATGAAATTGAAACTATTTCCACTCATATGAAAGAGTGTTCCAAATCACTATTGATCAGAGAAATGCAAATTAAGACAATTCTGAGATACCACTACACACCTGTCAGATTGGCTAAGATGACAGGAACAAATAATGATGAATGTTAGAGGGGATGTAGGAAAGCTGGGACACTGGTGCATTGTTGGTGGAGTTGTGAAAGAATCCAACCATTCTGGAGAGCAATCTGGAATTATGCCCAAAAAGTTATCAAACTGTGCATACCCTTTGATCCAGCCATACTACTACTGGGCTTATATCCTAAAGAAGGGAAAGGGACCTGTATGTGTCAAAATGTTTGTGGCAGTTCTTTTTGTAGTGTCTAGAAACTGGAAAATGAATGGATGCCCATCAATTGGAGAATGGTTGGATAAATTATGGTATATGAATGTTATGGAATATTATTGTTCTGTAAGAAATGACCAGCAGGAAGAATACAGAGAGGCTTGGAGAGACTTACATGAACTGATGCTGAGTGAAATAAACAGAACCAGGATCATTATTCACTTCAACAACGATACTGTATCAGGATGTATTCTGATGGAAGTGGATATTTTCAACATAGAGAAGATCTAATTCAGCTCCACTTGATCAATGATGGACAGAATGGGAATTGAGTATAAACTGTTTGCACTATTTTCTTTCTACTCAGGTTACTTTTACCTTATGAATCCAATTCTTACCTTGCAACAAGAAATTCGGTTTTACACACATATATTGTATCTAGGGTATACTGTAACACATTTAACAAGTATGGGATTGCCTTTCATCTAGGGAAGGGGGTAGAGGGGGGGAATTCGGAAAAGAAGTGAGTTCAAGGGATAATGTTTTAAAAAATTACCCATGCATATGTAGTGTCAAAAAATTATTATAATTATAAAATTTTTAAAAATCATATGACCTGACTACTGGGGAAAAAAAGTGATGGACAATAGGCATAAAATGAATGAAATATTTTCAGATATATATATATATATATATATATAAAAGAAAGAAAAGAAAAATTATGTTATTGAGATGGAATTAAAAAAAAAAAAAAAAAAGCCTTTCATACAGGAAAAAAAAAATGGATCCCAGGAAATCCAAAGGAGCGTGGGCTAGGATTCTAGGTTTGCAAGTTTGCTTGTACATCTGAGACATTTAGAGAAAGAGCAAAAATTCACAGTCACTTTAAGACTATAGATATTCAGCTACAAAAATACATGAATTCATTATGAGTTCACTTACAAAATATGTTGTTTTTCCTTTTGAGCACACCTGGGCTATAAACACCATCCTTGTTTATAATGTTTGTTCTCCCATGTGGTCCCAAGCATTCATTTGGTGTCAGGCACAGTGCTAGAGACGAGCGATAAAAGACCTAAACTAAAAAGTTCCTTCTTCAGGGAATTTCCATTCCTGTGTAATGGGTATCATATTGTTTGTCTTCTTAATGGATGAGGGAGGAGAAGAGATGAGGGAGATAATTTGGCATACATAAGTTAAAAAAAAATGTAAAAAAGATTGGATGGATGAACAACTATTTTTTAAAAAATAACTTATATTGCACAGGGCGAACCTTTCCCTGGGAAGGCTACTCTACAAAAGGTTTTCACAAATGCCAGAGGCCATTTAAAGCACTTGAGGTATGATTAGCAGTGATATGCTCGTAAATGTTTAAATGACTCTCCAAATGAAAAAAAAAAAAAAAAAAAAAAGTACGTTTGTGTGGTTTGCCAATTTCCAAGGTGCAACAAGCAACTTCCACGGGCTTTCCTGTAGAACTGGAAATGTGTTGACCTATTCTACTGGATGATAAATTGTCAACATGGAGAACAGTACAAAAATATTTCCCTGAAATCTCAAGAGCCCCCTTAGAACCCTTGAGGGTATCTTGTAGTTGGAACCAGGTTTATCATTGAAATTAAGTGTTAAGATACTATCTCCAGAGCATGGGCTCAATTCCAAGATTAGGCCCTTTGCCTTCAGGCACTGAAGTGGAAATCTCAAGGCTGAGCTGGGAAGCAAGTCCTAGCAGTCTGAATGGAAAGCTCTTTTCTCTGAATCCTACTGTCTCTGATACTGTGCAGAGGTATAGAAGAGTAGCAGACAGCCTAGTAGTCCTAGAGTCAGGACAGCCTGGATTCAAATCCTACCCTGATATTTCTTCAGTGACTGACATTTAATTCCTCAATGTGGCAGTTGATGACTCTCAACCTCAGTTTTCTAACTATATAAACTGGGAATAAGAACACCTGTTAAAACCACCTCACAGGGAATGAGATACCATCTATTGCTACTTAAATCACATGGAAAACTCCTCTTCTATAAGAAAAGACAAGGGGGAAGCTAGATGGCTCAGTGGATAGAGCACCAGCCCTGAAGTCAGGAGGACCTGAATTCAAATCTAGCCTCAGACACTTAATACTTTCTAGCTGTGTGACCCTGGGTAAGTCATTAAACACCATTGCCTCAGGGGAAAAAAAGGAACTAAAGAATAAGAAATGACAAGAGGAGTGGTTTCCAGAAATACCTGGGGAAACTTACATAATCTGATATTAAAGTCCAGTGGGCAGAATCAGGACATAATATAAAAAAACAGCAATCCTTGTACCACAATCAATTGAGAGGGAGAAAGACTTAGCTTATGCCATGATCCAAGTCAGGTAATTTCCATCTTCTGCAAGAAGTCTGATCACAAACTTTCAGCACCAGAGGTTAGATGACCCCAAGTATCTAATCCAGGATAACAGTGACAGAATAATAATCCCATCGACATTATATGCTTGGCAAACTGTCATCTCTGCTCCAATTAAAAAATCTCTAGGCAGGGGAATCTCACAATTTCTCCAAGTTCCACCTTAGCCTATCTCTGATTGTTAGAAAGATTTTCCAAACTGGTCCTTGAGTTTCTGTGTGGTGATGAATGAGTCATCTGACTTTTGTGGAGATAGTTTCTTCAACATTAGAATGAGAAGAGAGGAGGTGACATGGAAGGGTAGGAGTTGTCACTGAGCCTCTTGCCCAAAGCAATGGCTTCTCTCCCCAGCAGTCAAGACCCCCTCAGCTGACTCCTCCTGGGAACTGAGGACTACTAATTGCTAGAACCTGAGCGACCTTGAAGCCCTCCGGAGCTGCCTTCAATTCTTCTCCTCAAGCTCCGGCTTCAAGTTTTTTACTCTATCATTTCTTCTTCCTAATTCTCAAACATTAGAGGACAGCCTCTGAATATTAATGGAATCATGTTTTTTCCACATATTCACAAGTTCTCCAACTTTTGCTATTCAATCAATCATCCTTTTACAAGCATACTGCAGTCCTGAAATGTTTATGTGATTTCTTTTCTTTTGAAGTTTTACCCAAAGTTAGAGTTACTTACAATTGAACTGAAAAACAGATCATGCTGGTCGCTGGGAAGCTTCCCCATGAGCATCCATCAGTTTTGTACCTTAACACAGTGTTCCTATACACTCGTTTATCTAGTTTTTAATAAATGAAAGCTCTTTCCCTGCCTACTCAAAATGTGAAATTATTCCCAAACAAGGGAGGTATCCTCTTATATCATTCACAAAGAGAATGGTACTTTTAAAATCATATACTACAAGGATTTTTTTTTTGGTCTAAATCATTTATTTGAAAGCTGTTTAAATATTTATATGTATATTAGTGGCATATTTTAAAATAAGGTCCTTTGGTTCCTCTTTAGGATCAATCATCACTTTTAACAGTCACAACATCTTACAGCATTTTATAATACACTCCAGTCTTCTCCTTCACATAGAAATGATTTCTGCTCTTTTCATCCCCAGATTGCAGTACATCTTCATTCAGAATGCTGAATGAGTTTCTAAATATCACAGGAAATCACCTGAGTCAGACTTCTGGTCTGTATCCACAGAAGCAGAACCAGGAAGGTGGAATGACTGAGCATCGTCCCCCACACTGGGCTCACCCAAGACTTCCTACTGTTCATGCTTTAGGATAGAGAAGTTACAGCTTCAAGAACTCATTTTTTAAATGAATTCTCCATGGAAACCATTAAGGAAGGGTCGGCTCAAGAACCACCTGTATCAATACCTTTCTGGATTTTCCCTGGGTATAGTGGCCCTCTCTCCCTGTCACCACAGACTCCAGAAAGTTTCTAGACATCAGTAGCTCAGTACAAGAAAACATGGGAGCCACAGCCAGAAAATAAAGTAAGCCAACTTTACTGAGTCTTCCTCTGGCTTTCTAGAAAGTCAAACAGACAACTGTATTCCTTACACAGCACAAACAACCCTGACTGATTCTCCCATGCTCTGGGTGAGCTCACCTGGGGAGGAGTGGAAGCCCTGGAGAAGGATGTAAGCTCGCCCATCTCTCTGGGCCCTTTAGTTCCTAAGCTGCAAAGACAGCCCCCACAAGCAGGGAAGCCTTGGGCAGCGAGGTCAGGCAGATTGGACCTGCCCAGGTTCAGTGACTCCTCCTCTCTCCAAAGTCTCTTAGCTGCAACACCTGGGGTTTCCTGCAAGATACAGAATCACCGCCCTTCTCTCCCCCCACCTTGTAAGTGGCTGTAGCAGCCACATAGGGAACTTAGGGAGTCTGGCCTCCACTCCCCGACCTCTGCCATTGCAGCAGCTGGGCACCCGCCCTAGCCCTGCCCATTTGAGACTAAACATGATGCCTTCACCTCTATATCTTCACATTTTTAATTTGCAAACCTCTCTGTGGCTCCAATCATACTCACACTGCCCACTCCTGGCGCCTGTACTGATTCCACAAGAAATGGAACAGATGCTGACTGTACCTGAGATAACCTGTTAGAGATACTCCCATGTGTCCACATCTTAAAGGAGCAGGGAAGGGCAATGGTCAGGGAACAAGTGATCTACCCACTGGTTTGGTCCCGGTTTCCCTGAGAAGCAAGAGACAAGAGGCCCAAGCCATGCTGCTGTCAACCCCCCAAAGAACTTTGGGAATCTTTTCTCATTTCCCCACTGCCCACATCTGATGTAGAGAAGAAAAAAATATTTATTTTTTAAAATTTCTCTTCTACACTTCAACAATGATACTGTACGAGGATGTATGCTGATGGAAGTGGATTTCTTCAACATAGAGAAGAGCTAATCCAATTCCAATTGATTAATGATGGACAGAACCAGCTACATCCAGAAAAGGACTGGGAAATGAATGTAAACTGTTATTTTTACCTTCTGAATCCAATTCTTCCTGTGCAACAAAAAATTCGGTTCTACACACATATATTGTATCTAAATTATACTGTAATATATTTAACATATATAAGACTGCTTGCCATCTGGGGGAGGGGGTTGGGGGAGGAAGGGAAAAAATCTGAATAGAAGTAAGTGCAAGGGATAATGTTGTAAAAAAATTACCCATGCATATGTACTGTCAAAAAATGTTATAATTATAAAATAAAATAAAAAATTAAAAAAAAATTTCTCTTCTACCCATTTCTCTTTTTAATTGAATAAATTCTTTCTCTACATTAGTTGCTTCCAGACTCCCCCCCCCCCCCAACTGCAATACCATTGAGAGGACCAGAAAGGAAAAAAATGGATTTGACATAGGTAGCAGAGGAAAAGAAAATCCCATATCATCCTCACTAGGATGCTGTCTTTTCCTCTCCTAGAAGCCTCTGGCCTCCAAGTTATTCAGCATCCTCAACTCCCACAGTGGCCTGCACAGGAAATGATCTTTCACCCTTCCACCTAATTCATCCTCTGTAATAGAATTCTTGCTTACAAGACTGGGCAGTGATTATTCTCAGGCTTGTAAAAGAGCATGTTGGAAGATCCTAACAAGCCGGTGACTTCTCAGAAATGAAACTTAACTCTGCACTAGAAATTGAAGGCAAAAAGCATACAACAGGCATAGTTACCATTACTTATGAGCATAAGAACTGTAAAATCAGTTTGTTAGCTAACAGCACCAAACAAGCCAATGCTCAGTTCACATATAGAAAGCAACATTCAATATTCCTAACTTCAAGTTAGGAATTTAGCTGATCTTGACAAACTCATGATTTCTGGCCAGAAAGGGAAAGTTAAGGCAGGTGAGTACAAAATGATACTCCGGTATGGTCCAAGTGTTGTGACAAGTTTCCTTAGTCTTTTCCTCTGTAGCCCTACAAAGTAAGAGTGTGAATTCATTTGATAATCAAAAATGACTTAGAATTACTGGGGTTTTGTTGAATTATAATAATAAAGTCACAAGGGTAGAAAGAAAAAAAATTAAGTTTTTAAGTCACATTTTATTGTTTTTCCCCAATTGCAAATTAAAACAAAAGGAAGCGCGCAAGATAGCGTGTGAAACTCAGCATTTGAGCGCACAGAAGCTAGCGGGAGCTTGTGGAAGCGAGCGAGATAGCGTATGAAACTCAGCGTTTGAACGCACAGAAGCAAGTGAGATGGCGTGCGAAACTCAGCATTTGAGCGCATGGAAGCGAGAGAAATAGTGTGCAAAACTCAGTGTTTGAGTGTGCAAACGCGAGCGGGAGTATGGAAGCGCGCAGGAGCACGCAAGCGAACAAGATAGTGCACAAAACTCAGCGTTTGAGAGCATAGAAGCATGTGGAAGCAAGCGGGAGCCGGCGGAAACAAGCAAGATAGTGCATGAAACTCAGCATTTGAGCACGTGGAAGCGAATGAGATGGCATGCAAAACTCAGCGCTTGAGCACACGGAAGCGAGAGAGATAGTGCACAAAATTCAGCATTTAAGAGCGCAAATGTGAGTGGGAGCGTGCAGAAGCGCATGGGAGCGTGCAAGCGAGCAAGATAGCGCGTGAAACTCAACATTTGAGCTCACAGAAACGAGCTGGAGCGCGTGAAACTCAGCGTTTGAGTGCGTGAAAGCAAGCAGGAGCATGTGGAAGCGCATGAGACAGCGCACAAAACTTAGCATTTGAGCGCGCAGAAGTGTGCGAGAGCGAACGGAAGTGAGCAAGATTTCACATGAAACTCAGGGTTTGGAGCGTGCAGAAGCGAGTGAGATAGCATGCGAAAATCAGCATTTGAGCGTGAGGAAGTGAGCAAGAGAGCATGAAAAACTCAGTGTTTGCATGCATAGAAGCGAGTGAAACAGTGCGCGAAACTCAGCATTTGAGCGTGTGGAAGTGAGTGGGAGCACGCAGAAGCGTGTGAGATAGCGCAAGCGGGAGCATGCAAGAGAGCAAGATAGTGTGTGAAACTCAGCATTTGAGTGCACAGAAGCGAGCGGGAGCGCGCAGAAGTGAGTGAGATAGCGCGGGAAACTCAGCGTTTGAGTGTGCTGAAGCAATCTACATTGCACGCAAAACGGCATTTGAATGCGTGGAAGCAAGCGGCAGCGCACGGAAGCGAGCAAGATAGCACCCAAATCTCAGCGTTTGAGCGTGTGGGAGCACGTGGAAGCGAGATAGCGTGTGAAAGTCTGTGTTTGAGCACGTGGAAATGCGCAAGTTAGCGCACGAAACTCAGCATTTGAGCACGTGGAAGCAAGTGGGAGCGCGTGCAAGCACGCAATATAGCACGTGAAACTCAGCGTCTGAGCACGTGGCAACGAACGGGAGTGCATGGAAGCGAGTGAGATAGCATGTGAAAGTTAGCGTTTGAGTGCGTGGAAGCGAGTGAGATAGCGTGTGAAACTCATCGTTTGGCCGTGCAAAAGCAAGTGAGATAGTGCACAAAACACAGCATTTGAGTGCGCAAAAGCAAGTGGGAGCCTGCGGAAGCGAGAGGGGCAGTGCACAAAAGGGTGCAGAAGCGAGCAGGGAAGCACACGGAAGGATGCGGAAGCGAGTGGGGAAGTGCGCAGAAGTGAGCAGGGGAGCGCTCAGAAGGGCATGGAAGCGAGCAAAGGAGTGAGTAAGGAAGCGAGAAAGGAAGCACAAGGAAGCGAGCACAGAAGTGCACAGAAGGGCGTGGAAGCGAGTAAAGGAGTGAGTGAGGAAGCGAGCGTGGCAGTGCGTGGAAGGATGCATAAGGGAGCAGGAGAGTGTTTGGAAAAGAGAGGATGCGCATGGAAGGGAATGCCGAAGGGAGTGCAGAAGGGCGTGGAAGCGAGTAAAGGAGTGAGTGAGAAAGCGAGCAAGGAAGCATGTGGAAGGGCGCGGAAGCGAGCAGGGGAGCACACAGAAATGAGCGGGAAGTGCGTGAAAGTGAGTGGGGAAGCATGCAAAAGGGTGCTGAAGCGAGTGGGGAAGCATGGGGAAGCGGGGGAGTGCACGGAAACGAGAACAGAAGCATGCAGAAGGGCGTGGAAGCGAGTCTGGGAGCGAGCAAGGAAGAGAGGAAGAAATCTCATTTTAAGACTTTTTCTACATATGCCTTGGTACTACCACTAAGTCAATGTGGCTGACTTTTTTCTACAATATTGAGCACAACATGTACTGATAGGTTCAAAAAAAGCTTCTGCATTTTGGTTACACCTCCCCTTAACTCAATGGTATTCTTTTGGTCCAATTGGTCAGGAGCTATTCTTTTCTTTCTGCAATTTTCCAGTAGAGATAAATCAATAGTAAGCTGAACCGTCAGACATTCTGCTTATTGGTCTGGATTCTTGGGGATGAGATGCTTCCCCAATCTCCTCTACTCTGGGAAACAAGCCAAAATAATTCATGGCATCTTGGCAGCCTGCCTCTCCCTCGTTCTGTTCCCTTAGTATGTCATTAAAAAGCACTTTGAAAAAAATAAAATACATGCAAAGTGTTATTATCATTATTGTTACTGTTATTATTATTATCCTCCAGGCAGGGAGGAGGGGACAATCACCACCAAAACATGCGATCACCACTGACTGTGAAGCTGATCCTTCTGGATGATGACACACCATTGAATGAGACCTGAAAAAAGGGAAAGAGAGAAGGGCAGAAAGGGGATCAGGGACTTCAATCACCTATTAACCAGGGAAGAAGCGGGGAGTGAGGAGATGGATGGTTAGGGTAATGGAGCCAAGGTCAGCCCAAGAAAAAGCACCAGGGGACTGTCCTCCAGAAAACTTTTTTGGACTAATGAGAACAGTTGGTAATTTCCCCTAGGCTTATCCTGTCCAACCATGCAAGTAATTGTAGTGACTCTAAGAACAATGACCTCTAAATGTATGTACCATTTTCTTATATACAACATATCTTATCTTATAGAAGCATTCAAACTATGTATTCTCTCCCTGTTTATATGAGACTAATTGAATTATAAATGAAATGTATTAGGTTGCTGGTGAGAGCATACTAAGTAGCCCTCTCAGTAATCCCCAGTAATAACTACAAGATTTAATAAAATCTCCATTGTACCAACTGAATGATGCTCTCCATTTCTGTGTGTTCAAACTGACACAAGATGTTCAAAATGACCTTTGTCTATTATTCCATACTATCCCCTACTACTATCAACAAAATAAAGCCAGACCCAGAAAAGATTTTTTTTTACCTGAAAGAGACTTTACTAATCACCTAGTCTGTTATTTTCCGATAAAGTCACTGAACTCCAGATAAGTAAAAATAGTTCCCCACCTCCTAAACATATACATACATCCCTTGTACCAAAAAGGTAATAGAATACTACTGTGTAGCCTGTGAATACTGATTATATAAGCTTCTGATATGTAAGGATCTACATTTGGGAGTAACAACTTTTGTGTATGTTCAAGTAGTTTTAAGCAGGATATTTTTGTATTTGTGATCCAGGGTGGTTACCTGTAGTCTCACAGGAGTCAGAAGATTGGCGATGATCAGAGGTCTTTTGCTCAGGGATGGAATCACTCAGGGAAGACAGGTTACTTAACTTAGAGAAATGAGAGAGAGAGGAAAGAGAGGGGAGGGGAAGAAAAGGCAAAGGAGAAAAGGGAAAGAGTAGAGAGAAGAAGAAAAAGAAGAAAGAAGAAAAAGGGAGAGAGGAAATCAAAAAGATAACAGGAGAAAGAAGAGAGAGATAACCTGAGGAAACCTAAGCTGACAATGCCTAAGGGAGATGCCCATTCAGAAAGGGTAAAACAAGATTAACCATCCCACCCAAAACCCTGCTCAACCCAGGGAGAATAAAGGAGATACATCAATATCTGTGACAACATAGCTCTCCAGAATCCTAGAGTAGTGGAACTGGCATGATGCCTCTAAAACCCAACAGATTAAAAAAACAGTCACAGTCCCTCCCAACATTAGGAGGAAGTAAATGTCAACAAAGAGAAAAAGATGAGGGCTCACACACTGTAGAGTCTTACCAGGTTCTAATAGGGCTGATGAAACAGAATGAAGCAGCAAAGAGAATGAATGTGGGGAAAAGACAGGGAAAAACAAACAGCTCATTAGTTTTGTGAAATAGTTTTACAAAGGGAACTGATTGGATTTCAAATGTTTTCCCATTTTTATGGGACTCTATTTTATGGGGGGGAAAGAAGGGAGAGAGAAAAGGAGAGAGAGGAAAAGAAAGAGAAATGATGAGAAATTTTTACTTATTAATAATTTCTCTATTATCTCATACCACCATCATTTCTGCTATTAATAACATTTTAAAATATCCTACACACATATGTATGCGAATAGATGGTAGAAAGATAGGTACATAATAGAAATAGGTAGACAGCAGGTATATATATATACATATATATATATATATATATACACATGTATATATGTACATGAAAATTTGGTAGAGAGAGATACAAGGATGACAGACAATTAGGTAGGTAGGTAGACAGATACACAGAGGACAGATGTTAGAAAAAGTAGATAAGTAGAAGTAATAAATAGAAAGATAGAAAATTAGGCAAGATAGATGGAATATATAGATATGATAGAAAATTAGGTAAAATAGATGGCATTAGATAGATAGATCATATAGACACATATGGATACTGCTTTATTTTTGTATACAAAGTTTTAGGTTTGGAAAGTTAGTGCTAAAATTGGACAAGAGATCAAGCATAGTTCCATCACTTTATAGGGCAGAAAACTCAGGCAATGTGGTAGAGAAGAAAAATGCTCTTATCTCAACTAGAATACATTTTCTGCTCTCCTTTATCTCTTAGAATCTCTGGCATTTTTTAAAGCCCAACTAGAGCAACACTTCCTAAGCTGCATTTCATGATGCCCCTCCCTGCATTTTACTTTCTCCTCTCCCTACTCAGGTACTAGTTTCTTTCCTAAGAAATTGCACTTTACTTAGTTTACATATGTACCTGTATGTATACAGGTGGCCCCACCTGCTAAAATATAAGGGCCTTGATAAAAGGGCCTTTTGGGGGTTATTTATTTGTTTTGTTTTTTTCATTTTGATCTTTATGTTTCTGGTATCTAGAACATAATTCTTAAAAAGAATAACTAATAAATATTAGTTAGATAGCTAATATCTGTGCAATAGATAAAGCACCATGCCTAAAGTCAGGAAGACCTGAATACAAATCTGGCCTCAGACATTTACCAATTTTGTGATCCTAGGCAAGGCACTTCTCCCTGTTTTCCTTAGTTCCTCATCTGTAAAATGAGTTAGAGAAGGACATAGTAGACCACTGCTATCTTTGCCAAGAAAACCTCAAATGGAGTCATGGAGAATCAGACATGACTGAGCAACAATGAAAAAATATTGATTGGTTGATTATATGCTCACATGGGACTTGGTATATTCCTACATAAAATAGGGGAATTGAGCCAGATGTTCTCAAAAATACTTTCTGGTCTTAAATCCTATGAGCACATAAAACTTTGGTTAATTTGATTTAAAAAATAAAAAGGAAAGAAGAAAACCAACCTACCAGTATTGAAAATTTAAAAAAAAAAAAAAAAAAAAAGTATGGTTTCTTCACCAATGAAGAGTAAATTACAGCAGTAATTAGGAATTATTTTACTCAACTGTATGCCAGTAAAACTAAGTGAAATTGTTTAATATTTGTAAAAATATAAATTGTCCATATTAGCAGAAGAGGAAATAAAATATTTAAATACCTAAATGTTTTGTTGTGATCAAAGTATTTATGTTTTTTTCTTTTTTAATAATATTTTATTTTTTCAATTTCATGTACAAATAATTTTCAACATTCATTTTTTCTAAGATTTTGATTTCCAAATTTTTCCTTCTTTCCCTTATCCACCCTTCCCCAAGATAACAATCAACATAAAATAAGTTATACATAAACATATTTCCATTATTCATGTTGTGAAAGAAAAATCAGAAGAAAAGAGAAAAATTGAGAATGAAAAAGCAAACAAAATTTCAAAAGGTGAAAATAATATACTTCTATCCATATTTAGTCTCCATAGTTTTCTCTCTGAATGCAGGTGATATTTTCCATCCCAAATCTATTGGAATTGTCCTTGTATCATTGTATTTCTGAGAAGAGATAAATCTATCATAGATGATCATCACATAATTTTGCTGAATAACCACAGTTTAGATAAAAAGAAATTGAACAAGCCATTAATGAACTTTCTAAGAAAAAAATCTCCAGAGCCAGATGAATTCGCATGCAAATTTTACCAAAAAATTAAAGGACAATTAATTCTAAAACTATATAAACCATTTGGGAAAAAAAGAGGAATTATAGCAAATTCCTTTTATGACACAAATGTGGTACTGATACCTAAACCAGGAAGAACCAAAACAGAGAAAGAAAATTATAGACAAATTTCTTTAATGGATGTTGATGCAAAATTTAAAATAAAATATTAGCAAGTAGATTATAGCATGTTATCACCAAGATGCTACACTATGACTAAATGGGATTTTAATAGGAATGAAAAGCTGATTCAATATTGAGAATACAATTAGCATCATTGACTTTGCCAATAACAAACTCAATAGAAATCATATGATTATCTCAATAAATGCAGAAAAATATTTTGCCAAAATATACTACCCATTCCTATCAAAAACACTAAAGAGTAGAGGAAATAAATGGAGCATTTATGAAAATAGTATCTATCTAAAACCATGCGCAAGCATTATCTGTAATGAGGATAAATTAGAAGCCTTTCCAATAAGAGCAGGGATAATTGGAAACTGATTCAGTTGGAGAATGGTTAAATAGGTTGTGGTCTGTGGAGGATAATTGAACATGTTATATTGTGTGAATATAATGTACTATAAGAAAAGATAAGCAATCACACAGCAAAGGCTTGTATAAATTGATGACGAGTGAAGTGCCCAGAAGCAGGAAAACATTGTACACCGTGATAGCAATGATATGTAAAGATCAATTACGATTGACTTAGGTCTTCTCAGCAATACAATGATCCAAGAAAATTCCAGAACACTATGATGGAAAATCCTATCCACATCTAGAAGAAGAACCGTGGATTCTGAATGTAGATTTTAGCATACTCTTTTCACCTCTTTTTGGTTCTCTGTGTGTGTTTTTGTTCTGTTCCATCTTTCACAACAAAATTAATATGGAAATATATTTACATGATTGTACATGTATAACCTGAGTCAGTTTTCTTGCCATCTTGCATAGGGATGAGAGAAAGAAAGGGAGGCAAACAATTTTAAACTCAAAATTTTATACAAATGAATGTTGAAAATTATCTTTACATGTAATTGGAAAAAATAAAATACTATCTACTTTTGAAAAATTCTATGACCTAGAAAAGTGATGTGACTATTCCAAACCATCCATCCACCTTATTGGTCAAAGAAACTGAGCTTCCCGACTTCAATCTGTTATATATACTTTTGTATTTGAATTAGATTTATATGACCTTAATTTTTTTTTATGAATTAGACCATCTTTGAGTCAGTCTTATTTCAAAAGTGAAAATAATAATATAATAAAAGGCATCATGCCAGTGACTTGGGAGCTTGCCTTTGAATCTGAAAAATCAGTGTATAAGTCCCGGGTCTGGC